>NW_025335941.1:37492402-37744302 GCF_004798865.1 Varanus komodoensis
TTGATGCGGCCCAGCCTCACCCAGACTCTACTTCCAGCAGCCCCCAGGTAAGTTGAGTCTGAGACCCCTGGTTTAGATTATTTGGCAACCTGGATTCTTTTCAGAGCCACTTTATATGAGAGTTGTTGAAGTAAGCAGCAAAATAACTTCCCATGACATCAAGCAAAACAACCAGCTCTTATTTTGTTTTTTCTAGAGCAAGGGTGAACAAGTTTAAAACAAATAATATGAAGCTTATAGAGATTTGAGGGAAGGCACAGCAATATGTAGGACACAAAAACCTCACTGTTTGAGTTCCCTCTTATCTACAGCTTCAGCAGAAATAATGTGCATATTTTCATGCAGTGCTTTGCAGCTATCTGAACTGGGAACATTTTTATATGAAAATAGAGGTTACTGATAACATAAATCACATTCTTGCATCTGCTGACCATACATGCATGTACAGACTACCTATTGTAAGTTTTATGTCAGTACTTGTGTTCGATATGACCTCTCTTTACTTTTCACTTTCTACAGATAACAAGTATGATTACCTTCCTGCAACTGTGAATGTATGCTCAGAATTGGTTAAGCTAATGCTGTGTCTGATTATGGCACTTTGGGTAACAAGAAAAGGTAAGCTGCTTTGTGAGTTTTCACATTATATTTAGCTGTGGGCTAGTCTTTCTCAGTTTGCTATACATTAGGGCATTTTTGGCATCTCTGAAATGCATCTTCTTTGCATTGTCTTCAGTCTTATTACATGAGATCTGTGTTGATCCAGTGTTACTGCACTGAACATGGTAGTGATTTAACATTTCAGTGGTCTGAAGCATCTCAGTCATAGAATATAAGAGCTGTAGTTCTTCTCTCTGGGCAAAACATTTTTCATCTTTGCAGAGTTTTTTAATGGATATATTTTATGAGACTGCACAAAATTCAAGTGGGTCATAGTACAATAAGCTTATAAATACTTATGTAATGTTCTTCCCAGTTTTGTGTCTGAGATGTCATGTGCCTCTAACATACTAATTCTGCCTATCAGTCTACCATGAAACTACGTATATACTTTAAAGGTCTTACAATGGCCTTTCTATAGTACTTGCTAAGTAATTTTATGCTACCTATCTAATAGCTAACTTATTCACAGTATATCTGTCCTTGTAAAATTGATAATCTTTGAAAGGAGGGGCCAGCAGACACTGGAGCAGATATTTTCCTTTTGCATCTGTTGTTTACCTTTGATTATTCTGATTTCAACTAGATTTGCATTAGCAAAGCTCTTTAAGAAGGTATTTTCCTTGTCCCTGCTGTGGTGAAGAGATATGATTGATAATGTCTTTTTAAGTGCATTCATAATGGCATTAAGGAAGAGCATATAAATGCTTTTTGTTTTAGGAAGTAAAATGCTTGCTAGTCAGTTTCACTAGAATACTTCAAGAATCCAAGAAACTATGAGTTGTAAGGTATAGAAAAAGACTTCTGAGAGTGAAAAGATTTAGGGGAAAAATTGTGATATGGCAACAGAGGTGTGCTAGTCAAAGGAATCTGGAAGGAAAGTCCTCTCAAAAATCCTGTTGGGTGTTCACACATCTTTGGATTGGCTTAAAACAGATCTTTGGCTTCCAATCCTGTTTATGCTGTTAGTGGACACTGAAAAAAATATATACTTAATATTATTCCTTCAGATGCAAAGGGCACAGGAGAGGCAAAAGCACAGTTGGAACACTTTATAAATGTATATTTTTCTTTTGGTTCCTTCAGTTTTTAAAGAAAATAAACTAAACTACATCCCCTTTCATATGTCATTTTGAACCTGCATCTTTTTTTCTGGGATTGGCATGGTTTTTTTTGTTTTTAAATTAAGCCTCTATGGCCGTAAGATAATTCAGAATCCCATCCCTGAGGCTGGACAAACCACTGCAGCCTTGGAACTGGGAATCTTTGCTCCTTTTCCACGATTGCAGCTGTTGTGGAAAGAATGTCAGCAGCATCTCTGAGGTTGGGGTAAAGGGGGCAGAGAGGGGAGGAGGTAGCTTGTGTCCTCTGCAGTCTCCTGCCCTCTGATGCTTCTGCAACTCATACTCTGATGCTTCCATGAAGCCATTGATGGAACCGCTCCTCCATGGATTTCTGTAATTTCCACTAAACCCAGTAGACCCAGTTCATGCTTTGTCTTATGATAAAAGTACCAACATTTCATTGGTTTCAATGCTGTCATTTCACTAACAGAAGTGCTTCCATCTGTAGAATCTGAAGTGGGCCATTTCCTCATGCCACACATCCATGTGCTCTCAAATTCTGCTCTGGAGGTTTCCCATCCCGTTAGATCAGATCATGGGGGCATGTAGAGGAAAGAATAAAGGGAAAAAGTCCAATTTGCTATGGGATTCAGTCCACTGTGACTGTTTCACACAAATGCCTTAATGCCTTAAATGTAAGTAATCACCTTGAACAAGCCCTTGGAGAAATTGTTTTTAAGTTGATCTTAGCAGAGAGAGAGTGCAGATTTTATATTTAACTGTGGCCAAGTCTTATCAGCAATTATTCCTATTAGCGTTTAATCATTTCTTTCTCTGCTCTGTGTATCCCTCGTCTAGGAGGATGTTCTCATAGTGGATTTGGCTGCAGTTCATGGAGGCAGTTGTACAGCTACATTAAGTGGTCAATTCCTGCCTTTCTTTATTTTCTGGATAACCTGATTGTCTTCTATGTGTTGTCCTACCTTGAGCCGGTAAGTAGCACATCAGGAATTAGGAAATTTTCTCTTTTCAGGAGTCTCATGGAGACTGAATGAGATCCCTTCCTGCATAGCCTGTGCCAATTTGTTTATTTGCTACATGTATATCCATTGTTTTCCTTCAAGGAGACCAAGATGGCCAGCTTTTCCTCCCAACAACCTTGTGAGGTAGCTTAGGCTGAGAGTTAGTGATTGGTTCAAAGTTACCTAGTGACATAATGAGTTTCATGACCAAGTCAGGACTTGAACCCAAATTTTCCAATCCAACATTTAACCACTATACCTCACAAGCTCTTTCTGCCAAATTATGGTCACATTGGGAAAGAGTAGATGTTCCTTCTTTTCTGCCTCTGTACCTGTCCAGATGAACTAGTGGTTGTGTTGTATTTTTAGGGGAAATTGGACTGAATTGAATTTAACCAATCCCATGGTTTATAAATCCAAGAATAAACACTGTGCCAGGGCACTCTTCAACTTACAAAGAACTACCCTGTATAGTGCCAACCATCTTAAAAGCAGTATATAAATATTCAAAATATAATAAGTAAGATTAAAATTTATTCTAGACATAATGCAAAACTCTGTTTTAAAATTATCTTAATTAGTGATGTGTGAGGAATCCAGTTTGGGGAACAGAATCCATTGGATTTTCTTAGCTCAACTCCCTAGACCCCAGCTTGCTTTTTCTGCCTTAAATCTGACTTGCACTGAATGTTCACCTGGGTTTCCAGGAGGAAGTGAGTCCAACTCTTGCCTATTAGATTACAAATGTGCAGGTATAGCTGACAAGGCTGGCTTGCCCACTCTGCCCTCTGTGCAAGTGAGTTCTGCTTTTTCATATATGTGATTTTGCTGTATTTAGTGGGAAAGGAATTCAGCACAAAGAAGGAACATGCTGGTATTCATGAACTTGCTCTTGATTCAGCTTGTTTGCTAGGCCAAGGCCAAGTGTAGAAAAGAAAAAATAGGCTTTGGCTATTGATATAAAAATGAAATAAATAAGCATTCCTAAAAGTGCAAGAAAGCCAGATTCCAGGCAGATATTTGCATCACTAATCACAGTACAAATGCTGGCATATATGGGAGAGCGAGGAATGTGTTATCTAGATCACTTGGCCTGACCTGCCTTGACAGAGAGATTCCATCTTTTGATCTTGCATTGCTTGTTCGGTATGTTGTATGTATATTTGCATATTTGTATTCATTTGGTAATGCCATTTCATGTCTGTGTGTTCTTTAAATTGGAATTGCATGGTGCCAGATACTGCCAACTTTGTGATGGAGCCTGATCATTTGTGACATTCACACTTCCACATCTGCAAGACCACACACTGAAGTAACTGAATACTTTTAAGCAACAATCTCTGGCCTGGAAAAAATTCAATAGGCAATATTCAAGAGATATCATTATAGTAAAGATGTGGGATTGTTTTATTGTACAAACTCAGGTACAGCTAGATCTGGCAGAGATGGTTCAGAATCTCATTACAGTGCTGATCTAGAATAGGTAAGTATTTGTATGTGGAAAGAAAAGTCTCCATCTACCAATAGACCAAAGAACTTCTTCACTATCCTCTTGTGAACTCATTGACTTTTACAGGCAGCATAATATTGGCACCTTAAATGATAGTTGGACTGCTTACACAAAGATCTGCATCAATTGAAAGAGGCAGTTGTCCATTCTTGAAGCCTCAAGTGCGTTCAAGGGGACAAGAAACTTGGTTGTACTACCCTTTCTCATGGACTTTTCATGGAAGCGTCTGTGAATGGAAGGTCAGCATTGGATCCATGAATCACACTTTCTACATTTCAGGAAAGGTGTGTGAAGATTATGTTTCTTCTTTCCTTTCTGGAAAAGCGTTGCCAGTTTTCATAGCTTTTCTAGAAAGCCAATTCTGAGCAAACTGCTGGAAAGGATGTTAGACTGCCTCCCCCACTCCGCATGCTGTGTGATAAGTCTGGAACACGCTGTTAGTTGACTTTTCTTTTAGAAGAAGAGTATGTTGGATATCTTATTGCCAGACAGGTACAATTTGGCTTGTACCTTTACGCCTCATCTTTTTTTCCCTAGGCCATGGCAGTGCTGTTCTCAAATTTTGTCATCATAACAACCGCTCTTCTATTCAGGACAGTGCTGAAGTGAGTAGCTTAAAAAGTGTGCTTTCATTTGTAAATTCTTTGTTTCCTCTCGGTAATATTTACCAATTTTTTAACAAAGCAGTTGTAAACAAGTGTCTCAAAGTATTTGAAATAACATTCTTACTCTTTATATTTTAATAAACACATCAGTAATATTGACAGATCATGGTTCATTACCAATCACAGTTGTAGGCAACATGGCTACCGTGGATACAGTCCCGGATACCTTTCTTGGCATCTGCCAAGATGTCCTACCCATCTTCCTTAATTTTTATTTTTTTTATTCATTTTCCTATTAGTAGCTGGCACTGGCATGAAATAGGTTTCTGTTGATGCTGAAAACTCGGAGTTCAAAGGAATTCTTGAGTGTTTCCAAGCTCAGATCACCTCTGTCTAGTCTTCAGTCTTTTGGCCAGGATACTTTCCTTTGCTATGCTCATGGCAGCCCAGGCAGTTTCTGAAACTGCTGAATGCTCCCATGACACATGGGTATAAAGATCACTGAAGTAGGCATAATGTATATCAGTAAATTGTAAGACTGGGCTACAAATAAGCCTACAGAGGAGACCCAGATTCTGCCACCAGCATCACAAAAAGGTTTCAATGCAAGCACTGATAAATTCACCATCTATAGAGTTTTAAATGCAGTTTGTCCCTTTTGCCTTTGAATATTGCATACTTAAAAAGTTTTGTCTTTGCATTTATGTACCATAGTGTTGCTTGGTGTACTGGCAGGTGATCTTTTTATGCCTTAATAAGATAGGTGTTTTTTTCCTGCCATCACTTGTGCTCTTTGCATTAACTTGTTTGATTGCTCCATATTTATATGCGTTTGCTGAAAGAGTCTTTCTTCTCTACACACAGACGACAGCTGTCCTGGGTGCAGTGGGCATCACTCCTGATTTTGTTCCTGTCTATTGTAGCCCTGACGACAGGAACAGGAAGCAACAAGCATAGCTTGACTGTGCATGGATTTCATCATGAGATTATTTTCAGCCATTCTAACAGCTGCCTACAGTACACCAAACTGGAGGAAGAGTGTTGGGGAAGAAAGAACTGCACAACCAGGTGGTTCTTCCCTGGCTTCAGTTGGAATGTCACCACTGCCACAGGGGCCTTGAGAACTGTCCGTCTTGGCCTAGGACACCTGCTCATCCTAGTGCAGTGCTTTATCTCTGCTTTGGCCAACATCTACAACGAGAAGATATTGAAAGAAGGTGGCCAGTTCAGCGAAAACATCTTTGTACAGAATACCAAGCTGTACCTTTTTGGGGCAATGTTTAATGGGCTGATGCTGAGCCTGCGTCCTGAAAATAGGCACCAAATTGAACACTGTGGGTTCTTCTATGGCCACAACATGTTCTCAGTGGCACTTATTTTTGTTACTGCCTTCCTGGGGCTTTCGGTGGCTTTCATCTTGAAGTTCCGAGACAATATGTTCCATGTCTTGACTGCACAGGTCACTACTGTAATCATCACCACAGTGTCTGTCTTTGTTTTTGATTTCAAGCCTTCCCTGGAGTTCTTCTTGGAAGCTCCTGTGGTACTTTTGTCCATATTTATCTACCATTCCAGCAGCCCCCACTGCATGGAATACCCTGCTCAGTGGGAGAGGAGCAAACTCAGTGGAGGTGGATGGGAGCGTTCCAGTGGGGTAAGGCTTTGGAAAGTAGTGGTAATTGCTAGCATCTTTTATATGCTTTCTGTTTTGCTAAAAACCCATTAATGCAATGTACAACCATTTAAAATGACATTCCAAATAAAAATAACTTTTAAAATAGTAGAACAACTACATAGCCTAAAAAGCTAGTTTAAAAAGATATGTCCTCACACACTTTCTAAAAGCTAAAAGGTTGGGAATAAATGATAGTTCTTGGAGGAGCAAATTTAACAGTTTGGGGAGAGACCCAGGAGAAAGCCTTTCCATGCATGCCTGAGAAATGGGCCTCTGTGAGCAACAGGGCCTTCAAAAGAGTCTCTCCTTCTAATCTTAATAAATGGACAGGTTCATAACCAAAGAAACAGTCCCTTAGACAGTCAGGAGGTAAGCCATTTAGGGAGCAACCCAGTGCCCCTGAGACTATATCTAAGGAACCTTAACATATTTCAGATTCTCCAGGCCCAAGGTCAGAGACAGTGCTCCAACTTGGGATTGGGGAATTGGAGAACTCTCCCACAGACACAGACACGCACGCCCCACAGCTGGAATGAAAAACTCTTGACTGCCTTATGAGGATGGGCAAGCAACCTCTGAGAGGGATAAAAGGGGGATTCCTTCCCTCCACTTCCAGCTAGGTGGGCAGAAAAACCCGTCTAGAGAAAAATGCAAAGACAAGAAGTCTCTGCCACTTCTCCCGTTCTGCATAAGATTAGCATAAGCCTCTGATTGTGGCCCTGTGACCCATACCTTGAACTGACCCCAGAAAGCAGCTGGGGTGCAACAGATAAGTGCAATTGAGGACAGATGTAATATGGTCGTGGTCCCAAGCAGTGGCCTAGCTCTTTTCTCCAAAGCATTGCATAGGCTAACAGATTTCATCTTGTCACTGCAACTGCTGTGACATATGCAAGAAGCTTTTGCTACAGTGGTTAAAAGAGCATTCTGCCCCTGACAAATGTGTAGCCCTGCTCTTGCTTCCACAAAGGCTTGTGCCAACTTCACTGAAGTAATTTGCTCATAGGAGCAGCAGCAGTACAGTGACGGGAAGCTGCCCTTGTCAGCTGCTGGAATGCAATACAACAGACCCATAACAGCTCTTCCACTGTTTTCTCTGTAACTCTCTTTCTGCCTTGGAAGAGGCCTGTGCAGCAGACCCCTGTTGTAAGAAGAACAGCCATAGCACATACAAGGCCTTGTAAAAATATTCACCCGCCAGTGTGTTTTTTGTTAATTCTTTACGTAACAGTGTACACGAAGTGATAACAATGCCAATGAAATGCATTTC
Source organism: Varanus komodoensis (assembly GCF_004798865.1). Lineage (NCBI taxonomy): Eukaryota > Metazoa > Chordata > Lepidosauria > Squamata > Varanidae > Varanus > Varanus komodoensis. The sequence continues at coordinate 37,500,209 of NW_025335941.1, forward strand.
AGTTCCAGCCTGTAATGCCCCAAAATGTGGAAAAGTCTAAGCAGAGCAGGGGGGTATTTCTACAATTCACTGTAGTAGCCTTTTGACCTTGGTGGCACAACTGCTGGTGTTTTGTAGCAGGGGTATGATTAACTCATGCCACTGGAGTGAAGGATCAAGTTGGTTCCTTGTACCACTGCTGGGAGTGTTCTGTATGGTGTTTGCCCTCCATTTCTGTGTCTTTCTGTTACACTTCTTTCAGTTGTTGAGGCAAAGTGCCTATTCTGCACAGAGCGGCATTCTCTGAAACCACAACTCCTTCCTTGACAGGCAGGGATACTGGGTAGAGAATCTGGTCATTTGAACCCAATACTCTTAATTGCTGTCATTTTGAAACAAAGGATTGGAAACATTTTTCAGTCACAGCAGATTTGGAGAGTTTAGTTTTCATGGTGTTAAAAATATGATGCACTCTGTGAAACACCCAATTTCCCTGCAGTATTTCCAATCCTAGATTCTCAGCCACTCAAGAATTTTAGCATTGCATAGTTGCAACAGATTCTAAAAGTGTGTGAGAGTGTGTGAGAGAATGTTAAGGAGCATTTCACTTCCAAATACAGTCACTGTTAACATTAAAGCATATTTTGTTTAGAATGTAAAACAGCCTTCATATTCCATAGCACTGAGAAAAAACAAAATACACTGGGAGGAAGCACGCAATACATTGCAAAGTTAAGCCCACCTAATGGTTTCACTCATTGGACTTAAGGTTACTTACACAGAGTTGAATTGCTACTTTTTATAGAGTTTAAACACTAGGGGGCACTACTGACAAAGCCACTTTGCTAATAACATTTGCATGCTCTTAAAAGGGGTTACTTTCCCATAGAAGGATGTCATTTCCTAAATTCCTCTATGGACAGGATCTTAGATCTCTGCTAGGTTCTCTTCACAGAAGCAACTCTCCAAAACTTGTGTGGATGGTATAACTTTGTCAAAGACTGCCAAATCAGATACGGCATATCAGTTCATATATTTCATTCCTGTATGCCTAATAGCCCAAGGTCTTGGGGCAGTTTACAAAAAGTATAATGCAAAACAATATAATGTCCTCTGATGCTGGACACAGCGGATTTCTCCCATGCCCCTGGCGAGAGCAGAAGGGGCGAGGGGGAGAGAGGGTGCTGCCACTGCACACCTGCTGCACCTGCCTCTGGAGGAGGCAGAGACTCCCAGCGGGGACCTCGTGAGGGGCCTGGCATGTTGGGTGACACACACCGCACTTGTTGGCCTGTCATCACCGCATTGCTGCAGCCCCCCCTTCCCCTGCCATTATCACATTTTTATTTTTGTTTTGTTGTTCCTACGTATTTTTAAATCTGTAAAGTGCCCGGAGAGCACAATGAACGATAGGGCAGTACAGAAGTGATCCATGAAGGGAAACAGTAATAACATACAAAAAGTTAGGGTTTAAATGCTAAAAAAGTATCCCTACACGTTCTTTTCTTTAAAATTCTTGTGGGGCCATTGCAGAAAGTATGTAATGCAGACTTTCAGTATTCTGTTGCTGAAATCAAGTTCTATATAAAACTTGCAATTGTTGTCAGCTGCCCTGAGTGATGTCTAAGCATCCGGAGGATGGAATATTGTGTGTATGTATAAAATACTGACCAGCTATTTGCCTAAAAGAAGAATGAACAGTCCAGTCCATTTTCAAAGTAAAGGAATAGTAGAGATTTAAGAAAGCTCAATAGGACAAATGGGTAAATACTGTAGGATCTATCCCCCATGGAGGACCAGGTTGTATGATATAAGGATGGGAAGAAGGTAGAAAAGCCCCTGGCAGCATGGCCCATGGTCAGGAATGCTATAAGCTGCTCCGAACACCTGGAGATCTACTTTCTGTTCGACCTTTGTGTACCTTACAAAGAAGATACAGGTTGCCATTGTATTCACACTTGCCTAGGGTTAATTCCCATTGAATGCAATAAGACTTACTTCTGAGTAGAAAAGTATAGCATTGTGTAGTTAGGCTACAATCTCACACACACTTGGCTTGGGAGTAAGATGCATTGAATCGGACTTACTCCTTGGTAGTCATGAGCTATCATCCTCAAGAAAATTAAGTATAGCTGCTTGGTTTTATCATTTTGGCACAATTATGTTGAACTAGCTATTTGTTAACAGCTCAGCTGAGCAGTTGTATGAACTTTACAGAAGAACCTTTCAGAGCAAATAATTAAAATCCTGCAATGGAACATTCCAAGGCAGCTGCTTGAATGTCTCCCATTGTATCATAAAATTTCTACTCTATCTTCCTATGTGAAATTCTGTTAAAGATTTTTAATAAGTGGTTACAAGAAGTTGGCAGTAACAACACATATTTATGGATAATTTGGGCACAATACGTATTTTGAATTCATAATCACCATATAAACTTGGAGCCAACAGCACATACCTGGTACCTGATATTTGTCATGCTCAGGTCCAGGGTTTATTTATTCCACCATCTGATCTGATCCATCCTAAGGGGAATAAGCTTGACTAAGATGAATGAATGATTTTAAAATGGTGCATTTACAGGCTGAAACAGAAAATGTCTTGAAAGAAGAATATTGAAGCATAGTTGCTGTGTTAGCAAAAGGTCTTTGTGCTTTGTAGGGCACATATGAATTATCCATTAAAATCAGTCTGCTTACTCTCTTCCCATTCTATTTGAATCCTGGCCATCAAGCAAATTAAAATACCTTACAGAAAATTTGAAAGATCAATGGGAAAGGTGAATCCCACCACTGAGATGAGGGTATATTAAAATGCACTCTTTTACAAATTGTTGTATAACTCTACAGAACTGAAATATTGTGGACAGAACTGTGTCCATTTTAAGGTCTTAGTATAAATTGAAAGCATATACAAACCTAGACAAATGTTACCTTTTCACTGTCTTTCCCTTCTTATTTTCTGCAGGACGGAGAAGAACTTGAGAGACTCACCAAGCCAGACAGCGATCATGATTCAGAAGAGGAGACTTTATAGGAAGGGTCTGGATGCTTGAAGTTCAGACACAACTTGTGAAAAGAATCAAGGTTTACTGTAAGGGAGGTGGGAGTGTGAAGCATTTTCATAACTTACACTGGTTGAATGTTTCCTTTTTTCACTGTGGGATTTTAATTGTTTTTTCATCGAGTCATGCTATAGAGTATACTGTTTTAAAGGTGATTAGACACAATAATGGAGGATATGGTTATTCATGACTACTACTAGCCATGTTGGCTATATGTTACCCCAGGATCAAAGATAGCATGCCTCTGAATGAATGCCAGTTGCTGCAGAGTAACAGTTGGTAAAGTCTACTGGCCTCAGATCCTGCTTGTGGACTTCTCATACCTATTGGGATGGTGAGGGGAAGTGGAATGTTGGACCAGATATGCCTTCTGCTCTTAAGTACTTGACTTCATTAAGAAGAAGCTTTTCTGCAGCAAGAAGGTACATGGTGTGGACTTCAGAAAGGGGTGAATGCTGAAAGGTAGAATTGGAAGCATCACTTTGGACCATGTGTTAAAACTGCTGATTCTTTCCTACTGTTTGAAGAGACTTGACAGCATTCTAGAGCCCACAAACTGTGTTTTAATTTCTTTATGCCACAAATATTTATGAAGCAATGACATGCATTCATGAGTTGGAAGTGCTTCACAAATAATGCACTATCAAATGAGTCTTTGTGCTGTAGGATACCATGGCCAAGCATGGTTCCTGAATATGAATATCTCTGTGAACATACACTGCTGAAAATGTGCTCCTACATGCACAATTGCATTTTTAGATTTACATGTAAAATGTTTTACAGGAACAGTTTGAAAATGTAATAGATGAAGTAGCCCTCAGTACTGAATGAAATCACAATGTATTAGCTACATCGTTATCCAAAACCTTGCAGATTGTTCATCAAAAGCAAGACTGCTGGAATTGTGGATTGTTCGGCGTTAGGGTATTATAGTAGGTATTACTTCTCCATATACTTGAATGGGAGACACATGAACATCTAATACTTCTTTTACTGGGTCAAAATAATTTTCCTCCCTGTACTTTCAACTCAAAGGAGTCATACAGCTGATGGATCTTTAGAAACACTATGTCCAGTTGTGTACATTTGGTGCCATCATGGTAATAGTTGATTTTTTAAAGGATAGTCAAACAATGACGCTTGTTCTTCTAAAGCCACTTGCTTGCACTTCTCTCTCAGTACCCCTGAGGTCCACATTTCATTATTACTATATAGACATTGATCCATTATGGTGAATTTGCTAATAACTTTAAGCACAACACTCTAAAAATATCCTGTTTAAAAAGAAGCAGTCAGGATCCACCAAGCATAAAGTATTTCACATTCTGCAGAATGTTTTGCAGACCTATGCACTTGTGTGTTTTGGTGGTAGGTTTAAATGGTGGCAAGTGATGCATTCCGAAGGAATTGGTAGTAGTATCCTGTGCTACTTAGTCACCCTTTCATGGCCAATAGACTAATGGCAAGACTAATATAATTCAGACAGAGCTACACACAGTGCCCTTTTCTCAGGGGCTCCACCCTACAGCCAATGCAGTTCAAACCTTAGATTGTGTCCCTGATGAGGACTCCAATTCCAGTTATTGCCCTATGAATGTCAACCTTCTTTAAAACAGTGTTGTGTTCCCTGCAAATTCCTTAACAAAGAGCCTTCACAAAGCATATTGCCTCCTTAGTTTGCCACTTGAAAATAGCAAATTTTGGTGCCTCTCCATGATTGAACTGATTTTGCTGTTAGTGTCTTAGTTTGACTTTTGTCCACTGTTTACTTGCTTTCCTCTTTACTGTGTGTATATATACTGAAACTGTGAAAAGGTGCAGTGCAGCAGCCAAAGGGGTTAAAAGATAGAAGGCAGGACAAAACAATACCACAAGGATCAGTTGTGCAGATGCTACTCTCAAAATTCTAACACTGCATTCAGTCCTTTCTGTCAAGATGATTAGATGAGCTGAATAATGTGTAGCTGAACTGAGGTCCAGTCAATTTTTGACCAGAGAAAATGTAGAAAGAAAATAGCATGAATGGGTTTTGTCTGATACTCTTTTTCACAGTATAATGTGGAAATCTCGGTACTGGTAATGCTGAATTGTCATGTGAGGCTTTCAGTCCTTCAATTATACATTTCCTGCCAGTGTTCCTATTTGCAAAAAGAAGAGCAGAAGTACTGTCAGGCACCTGTCTTGTATAACAATTAGGAGCTGGCATGCACAAACATGCTGGAGCAGCAAGCACTCCAGTAAATGGTACTGGGACAAAACTAAGGTGCTGCTACTAATTGCACATATTCTTGTGTGTGAATGGAAAGTCCCAGTTTCACTGGGTAATATTGGCTCATCTGTTGCACTCCTACAATGTTGGGAACTGTCTTAATGGAATATTCCTTTGAACTTGGCTTATACTTTAACTGTTTCTTCAGAAATGCTATTTGAAACAAGGATGTACTGCTTCAAGTGAAAGAACAGCTTTGGATCAGCTGTGGTTTATGTGGACAATGCATTTAATTGTGCTTTAGCTCCTTGCTGGCTTCTGAAGGAATCCATTCCATTGTTTGCTTATATAACAAAATGTGGGTTTTCTGTTGTTATTCAAGTGCATTTGTTGAACTGTGCCTAACAGTCTACTAGTGCCTGGGGTTAAGAGAAATATGGGACCTGTTTGTGCTTAGTTTGAATTGTTTTACAGTGCAGACTAGTATGTCACAGGGCCAAATAAACCACAGTGTACTAACCAAGGGAATGGAATTTGGATTTGTTGTGCGCATGGCTAAAAGTGCTTTCCAAAGCTAAAACAGAACAGAAATCAAAGACCGATTTTCAAAAACCAGGGATGAGCTGCAGATGTATATGCTGCCAATGCCAATATATGAATGTGGACTCCACATTCAGTGGAACCTTGTGAACCACAGCAAAATTCCTCAACAGTTTCCACAAACAACTTACAAGCTCTTGCTCACCACCTCTATTAACACCTTGGATGTGCTGGAATCTCCCAGGGCAAAGGAAGGGTAAAAGCCTGTGTGATACCTTTCTCAAGGAAATAGACCATGATTTCTTCCTTTGTTTCCATCTAGGGCATAGCCCCATATTTTACAATATTATGTGTGTCAGTACACATGGCATGGTAGCTCATGGGTTAAGCAACCTATGGGCTGTCATGCATGAGCAGGTGCAAGTGCTTCCTGCAGCATGCTTTACTCAGTGATCAATGATCAGCTCCTTCATAGGTTGCTGAGCATGTCATCCAAAGCCAGACTCCTGGATTGTTTAGGGACTAAACAACCCAGTGGTCAACTCAACAACAAACCACAGGTTGTTCATCCCCTACCAATCCAGTGGTCCAGGTTCAGACATGTTTAAAAACTTACACCACTCATGGATTTCTGAGTGAAAGCAGAAGTGACCACAACATGTCCATTCTTTTCTGTTTGTGCATCAAAAGCCCATGGATTGTTTAATCTGTGGTCTGTTTATGTTGTGTGTATATTTGTTTTGTATCATAATTGTTGTATGTAAGGGCAAGACCGTGCAATTCAAGGCAAATACATTTTCTTCATGCTCATACGATGGAAGAGGCAATTGCAGAGCTCATGGGTAAGTAAAAGAGGGCTGCTTTATACTTCCTGCATCCATTTCTCACCTGCAAATATCTGCATGGCTGTTTGATTATACATAGGTTTTGTGGAATGACTTTCCCCCACCCCCATGCTGGAAGAAGGCTACAGGGAAAAACAAGTGGGGGGGGGGCGCACTGTCTGAAGAGAATTAGGAGCTGTGGGAAAGCTTAAACATTCTCCTGTCTGCCAATCCTCCCCTTCCTCTAATCCTGCATATTTAGGAAATACCTCTGTGCCAGTATAACATGTAGTTCGGCTTTGGGATAGAAAGAACTTTGTTTTGCTTGGCTCTTCTGGAATGTAGTGAGAAATTACTTGCAAATGGAGATCCCAGATGCTTATTTTCATTAGTGCAGAATAGCCTGTTTAACTATGGAAATGCGTAGTATCAAAACCCCCCTCAACAATCCCACCCATAGTGTCAAAACTGGAATTACTACTGTAGTGCTAATCACATTTAGTGAATTCTGCATGCAATGTGTGTTTTGATTGCTTTGGTCTCCTTACTTGGGCCAATTGTCCTCGCTAGCATGATGTTTCTTGGAAGCATTTGCGAGAGACCATTAGTTTCATAGCACATTTCAGTTCAGGAAGCAAAAAGGAGGGAAACCTTTACTTAAGCATTCCCTGAGAATTTCCTCCTATAAAACATCTACACATATAAATCTGCCTAACACATTTTGCAGGTTAACACTGAACAATTTTAGTGAGACTTTGAAACCATAGATACTTTTTCCCTGACATGTGGATTGTGCATGTGAAAAATGGTCTCTCCCACACATTCTTAGCAGCTGAAAATAACACATTTTCCATTTTGTTTTGGCATTTACTAATGCTGTATGAAAAGTTTGAACCTTGTGTTTTACTGATGGTTCACTGAGACTGAAAATTAGAGGATTCAATAAATACGTGTGGGTGGATTGAGCTAAAACACTAACAAATTGGTTTTGGTACAGCAGATATGGCCACAGGCAAGAATTGGTAACTGTAATGCTGCAGAAGGAAACTGGCTGTGTATGCAGGCCATCTGCAGATCTAACAGTTTCTGAACTGCATGTAACCAGTAGGGGCCATTCCCCTTTTTTGCATAGAACAGTTGACATGGGAAGCAGTTGCCTGCAATCCTCAGTTCCTGCCAAGTAGGTGGTTGTTCTGATCATGACAGGCTGCAGTAGTGGCCTTAGGCTTCTAGCGCAACTCAAGTTAAAGAGCCAGTATAACCTAAACCGGGTCAGAAGAAGTTTTAACATTCTTTCCTTACTAATACATAGTTTGTAAATTAACAAGGGATGGGTCACTGAATGGGAGGGGTGGAATACTTTCCTGCTTACAAGTATAGAAATTCTCCAAAGATTCTTGCTCCTGCACCCTTATACACCAGTAGGTTGCGTTCAAGGAATGTCAGAACAGTACAAGGAGGGGCAGGGTGTGTGCAGAACTATTAAACATGCCAAGTACCCTGTGAGGTATGATTCCAAGGGTCTTTTTTTCTTGTTGATGTGTTAGAGCTGGCCCTTGGTTACTTGGCTGGAGATAGAAGCACACCTGAAGATGAACCTACCAACCCCCCCTCTCCCCCAATGTGGAAGTCTAAGTGACTGCAGGAGATCCTGCTATAATGGTGCATATTCCCAAATGTTAGCAACGCTGGTGAAATGAAACACATTTTCCTTTAGAACTGAGGAGCTGGATAATGTGATCCATGCTCTTATTTCCCAGAAAAGAGGCTGTTCCCAGGGTCAGCCCAAGACATTTTTTCTGCTTGAAGCAAAGCCCAAATAACTTTGGACTTGTGTGAATCAGACACCATTTCTGCCTTCATCATTTTCCTCTTTTGGTGCTGCTGGCAGCAAATCACTGCTTTCATTTCAGACAGAATGAACAAATGGCCTGCTGGACTTGCTGCTGCTGTTTATATAGCATTGGAGGGCACAGCACATATTCTTCATTCCTTAGAGGTAGGAGCAACAAGCAGAAGGAGGGTAAACTCCTGGGATGAGAGTCTGAACCTCGGGTCCAGATCCAGCCTTCTGGGGATCTCTGGAAGGCCCTGTCTTTTTTCCTTGGTCCTTTTTCCCTTTCCTCCTGCCACCAATCCTTTGTGATTTCCTGCCTCTTGTGCAGTCTTTTTCCCCATTTTGAAAGGTTGAATTGGCAGAAAGACCTTTAAATTAAAATGTATAGTTGTTGAGGATTAATGAGCCCTGCCCTCAGCCACTGGAACACAGCCTTTCAGAGATTCTCCCTCCATAAATGAAGTTGGTCCTTGGGCTGAAAGTATTTCTCAACCCCTGATCTATAGAATAAATGATATAACTATTTTGCATGCAGAATAGTTACAGGAACATTCAGTGTGCTCTCACAAAGGGCAGAGTACTTATCCATTTGGACAAGTACTGTCCATCCAGACTATCAGTGGCTTTCCAGGAAGTCCAGCAAAGGGTTTTCCCATCAGTTGCTGTCTCAAATCCTTTTCACTGGAGATGCAAGCCCGGGATTGAACCTGGGACTTTATGCGTGCCAAACAAGAACTCTACAATTCCGCTATGGACATACTCCTGCTCCTCTCTCATTTCTTACCATTGGCTGTGCCAGCCAGGACTGGTGGCAGTTGTAGGCTAAACACCTGGAGGACCACAATTTGCCTCACCCTCCAGATACCAGACTTTCCATAATAAGAGTATCTTACTAAAAATTTTTTAACAAGCTAACAAGATAGTCCTCAGGAGACATTTATAAAAGGAATCTCTTCTAGTATAAGAGACAGACCTGGTAATGTAGCTGAGATTAAGCTTAAAACCAAAACAAAGAGAACTTTGGCTGTTTTTTCTTTCTTTCTTTTTGCTAATTTATTGTGGGCCTTTCACAGCTTCCATAAAGAGCTCTGAGGAAGCACTAATTCTCCTAACCAAAGCAGGAAGGTGAATCGCAGGATGAGATTCTGCCGCCTCAGGAAGTGTTGTTTGCCCCTGCTACACTGTTCCATCGGTCCATTCCTGAACTGAAAGTCTTCATGCTTCCACAGAGAGAAAAAATAATAACTAGTGCTAAAGTAGCCATGTGGTTGCACTGAGACTCTTCCATTGCATTGTTTAATTTTTTAGCCATGTAGGTTTTGCTTATTGGCCATTTATGCATTATAATCATTCTGCCATATTAAGCAGATCATTTTGGATGATTAAGTTTTTGAAATAATCTGTTTGTACTGATTTTTCTGAAAGGATCTCTTCTGTATTCCTTCCTCAAAAGCTACTTTTTGAGAGATACATTTTCTAATATGATACAACATTTTTCTTCAGCAAAAAAGAAAAGAAAATTCACAACTTTCCAATAAATATTTTCCCCTTAGGGTGGAGGAAAAAGCACTTATATGCATGTTAGTGTCTATTGTACTGCTTCTAGCCTGTCTACAGTACACTGTTCATTGCTGGAGTGGGGAAAGGGTGTCCTGTACATACATACCCTCAGATTAAAGGGGTTCTGAAATATAAAGGAGTCTTTTATTCCAGAAGGCTTCATTGATACTAGCTTGCTCTATTTCACTTCATGTATAAAGAAGGCCAACGTCCAATACTTGAATGAACACAGGAAGGAATATGTTCATATGGCCATAAAGAAGGTTTCCAAGTCTGGCCTGTTGTGGCCTGAATGGTTATTAAGATGTAAGCTGAGTGAAGGCACAGGTTAAGTTGCTAATTTCAATAGGGGTATCCATGGTGATAACTTTCATGGTGACGGTAATCATCTTGGTAACCATCCTGATACCCTTGGTGATAACCATGGTATCCATACCCTGCATATTCATCTTCTGGGCATCGCATGCCAAGAGACTGCTGAATGGCCATCTCTTGTCGTCGAAGTTGCATTGAGTCAATCAAATCATATACGATCACCATGGACCACATTGGGGAAGGGTACCAAGATTTGACGTTCCCATCTTTCCCAACCAAGAGCATGGAGAAATATTCAGGGCTGATCTGGAAATAATTACGGATGTCTTTCACCAGATGAGCAGGTAGCTCTTCTCTGTCCACACTGGAGCTCCCTAGAGAAAGTGAGAATTATGAATAATATCAGCATCTGATTATTTATCATTTATTGTCTTTGTATGCCACCCCATAGATCAGGGACTCTACATATTTGCAATAGCATACTCTATTATAAACTTGCAAGCTGTTCTGCTCCAAAAGTACTTTTAACTTAGTGTAGTTCTGTAGCACAGTCACCTCCCCAAATGAACTTTAAGTGTGAAACTTTACGGTAAGTAAGAACAGTATAGCCTTTCCAATACACCTTTGAATCAGATACTCCTGAGTTCCTATTCTTGGATATCCATAGGAATGGAATACTTGGATATCCAAGGAATACTTCTATAGGAATGGCATCTATAAGAAATACTTCCTTTCTCTTTTCTCTTGTTCATGTGTTTATCATTCAGCTCTCTTTGTTCTGTTGAATTATGTACACCTCATTGAATTTTTCCAAATACTTTTTTATGAGTTGTAAAAAAGAGCTCATTTCCCCACTTTTACTACTTATATTACTCTGGGTTATTTTCTACTTGTATATAAGGGGAAATATTGCAGCAGGAGCATTTTTACATTTTTTTAAATCCAGTTGTCATTTTTTAATTTAAAATCACAGCTGGATTATCAATGCCCTCCAGAGACATAGCTGATTAAGCCTTTTTGTTATTTATTCTTCTGATTTCTGGAGATTTTCTAAGGCAACTTAGTCTACGATCTGGTAGTATAGTCTTTTCCAACCTGCTGTCCTCCATATGGGTTGAATTACTCCTCCCTGGCCATGTTGGCTGGAGATGACAGAAGTTTTCGTCCAACACATTTGGAAAATGCCAGGTTGGGAAATACTGTGGTAGTGCATAGTTACCTAGGAATGTTCCATCAAACTCTATGGGACTTATGTCCAAATTTATACAGGATTATGCTGTTAATCATGTTAGATAAATGAAGGAGTGTCAAGAGAGAGGATGATACTAAATATAGAACATTCCAAAGTAAGTTTAAAGAGCTGCAGTAGGGCCATATTTTTGATACTTATGCTTGTCCATTAAGTAGGATTATGGGATGTTCTGGGGTAGACCATCACTAGGGGTCTAATCCTGTCCAGGTTTAGGCAGAAATATAGTCCTGCAATTCTCAGCATTCTGCAGCTCGCATGGGGAATGCTGGGACTCATAGGATTCTTTCTGTCTAAATTGTCACAACATTATACCTTTAATAACTCAAATCTAACTACTCAATACCACTTGTTCCATATACCATGAAGTGTCTGGGATATGATGTGCTGTGGCCTCACGTATGGCTACCAATTTTCTTCTATGGGCTCAGTTCTAGCTTACCTCAAAAATCATTGCTAACCATTATTTCAGATATAAATTTACAACTGATATATTTGGTCTACTTAAAGAATATTGATCCACTGTGCAGAAATACCGCTCAGCAAGAAAGAGACAGATGAGTTCCATGATTTGCAGCTGAAACCCAGAAAGAATTTCTCACCATTGATTGGGTATAGTTCCAGTACTCCACCTATCTCCTCTCCCAGCCCTAGCAGCTTGAGGACAGTAATATGACGCAGACCTGTAAAAGAAGAATAAAGTCAAACACTGAGTTATGGCAGGCTTTTTCCATTAAATGAAAGGCAAGCATTGCTGTAATGCAAATGATAATACATGTTAAAAATGACCTTCCAACTATATAAGCATACAATATAGAGTTGATATGCATTTTAAAGAAATTAACAGATCTACTTATCATCAAAGCATAGTGCTGGAACACATTAAGATCATAAGAAGAGCTATGCTGGATCTGGCCATGGTCCATGTAGCCGAGCATTCTGTTCATGCAGTAGCCAACAAGCTGCCCATGGGAAAGCCAAAAGCAAGATGAAATTGTACCCTCCTGCTCACGTTCCCCAGCAACAAATGCACAGATGATAGCATACCGCCTCTGATATCATAGCAGAGGTACCATATAACTATCAGGACTAGTAGCCATTGACAGTCTTCTCCAACGATTTGTCCAACCCCTTTCTAAAGCTGTCCAAATTGTTTGGCCAGGCTACATCATGTGGAAGTGAATTCCATGGCTTAATTATGCTCTTCCTTTGGGGGAAAATTGGGGAGTTTCTAGATTTTGTTACGGTTCTCTTACCTTTTCGCTTAACCTTCATAATTCCAACACTAATACTAAACATGGAAATAATTATTTCCCAGGAGTCAAATATAAGGCACTTAGATTGCAATCCCATTCATGCTGAAAGAGGAAAAGACCTATAACTCCAAGCATTTGCCAGCCAGCTGTGGTGGCTTGGGAATGCTGGGAGCTGTCACACCTTTTACATCTATTTGTGCATAGGACTGCACCCACACAAGTCTGTCAATTCAAGCGAGCTTCAGTTGGCCTCACCCCTTTACCTTCTGCTCCACCCACCACTGGCATGTGGCTCCTGAGACTGAAACTGAGTTTTGCCCTTGGCAAAAGAAAATTGCCCCAGCTGCCTTCAATGGAGAGCATAGAATCTGTTTCTTGCTGTCTACACTTGCAAGCTGTCCTAGATAAAGTGGTCCTCAGCCTTTCTCCTTAGAGGTTAAAGGGTTTGCTTTTGAATTAGTAAAATAATGCATGTGGATGTGGATAGTTAGATGCACTAAGCCTGGCCCATAAGCTTGATTCATGTGAATGCACAGGAACTTTTGCTTGTCCTCTACAAGAAGAGCAGGTGGCTACAAAACAATGGAATGGTGGTTTATTTCATACCAAAATTGCAAGCTTGTCCTGTAAGGGCTGCAAGCTGCTGTGAATATGCCCAGTCTTCATCATTGGGAGCTGATATCACTAGCAGCCGCCTCCTCCATCGGAATCTGGTGGAAAAAAAAGAATATGTGCTAAGAAAAAGCAGAAGGCAATACCCATCTTTCAGTCAGGATAGTCTTCTGACTAAAGTGGCTTCTGATAGTTTTCCAAAATGAAGAACACCAGTTCTGCATAATATTTGCATAAGCATACTTATATGTACAGGTGTACATTTCAAAACCATAACTAATTTAAACCGAAATAAAATGCCAGTGTAGCTGAGAAGACTGAACAGGAGACCTGTGCATTGTTTGCTGTCCAGATTTTACCTGTTGGTAGGCAATTTCAAGGACCCTGCTGGCTCTCCTTCCTTATGATTCTTTGTCGAAACTAGGCTGGGACTGGGCAGTCCATCAAATCAAATATATGACTATTCCTCTGTCAGAGCTCCAAAACAAAGGATTGTTCCCTGTAAAGTAAGAAACCTGGCCACTCTGCTGTTAGGTTATATCGTATACATTAAGCATCATATGAGAAGATGAAACAATGAAAGCCAATGAAAGAAGAAAATGCCAGATGTTTGCTGCAGCTGTTCTGAGAAGCTGTCATAACAGATGTTATATGTAGCACTGTTCCAATGTTTGTATCCAGACTCCTTTATCCTTTTCCATAGCTTACTTCGAGGTATATGAAAAACCAGGCAAAAGATTGAGGATTATGGGTAGCAAAGTGGTCTAGAGGTTTTCCCTAAATTGCTTCCCACAGAAACTTAAAGACTACTTTACTACAACTACTTCTTGAGGACCAGCTAGGTACATTCTGAATGGAGTTTATTTGCTTTAAGTAAGCACAAATGTCCAATGAGTAAGCAAAGTCACCCAGCATTGGATAGAGCTGAAGAAGTAGTATAGTTCAACAACTGTGGCCTGGAAACATTTGGCTTCTTTAGACATGTTATAAAATGATCCAAGTCCAAGATTTGTTTTGAGTCTTGCTAATCTTCTGAGTTTTATGATATGCCGCTGCTACAACAGTGCTCAGACCTGTGCTAAATGTTTTGTCAAATCCCCAGTCCACTAAAAATAAAGTAAAAACATTTTAAACTGAGTTTAATACTGATGGTGTTAAAGGAAATGAGAGTTAAGTTCATTGGTTAAGGCAGGTTGTGGGAAGGTTGTGTGTAAGGAAGCAATAGTTCTCAAATCCTTTTAAAAATACTATTTTAGTTTTCAAGTTTTCCTGTTTTGCTGCAAAAAGTCCAGATTTCTCAAGACAGGCAGAACTAATGCGAATGATTTTTTTTCTCCATTTGAGCCTTTTCTCCTTCCCTTTGAGATCACTTTCTCTTTGCATTATTCAGGGAAGTGTGTAGGTGGGGACACATTTGAACAAATGAGATTGGAAAGCCAAAATGAAAGGTTATTTTATACTTTCAAAACAAATTCCTATTCCCATAGAATAATCTAAACTAACTTGGTTTAGAGAAATGTGCACCGAGCTACATGGGTGCTTTTGTAACAGGAAATGATCTCTTAAATGGCTACAGATGTTTTTGTCTTACAGACAGTGCCCCTGCTCTCCTGTTCATGTCAGCTCTCCTGAATTTTTTATTTCTTCCTGAAAGCGGGAAGGGAAGCTTCAGTGCCTCTCTGCTTATCTTTCTGCTTAACAGCTAATTTTCCTCCATCCTGTCATATCTCATAGAATCAAATGGAGATAAACAGAGCACAAAAGTGACCTCCGCTTCCCTGTGCGTCTTCAGTCTCTTCCAGCCTTCTTTGTCTGACAGGGAAAACTGCAAGGTAGTGATAGCTCCAGCTTTGATAGGACTCTTCAGTAGGCTCCAGCCGTAATAGGATCCTTCGGTAAGATACTTGTCCCTAAGATACTCAATTGTGAGTTCTCTTGCCCACTTGCTTGTCCTCTTCTTCTGGACCATACCTGCACAGCCACCAAAAGTGCCAGCTGCTGCTTTCTGCCCTTCCCTTCAGTGCTTTCTCCCTCAAAGAGCGCAGGCAAACAAGGAGGAGCAACAGAAGGCCAGGAAGTGGTAGGGGTGGCCACTAGTGCCCCAACTGAGGAATGCGTCCCTTTATTCAGAGGAAATTCTTCTATTTGAAGGGAGTTTCCCATACAGAACAGTCCTCTGGCACCCTGTGTTTGAACAGATGCCACGCACAAGCCTGGTATTACAATAAAGAACGATTAGAAGAAGCTGTGCCTTAAAGCTGTCCATCAACAGCACCTGTGCAGCAAACTGAGCAAGACACACCAGTCACCTGGTCACATTCTTCTGCACTGTTGAGATGTTTGGTTGTTGTTGTTAGTCACAAAGTCGTGTCCAACCCATCGCGACCCCATGGACAACATTCCCCCAGGCCTTCCTGTCCTCCACCATCCCCTGGAGTCCACTTAAGCTCACACTGACTGCTTCAGTGACTCCATCTAGCCACCTCATTCTCTGTCGTCCCCTCTTCTTTTGCCATCTGTTGTTCCCAGCATTAGGCTCTTCTCCAGGGAGTCCTTCCTTCTCATTAGGTGGCCAAAGTATGTATGGTATTTCTATTTAAATTAGATGTGTGGTATTTCTATTTAAATTAGAACAAGTATATCTATTTGTGTGTGTGTGTGTGTGTGTGTTTGTGTGTCAATTTACATATAAAAGCCTATGCAACTATTATGCAAATAAACACCTTCTTTTGTTTACTTTGTATGATTCAGAAGTGGAGGCCTTAATGCTGATGCCCAATACCAGCCTTGC
This sequence comes from Varanus komodoensis, assembly GCF_004798865.1. Lineage (NCBI taxonomy): Eukaryota > Metazoa > Chordata > Lepidosauria > Squamata > Varanidae > Varanus > Varanus komodoensis. The sequence goes on from NW_025335941.1 coordinate 37,516,445, forward strand.
CTCAATAGGTGCAGCTCAGCTACATGTATTAGTTTTTCAAAAAGTGAGTCTTAGCCAGGCCTTGAGCATGTAGCACAGAGGGTTGATTTTAGGACCTCTTAAGTTACCTACTCTTGTTTTATTAAGCTATGCATCCATTTGGGAACAGGCTGAATTAAACAAATGACAAACTGCTTAGCCAAACCTGAGCTCCCACTTAATGTACTCAAACCATTTGGCAATAATCAGAAATACTGTTTTCTTTTACATCTTAAATAATTATTGTAAGAATTGCTGCAATACATTTTTACCATACCATACCCCTGCCTAGCTCCTTGTTACATCCCTTTAGTATTCAAGTAGGCAGAGTGCTGTAACTACTAATGCCGCCTTCTCCAACCTGCTGCAGTTGAGATGTGTTGGCCTACAACTCCAATAATTTCAAGGCAGGATGACCATTAAATGTGTAAAACAGCTTTATGTTTAACAATTTGCCCTATAGCCAGAGCCAACAAAGGCTTCCAAGAAGGTAAGTGTATGGAAGTCCACATAGGCAACTCAGCAGATTGGTGGAGAAGGAACAGATATCTTGATCCCCCTTCTGCCAAGCTGCTTGGTTTCCATATTGGTCATGGAGAAAACATGTCCCTCAGCTGTTTCCCTTTCTCTGCCAGCCTGTGTAGGAAAAGAAAGCTGTTTTTACTAGCCCAAGAAAAGGCTATTTTCTTCAGTGTCATGCTGACCACTTAGGAGGTAGTTTCTTCTCTGCTCCACTGCCAACATGGACATACAGACTATTAGTCTCTTATCAGGCTATTCAATTAAAAAAACAACCTGCAGGCTTGTTAACTTTTGTGGGCTTCTTTACGAGGCTGATGTACAGGGACTATGCAGCAGACTTGAACTTAATGCTAGGGTTCCCAAGGACAGGGAACAGGTGCTATAGCATCCCCCACTTTTTTTTTAAATAAGACTGGCTGCCAAAGCATTTTCATGGGAAAAAGTTGTTTAAAAAACTGCACTTGGGGACAAGACCGCAGTTGGGTCAAAGCCTGCTTCCCATTCTTGAAAGAGAGTGGCTTGGCTTTCACCAACCAGCACCCCGTTGATTATAACAGACAAGACCTCTCAGAACACACAGACTAATAAAATGACAGGCATCTGTCTACCAGTTTTTAACATCCTATAGAACAGAGACAGGGAAATTTGTGGGCAGTAAAAGCTGGTCATTTCAATACTAGTCAGGGCTTTAGTCTGACTTATAAGGAGCTATCCATGGTGCTTAGTCCTAGCCTATAGATTGGTTCAGCATGATGGATAGCTCCTTAGAAGTTCTGACTGTAGCCTGTAGTGGCTATGCCACTCCACTGACATTTGGGCCATCAGATGTTCTTGGTCTTCCATTCTGATAACTCCTGAGCATTGGCCATGGTGGTGGGTCTGATGGAAGTTGCAGTCCAAGCAAAGGTTCCCATAATGTAGTTTGAGGAGGTGAGATTAGACCTGCTTCTCCACTTTGGGACAGGGCACGCTTAGAATGATGCACTGTGGAGTTGGTAAGGGATGGACCTTCTCATCCCTCTTTTTCTGCCTCATCTAACATAATATTTATTAATTACTTTGTCTTAAAATGAAAGCATTGATAGTTGACGTCCAAGGAAAGGGTTGATCTAGTTTTGGCTAAATGGAGACAGTTTAGTTGCCTGCCCAGAGAGTTCTTAACACTGTTCCCTTTGCTGGAGCTAAGGAAAGCTATGAAGCTATCATACAAGCGATGAACAATCAGCATCATTATTTTAAATGGTTTGCACTCAAAGCAGTGACTAAGATACACTGCTGCTCCCCGCTGTTTCATTCATTCAAGGGGAGAGGTAATTATGGAAAACAAAGTAGAACTGCCAATACTGGAAGAGCAGGGAGGCCTTTGTTTCCACTGATGCTGATTTGGCAGTGGAGGGATACCATTATTATTAAATTACATTTTGAGGAATTTCCATTTAGACATTCAATTTCTTTTCCTCATTCTGTGTTTTATTTAAACTATTAGGGATTACTAGTAGAGGCAAACAATATTATGTGGTTCCCCCTTTATAGAAAGACAGACCCATTGTTGTATAGATCAGACATTTGTCTCTCAGTCATAGGTCTTTCTAAGACTCAGGAGGAACACTTCTGTCAATGTCAGTTCCTCATCTTTTTTTCCAGCTTTGAATTTTATCATCCTTCTTCTGCATCATTTGTTAGTTCCTTGAAAATTCAAGTTTACATGAAAATTTGTGCACATTTCTCCTAATATGTGCATTCCTGTACTCCATTTTGCCTAATGTAAAGAATTTTGTTATTTTATTTCACAAATATATGCATCCCCAAATATATGCACCAGTGTGCAAACTTTACCCTAATATACTCATGTGCATACACAGTTCTTACTGAAGAGATAACACTGCAAAATTCAGAAAAGTGTGAATATCTAACCATAACCATGTTTTGATTTGCATATTGGTTCAGAAACTAGGAATGTGCATTAAAATGCAAACTGAAAAAAATCCGTCTACCTTCCTTATTTAAAATTGCCATTAGACGAACACAACAAGATAGAACTGATTCCTCTTCATGCCACAAGCTGAGGAATCCCAGTAGAATGGAGCAACTGCTCTTATCAAGTCAAGTTTGAATAATTGGACAAATCAGATTTAAATAATGGGACAACTTGTGGAGCACAAATCTGATGTATGTGAACAAGTTTCCCCCATTAGCAGACACTCAGTCCAACAATGTCTTCGCTAGCGCAGGGACCTACACTCTACTTGCCTCCGGGTGTTTTGTTTTTTTTTTTCCTCCCAGAAAATGTGTACCTGCTTCTAGAATAGACTTCCTGAACTTCTAGAATAGACTTCCAATGACCACATTGTTAGGAAATGTTGGGAGGTGTATTCCAACACATTGCAAGGCACCGGCTAGTGAAGCTGTCCGAGGCATTCTGTATTGCTGCCTCTACATCCTCTGCCTCCCCAGAGAAGGTTGCCACTATGTTTAAGGACCACTGGTCAAAGGACACTTTCTTTGATCTCATCTGCGGTGCATACAGACACCTCACTATGTCTAAGTCAAATGTTTGGATTGCCTTTTCACCCTAAATTTAGATTGCAAGGAGAGAAAACCAAGAGTGGATTTTTGGGTGAAGAACTTTTAAACTTGGTTTTAACAAAATCAAACATTCTTGGGTCAAGCATGTGCTCAGAGGCATGCTGTTCCTTAATTTTAATTGTATGTCTAAGCATCTGAACACCCTTTTTGCACTTGGCTGCCTATTGCAGACCTCAGGATTCTTGCAAAGGAACAAACCGCATCACACAACCTTGAAGTGTACGCAAACCTTTTTCTAAGTCCTGGCTTGCACATATTTGGGATTAAGGGGCAAATTCTCTTTTTTAGGAATGAACTGCTGAAAATGCTGCAAACATTTGACCAGAATAATCAGCCAATGGAAACAGGTACTCAAAACAAGTGCTAATTTTTAAACCACTTTACATTATTAAGAAGTGCTCTAGCATAGCTTAAGAGCTTTGGGAAATACCTAGACAAAAAGTTTTCCAGGGATTGTTTCTTGTCATCCTTGCAGACAATGCCTTCACGTTTCTGCTTTTCCATATCTTTGATACGTGATTGGAAGGTATCAATCAAATCGAACACAGACTTCATTGCTATGGGCACTTCATAGTATTGCTGTAAAAGGAAGTGTTGAGAAGGAGTTTCACTGCAAACAAATTGCTTGGCATCTGCATTCTGACTGCATATTAATAGTGAAGCCACGTACTGTATATATTGACAGAATAAAACTGAGCGGTCCCAGAGTATGGACTAGAGGTGTATGTTGCAAAGGTTGTGGCTAAAACTAAGCAGGATTAGGCCTGGACAGTGTCTGAATAGGAGAACATACAGGAATTCCGTGCTTGTCACCTTAATTTCCGTGATAGGAGAAAGTTGGAATATAAACATCAGAAATAAATAAAGCCATGCTCATGTGGCCAAAGAGGACACTTCATAGTAACCTTCTCCACTTTGGGGTCCTCTAGTTGTTTTAGATCTCAGTTCTGAGTAGACACAGCTAGTGGTTAGGAATCCTGAGCACAACAGTCCAAAACATCTAGAGCCTCCAAGTTGGAGAAGACTGATTTATAGGACCATTCAGGATATCTCGGTGCTATGACCTGTGACTATGCTATCCACTGAAGTTTCTCATTCCTTATCATGGTCACTTGGTTCCCAACCCATTTGCTTGTCCAAGTGCTAGCACGATTTTTTGCTCCTCACTGTCATGAAATGAGCTTTACTCACACAGCTATCCCTCTTTTCTGGCCTCCCCACTTCAGTGCAGCTCATTATTCCAGTAATTGTGCTGATTGCTTCTTCCTACCTTGGCTCGCATATCCAAGTCTGTCAGCACCATGAAGAAATCATTGTATGTCATCCCGTATTCTTTCCTCAGTTCACTGATGAGTTGTTGGTCCACAAGGTCTGCATCCTCCACCACCTTCATTGGCTTCTCGTTGTCTTAGAAGAAACAAAATGGGCTAAGTCCTGAGCAAACCTCAATCAACTTCTTTGAATGACGGGGAGGAGATGGAAATGCAAAAAGTGTCCTCCAGTCTTCTGTTCTACCAAGATTATCACACTGATTGTCACCTGTGCAACACATATGACAACTCCACAAGCAAGAATTGGAGCATTAATTGTAGTAAGCTACTATCAGGAAAAACTGAAGTGGATATAACAGATGAGAGGCCAATGGGATCTCTGGTGGCATCAAGACAGAAATAGATTATTTGACCCAGGCTGCGCAAATAATATCAGAGTTGGGGGAGAGTCTGTAGCAGAAGAACCACCACTTCCTAATTCTAGCTAGCCTCATGCCAGTAACAGGGTGGGGGCAGCTTGGCTTTTTACCTTTTTTATCCTTCTTGCTCATTTCTGTTAAATTTTCTCTCTTCTTGGTTCTGATAGGAAAAGAACCTGCACCGAGGCTGGTGTCGTTTCCTATCCACCCACCCCTTTCTGGGATCCAAGCCATGTTCCTTTTTGCCATTACCACAAGCAGACAGCTGTAGTGGTAAAGTCCACTGCCATCCAGGGCAGACTTCCTCAGATGCCACCTATAGTGAGGGAGTCCTGCAATATTCTAAGGCTTCCTGGGGACCATAAGATTACACCTTAAGTCACTATTTAGACATTAATCAAGGGTGTGCAATCCAATGGTGTATCTTTTTCACAGCCTTAGGGGGTGGGTTTCTGAATTTAGAATAATTTTAATAGCTTTTACAACTGTAAAACTATAAAAAGCTAGGCAATTCAAATCACTTTTGCAAGGATTCTATGCAAGCTAAAACCAAGAAGCCCAGTTCAGAAACAAAAAAACACAACTTTTGAGAAAATTGGAGAGAGATTACTGTCAGGTTTAGTGTATATGATATGTGTGTATGCATGCTAAATTCCCAGATGTATTTAAAGCTCCCACTGTTTCCTAATTAGAGTTGGTACATCCAAGCTTTAAATTAATTGGGGCCATGTATGTGTGTTTGTTTTCACTTAGACACACATGAAGTTCTTGCCCCTGAATGGAATCTCAAGAAACTATTTATCCTAATGAGCAGTCCTCATTAGTCACTCACAGTACTTAAAAATGAATTCCCTTTTGTAAGAAGGAAAATCCATAAAGAAGCCCAAACCAAATGTAAGGAACTATTAGAAAATGTTTGTGTGGACATTTTTCTAATGAAGAAAGGCAGTATCTCTGTGTTTAATCAAGCTAGATGAATGTTCTCTAAAAGTATTCATTTGTGCTTCATATCTAAGGACATAAACTGTGCCATTGTATCATGTAATTCAATGTAAATAGCACAATTTAAAGCATGCAAATCCTTGTCATATCTGAAGAATTCTGAACTATTCAGATAAATGAGGTTGTAGTTTTAACAAGATCAGTATTTAAGTCTCACCGGAGAGGACCTTGAAGCTGTTATGACATCCACTGTTTATTATTGGTTTAGAACCAGACATAGTCATATGAAAAGTAGAAGTCACTGAGAAGTAAAATTGCATGACGGGAAAGGGACACATTTTGTTTTTGGCTGATTCCTTTTTCTGCCCTGCTGCCCCCTGAAACTATGCTTTTGGAGGACTGTGGGACTGCTAACTGCCTAGTCTGTAAAATAATCTGAACATGTGAGATCAACCCTTCCATGAGCAGAGTGATGTGGACAAGTCAGTCAGTAGATTTGTGCTGTCATGAAAGGGCAGCAAATTATTGTTTGATTATTATTATATTCTATTTTTCTTCCAAAGAAATGGGAGACCTTCTTCTAGGGAAATGGGATTTCCAGCCTCCGATCAAAATAACATGCCTTGCCTGAGATACCAAACTTGGTGGGGGACACAATATATCATTTCCTGTTTTGTCTGGGGTATAGAAATACTGTGGACTTGCTCTGTGAACACTAATCATTTACGTATAATCACAGACGCCTCCTTCATGAATGAGTGGGTAAAAATAATCACACAGGTGCCATTCATGCAAGGTTCCAAGATCTAGGGTCTATGGATGTAGAGGTCTATTTATGAAACTCTCCACTCAAATCTCCATGCTAACACGTCAGTAGGGAGGGCAAGGCCAGAAGGAGCTGAGCATCACTGGGGATGTGGCTAAAGGCACCATCCCCTTTTACATCATTATCATGTAAGAACATTACAGTTACATAATGATCTTTGTACAGATGATTGCAGCTGAGAGACAAATCACCTTTTGACCCTTGCAGTAACCTAGCTGCACTTATCTATTTTCTACTGTTTCATTGGACTGATCAACTAGCACAGAGACACCTCTGGATTTGAATGTGGTATCTTGGTAAAGTGGAGGGCTACCAGAGTCAGCCATGCAGTTACAAAGAATGGGCAGAAAACCACAGAAAAAGTATTCTTTCAAATGTTTTTACCCTTAGTTACCTGGTTCATTTGCCCTAAAAGAAAGAAAAGAAGTTTCTTTAAAAAAAATTAAAAACCAACCTAGTTGGAAGTGGTCAATCTTCATGCGGCTGTTGTTTGTGGTGCCAAAGATGGTGATGACTGAAATTTTTCTAGTTGCCATTTTGCAAAAGCTCTCCAGATATTCGTCTCTCTGTTGCACATACATTGTATTGTCTGCCTTCGGTGCTGTGATCAGCTAGCAAGATATGGGAACAAGTTTTTGATCATTTGAATCAAGTATTCATCTCAAATCTCAAACAGATCTTACACAGCTTCCACAATAGCTATTTCTTGCTGTATGCGAAGCCCTGGGTTACACAGTAGATTTGCCATGCAGTTCCAAACCTCCTGGATGAATTCACACTCTCCTGTCTATAAAAGGTTCATCTCAGTATGTAAGTGAGAGCTAATTACACAGGCCTGGATCCAAAAATCCTTCTGAGCAAGCAAAAGGCACTCCCACTTGTGCATGTGTGTTGCTGGTTTCTTCCTTTTTGGTTGCACTCTGCACAAACCTGGATTAAGGGTCCCTTCACTATTAAAACTACTGTTTAGTAGAGAACAAACGACTGTCCATGGATCAAAATAAATCGGTAACCACCAACTGCAATGGGATCCAGTGTTGGCTCCAGGTTATTGAGGACTCTGGGGCAAGACATTCCCATGACCTGCCTGCTGCAGCAAGCTTTTCAGTGCCATTGTCAGCACCAGCTATTCTTGCTTCTTGACCTGTTTTCCATTATTGATCCCACCGGAAAGGCAGGGAGCCAATGAGCATCTAGGCAGAGACATTGGCTGTTTCTCCTTACCACCACCACTCTTGCAGTCTAGGTCACGGCAAACGGCAGGCAGGTTACAAAGGGGCTCTTCTCAATGAGTCCTTGCTGGCATGTGGGCCCTTAGGTATCCAACAATGCCTATTCTTGGATCTTTGAATCCAAGCCATACTGGGCTTCTGTGACCCTAGTAATCAATAGCTGTCACTAAGGACAACAAATTTCCCTGAGTGGTTTCACATGACATGAGATGCCATTGTGAAATCTCACTGTTATGGGTCTTTTGTGTCATCCAGTTCCAGAGTTCCTGCATGGTAGGATTAGTTTTGTGAAACCACAGAGAGAATCAGCAATCTGTTCTAAGGTTTCCATGGTTCAATGAGGCTTCTCCAATCACCTGGGTGCAGGATCACCAGTTTATCATTCTTTGTATGGAAACACCAGAGTCCCCTGGCAAGAGCAGCTGCAGAAGTGGCTGCTTCTAGCCTTCAATCTCTACTGCCCTTAGCACCCTAGCAAAAGATGTGTCATTGCTTGCTTTATTCCTATTGGTTGAGTGATGTGTCTATCTGCCTGTTTACTTTTGGAAATGAGACAGTGTGAAAATATTCTGAGAGAAAAGCGGGGATTGTGGAAGAACTGTTTCTTTTCATTTACTAAAAATCTCTGTGGTGGCTGAGAAGCATTGCAGACATGCAGGTACACTTGGAAAGAGAGAGGAGCAACCTGCCACCTGCCTGCCTCAGGATCACAATGGACCCATCAGGAGGAGGTTGCTGAGGTCCATAGGCAAGAATACAGAGAGGATGGGGATTTCCCTTGCAGGGGTAGCTGGGATGTGTGGTGGGGCCAGGATAGAACAGGGAGCATGGAAGCTGTACTGCCAGGGCAACTACATGATTGTCTAACCAGCAGGTTTGGGCAAAAGTCCACACACCATGGAAATAGTACAGGGTTTTCAGCCATGTCATGTGAACCTAGCCCCTATGTGGATCCCATGGCAAATATAGTATCTAGCTCAACCTGATAATTTCTATAGAAGAGTTATGACTAACAACTGAGTAATGGCTTAAGTGTACTGCAAGCAGGAATAGGGTGTGTTATGGATGGCTGTAAGGAAAACAATGAAAGTTACAAAAAGAAGTACCTTCAGGGGCATCAGCCCAAGACAAATAAACAACACAAGGCCCAATGGCCCATATCCCGCCAACTAATATTTTCTCAACAGACCTATATCCATTGTGGAATAAGGTATCTGGACAGGACAGACCTCCGAGTGGAAAACAGCCACTGATTAAAATTTGCCATTGTATGGTAAGAACCATACAAACAGAAAGTTTTCATGTCAGTAATGACTAGCTTTCACTTCTCATGTGGCAGCAAAGCAAAGCATTTTCCTCTTATTTATATAGGACTGGGTCAGATTGTAGTGCCTTGCCAGAAACTTGTCTGTTGATTGAGAAGGCATTCAGGCATGATGAGTCTGAGGCAAGGGTCTGAGTAATGCCTGAGAGGTCCATTTAATTATCATTCCTAAAGCAATTATAACATGGCCAAGCAGAGGTCAGTTTCCAGAAGGTAAACCATGTCCAGACACAAACAGAAGAGATGAACAAAAGGAACAGACAGGGTTGAGGCAGCTGGAACCGGCTGAGTAGCAGGGGTGATGCTGAGTCACAGAGAATCTTAGGTCAAAACACCGAAAGTCCAAACCTTCTTGGCTGACCAAGGACATATCTAGGTCTTCCAGCCAATCAAAGATACAAGCTGGTAAATAATGGCCAGCTTGTGACAATGGAACACTGTTCATGAAACATATTTCATGACTCCATGACAGCCTAGTGATGTGAGACAGAAGCTTCTAGCCCCCAGGCCTGGACAAACAAATTCTGACCTCAGGACTGCCAACACTTCATACTCAAAGCTCTGCCTCAGCGAGAAGTGAAAGAAATTACAGTTATTATCTATTCTTACATTCTGTCTTTCCTTCAGGTATTTTGGGACAGTTCTCATGGTTCCTCTGTCTCTTTTATCCTTGGAGCAGCCCGGTGAGGTAGGATAGGCTGAGAAAGCATGACTCCCAGGGTCAGCCCAAGACATTTTACTGCCTTCCTCCCCATATCATGCACAGAAACAGGCCATACTGGCAGCTGACTCCTCCTCCAACACTTTCAGTGGGACCTCATCCTTTACAGCACTGACAGCTGTGGGGTAGTGGGGGGATTGCAAAGCAAATGAAGTGTGACCCATACAGCTCTGTCCTCTGGCACTTTTTATCACTATCCGTTCCCACATCTGTTGCCTGAAGAAGTCATTTCACTCTGCCTAACATTAGGGCTGGTGACTGCCCATGATCACATGCTGAGTGATGTGGTTGAACAGGGATTTCAATTCAAGTCCATCAAGCAACCCAAGAAAACATTTTGATAAGACTCACTATTCTTACAGTGCTTACACTACTGCTCGAAAATACTGTTGCATTACCATTACTAACCAAATACTGTTGGTTAAGCAAGTTGTCCTTTCTTTCTAAAGCTTTTTGTAGGGCTAGTGCCTGATAAGGTTAATAAGGTTCTCATTAATTATCATTGATGGTGGGTGGTAATTTCAGTCTCCTCACATTTGTTTCATAGCCCATAGTAACTATGCTATCTGAATACATACAGTTTGGATCTCCATAAAAATGGGTTGCTAGCTGGTTGGCCAAGAGGTTTCTGCTCAGCTTGGCCAAGGTTGCTTGAGAACTATACTACTTGCCTGATGCCCATGTACTCAACCTGCATGTTTGTAAATAAATACTTTATTATGTAAGGTACCAGGGCACTCATCTTACAAGGACAGTGGCCACAAGCTTCTACTCGCATTCATGGAAGTGATGAATGCAAAAAGGTGTCTGAGAATTTAAAATTATATTTTATATTTAGTCAATCTATAACCTACCATCTCTTTAAGGAGTGCTGGGCAACATATAGTTTTTGTCCTGCATCCTTATAATCCTGTAATGTAGGTAAGGCTGAGAAAGAACACGAGTACAGCAATTGGCATATTCTCTGGAGACCCATTGAAATGAATGGGCCTTAAGTAGCTTAACAATACATAGAACTTAAAATTCTTTGCGCATGCCAAATGCCCAGATTCCACTGCCCCACAATCTACTATGTAACGATTTAAGTCTAGTTCATGTTTCTTACAGGGATAAGACCTTATTGGTCTATAGACAGATCTAGGTATCCAAATATACTGGGTGTTTCACTCATCTAATTTGCATATTACAGTGATAATTGGTTTGTTTTCTCAAAAATTGCTGGGGATGAGCAAAGTAACGAGTCTATTGCTTCCCATGTGCTCATTATTTGACAACCCAAGAATGCCTGCTGCTGTGTTCTTCAGTGATGTGCAAATCTAAAAACTGTTTATTAAATAACTTGGAGTTAACAACAAACCCTGAGTAATTCTTGAGCTAGCTCTGGATTGCCTAACCTATGAACAGCACAAGTTCTACATTTGCACATCACTAAATAACCAAGGATGGGGTGTACCTGGGTTACATTAAAAGCGGAAATGACAAGCAATTGGCTTGTGCTCTCTACTCATCCCCACACTTCCTGGGCTACATAACCCAGGAATTGCTGCCATGACATGTGAATCAGTTTCCATTTCTACTGTTGTAACAGCCCTCACACAAATGAACTGAAATACGTAAAACAAATGGGAGGGGAGGAAGTAAGAATCTGAATCAACAATATATTACAAATGCTTTTCAGTTTCAGATTACAAAGGCAATTGGATAACAATGGTAATTTTGATCCATTTTGCTAACCTCATGGTCAAACTAGTTATGGCAGACTTCCCCCATTTTTAATCCAGGTCAATTCAGACACTAGAAGTTCTAATTCTAATCATGGCTGTGGGGCCAGGAGAAGGAAAGTGAACCCTTTTTGTTGCCTCTGCTCTGTTTTCCCATTCCCAATCTGCATTGTTTCTTTCACTCACTTAGAGCACTTTTGCTCTGTGTGGGTGAAACATACAGCCACTTACATGTTTTGCCTCTTATATATCCATGGAACATCTGACCACAGATCTGCTATCTTGTCTAGCTGTACACACCCTCTTCTAAAATTGCAGCTTTAAAATAACCTTTCTGAAATAAGGTATGTTTTGTTGCTGTTTAGGTTATTGCAGGGAGTTAATTTTAGAACACCTTATATACACATCCTGACTGTGTCCTCTATGAGTATGAATAGAAGGTTCCATCAAGCTTTCTGACTGTACTCCTTCCACACCACAGGGTAGTGAACAAAAGCAATGTAATTGAGCCAAAATAGATGGGCCCAAAGCAAAGCCACAGAGGCCCAAACTGTAGGTGGAAATCAGAGCCAGTGCAAAGGCCAGAGTTTAGAGCTGGCCCCTGCAACTTCCATGCCTTTAACTGGATCCTGATCTACAGATGTTGTCAAGAGGGCTCCAAAAACATCCTGTTGATTTCAGGCTGATGCTAAAGGCACAGGAAGATGCCAGGCCATTTTTTCCTAGTAATTTGGCAACTCTTCTCACTATTAGTAGAGAACTTCACATGGGTCTGAATCATCAACAACTTCTCCCCCCTCACACACAAATAGTGAGACTTTACATTTTTATTCAAGATCTGATTCACAGGAACAGAGGAAGCTGCCTTATACAGTGATACCCTTGGTCCATCTAACCCAGTCTTGTTGACATTGACTGGTGGCTTCTCTAAAGGTTTCAGGGAGGGATTTTTCCAGTCATACCTGGTAATTTTGAGATTGGAAGTGCTTCCAATATTCTTCTGCTTGTAGAATATTCACTCTACTGATCAGTAGCCTTGAGATTAGTGAAACATCAGTGTTTGAAAATTGATTTGGAAAGTGTCTTTCTAAGTAGAAACAGAGTTGCCACCTAAATTCCCAAAAGAAGGTTTGAATCTTTGACAGCTTGCTGAAAAAAAGCTGTCAAAGATAGAAATGTCATGAAAGGTTGCACCTCTTCAACATCTGCCATTCATACTGCTGTTAGAGTTCCTTGAATGGAAGAGAATAGTGCTGAAACAGCTAGATGCTTCATGCCTGAGGGAACCTGCAGGCAGCTGGTTTAGCCACTGTGTGAACAGAGCGCTGGACTGGATGGACAGTTGGTCTGACCCAGCATGACCTTTCTTATGTGCTTATGCTCTGTTCTTAAGTGTATGCTTGGTGTGTAGGATGGCCAACTTTACAGAGGAAAATTCTCTATCAGTGGTTTTCAACCTTTCCACAGCTTGGGACTGGCGAAAACAGGAAAATCACTTCAGGTACTGCTGAGGCAGAAAAAAGCACCATACACATAATACAGCATTCTGGGTATTAGTTTCCAAACACAATATCCACCCCCTCCCCCCCAAAAAAAATCTCTAAAACAACCAGAAACTGAGCCAAAACATTGCCAGCAAAAGAACAAAATACTAAAATCAGTGCAGTGTGGCTCCCAGCCAGCTCCCACCAAACCATCTCTCCTCTCTCTGCCCCCCTGACAGCACCAGCGCATCCCCCATGAACACAATGTCAACCTAGGAAGAGGCGGTGGAGCACAACCAGACCTCGCACTGTTCCATGGTGAGTGGGATGTGCCCCTGCCCCAGAGACTGGCAGGACATTTTGCATGGACTGGTGCGTTTCTACAGACCAGTGGTTGAAAACCACTGCTCTGTTTGATGGGCTCAGAGCTAGCACAACTATTAGGTAGACTGAGGCTGTTGCTTCAAGCAGCAGGTATGAGGTGGAAAGGATCAGTGGTGACGTGCTGGAGGACGATGCAGTGTGTGCCACATGGTCTACAGACCCTAGGCTACACTTACTACTCTTAAGTTTAATGGAAAATGCTGTCTTGTCTCCAGTATTCAGTGGCTGGTCTGGTCAGAGGAGTGTAATGCTGCCATTTTGTATTTTACCTCAGACAGCAAAATGGCTTGGGCAAACCCTAAATGGTCTTTAAAGCTGGAGAACTTTAAGGACTGCTGGTCAAGAACTGCTTTAAAGTTGGAGAGCTGTAAGATATTTCTACCCTTAAAGGTGGCTTAAATGTTTAGAAAATACATATATTTATATTTGTGGGCAGATGGGGGCCTTGAAGTAGCCCATCAACAGTTAGTAATACCTAGACAGCAGAGTCAGTTTGTCCAAATGTCACCTGGTGCCAGTCTTTCCTCATACAGTGAGACATATTATATTTATATTTAACAACAGTTATTATTTCTAAATTTGCAATTATATTGTTTCTTCATTCACCCTTTCTGTCCTTCTTTTTTACATTCTTTTATAGTAAAGGGGTGCTGGGGGTGGGGGATTATAAAAGAGAGAAATGAAATTGAGTGAAGAAACCAGTAATTATATCCCCACGGGGGATCAGAAGTAATTAAGGAGTAATTAATCAGTAATTACTCCAGCCACAAGAACATGACTTAATAAAACATAATTAATTTGTAAAGAGCAAACTCTTCATTAAAGGCATAATAACCTTTAGAACCTTCCAAGAAAATTTTGCCTGTCCCTGTCTTTCATTAAAAAAGGTTCCTCCACAAATCAAATTAGAAGAAACATGAAAGACAAGTCAGGAAACACTGGAAGGTGAAGATTTTCAACAGTGTTGCCTGGCTTCTTGGCATAAAGTTAGTGAATTAAAGATAGTAATTTTGGAGAAAAGGGCTAGTGTGAAAGCAACCTCACAATCCATCTTTGTGGTTGGTAATTTTCTTGAAAACTGCCTTCTTCAGACATGCAGCTATGATGCTGGTTTGCGGCTTTTTATGGGGAAAGGGCTACATTTAACACTCACAAGTTTGGTATCAAAGCAAGCAGGCAGACGCTGTGGCAGATGGGATACAAGGCAGGGGGGTCAAGGAAGCGATTCCTTCCCTTTCCTAAGATCCAAGCAGTTAGAAAAGAAAAGGTGTACTGTTCCCACTTATGTATATGACTGAGTTTGGGATTCTCATGTCTCTCCTGGGCCATCCTAAATAGATGTTCACCTGAGAAAAGCTGCGTTTGGTTCCTTAGGCAAATGCAGGCCACTAAATGTGCGTTGGAATTCAGAACTTTCACTTCATCCCTACTTATGACTGATCAGCAATGTTGGATTTAGATGGTTTTAGTCAGAAAATAGACAAATTCATTCTATCTGCTTTTATTTATTTTTTTAAAGAGGAAGCTGTAATGCAATTTGGTGTGAGTGCCATGGAAAGAATAGTCAGTATATTGTAAAATTATTAAAGGCTGGGTAACATGTTAGTGTACAATTGTATTCATGTTTAGATGAAAGAAGTCCTCCAATTCCTAGCATGACCTGTAAGATTGTGTCCTTAATGAAGTAAGGATCATTGTTGTTTGAGAGCCTATCTTGCAACCTCTTTTCCCTTCCCATGGTAGCTCTTAGAGATCAACTGCTACTACCCCAGTGACCAAGGATCATGAACATGCAGGCACACATTAAAGGGACATGCACACACAGAGCTCCCTCTGAGCTTAGTTGAAATCCTCCTACTAGCTGGGGTCAAAGAAAATATAAAAATCATGCTCTGGTTGCTTGCTTTGGCTGGTATAGTTCAAAAGAGGGCTCTGTAAACATAGGGCCTCAATAGAAATTTAACTTGCAAATAGACTGTAAGGGATGGATATTCCTGCATAATCTACTTACCAGAAGTCTTCGTTTCCCTTCAAAGAAATCCAAAAGGTTCGTCACAGATTTCCTGGAGGCCTGTGTAAAAGATTTGGCATTCGTTTTCAGGATTCCCTCATTCTCTGTTTTGCTTCCTTTCTTGTTTTTCTTGTTACGCTCTTTCTCTTGCTTGTTTTTCTTTTCAGCTTTATCCTTCTTGGCTTGCTTCTCATTTTTCTTGTCAACTCGCACTTTCTTCTTCTTTTCAGATTTATCTAAGCGCTCGTGTTTCTTGGGATCTTTCCCTTTCTTTGGTGGGATATTCCCCACAGGGTCACCTTCCTCTAAATGAGGAACAGCAGGATGCCCTGAGTCATATTTATCTTCATATTCATTGCTCAATATTTTGTCTTGGGCTTTCTTTTTCGGTGGCTTGCTTTTAGCAGGTTTGTGTTGACCGATTGTGACACTGGGCTCCCTAGTGTTATAGTCCTTTCTGTCCGTGCGGTTGTCTCTATATCTGCCAGCACTTGCCCTAGTGTAGTGTTCTGGGGTGGCTGTTGGTATCTCTGTGTAGGTATCATAATTAATGACTTTGCTGGGTCTCCTACTAGCTGTCTGTTGCCTGTGCGTGTGTCCCGGATGCCTTTCTCTGCGGTTCTCTTTCCATGCAGGAGAGGAGAAATTCTCTGTTGCCCGAGCGGTGGTTGCCTCAGGCACTGTGGGAAGCAACGTGTGTGGTTTTGTGGTCCAGGATCTCTGGGTAATAGGAAGAGTTGTGGTAGTTGTTACAGGTCTATTTGCTATTGTCGTTATTCTGGTGACTGGCCTGAGAGTCGTGGTTGTGGGAGGAAAGGTAGTGGCTCTAGTTGCAGGAGCGGGAGGTGGTGGCACTGTAGTTGTTACAACTTTCTTCGCAATTTTAACCCTGGTTGGCTGCACATTGCTTTTCCTGGTTTCTTCTTTCCTTGGTACCAACGGGTTATGTCCACCACCTGGTGTTGCTCTGGTAGTACTACCATTGTTGCCTTCCTCAACCACCTGGCCCTCTGCTCCTGCTGCTTTGCATTTCTGGATGAAGCCCTTTTGCCTTATCTTCTCAATCTTCCTAATGGGGCTCTGGTCAATGATTTCATAGATGGCTTCTAGCCTTACTGGGTAGGGGTACCTTTCCTCTACTTGCAGTGTCTTCTTCAGCAGCACCATGCCAAATTTCCCTTTCTCCAGCTTCAGAAAACTCATGAGTTTGGGAATAAGGCTGGGATCTAGAGGCTGCTCTAGAATTTTTCCCTCAGGGGTGATCCTCCTGACTTTCCCACCTTCTTCACCTGCCTCATGGAACAAGACAATCTGGTGAACGTGCCTCTCTGCAAGTTCACAGTAGACATCATTCTTCAGCAAGCTCAGCATGAGCCGGTAATAACCATCAGAAGCATGAGGAGCAGAGATGATCCAGACTCTGTTCTTTCCAGCAAAGCTGGCCAGAATATTGGGAGAACTAGGCCCAGATGGGAAGCGCACTGTGCGTGATCGAAATGTAGTGGATGTCCCTTCATCCTTAATCATATCTGGCTTAGGCCTTATCATTTGTCCTCGTTTGGTGCCACTGTTCTTTGTCAGGACATGAGACATACCTTCTGGGGGAGCTGCTTGTGGACCTTTCTGCTCCAAAAAATCTCTTTTGACAAGGGGACGTTGGCGAAACCTCCCAGAAGGACTTAGAAGCCTGTGTGATGCCTTGGTTCTCCTTGTCTGTGAAGCTGATCTGCTAGTACTGCCCTGGTAGGCTAGGGATGCTTTTCTGACTGTTGGACTCCCTCTGTCAGCTTGCCTTAATGGTTTTTCCAAAGCACACACTATCCATGCTGCCCACAGCACAGTTATGCTCACCACTGGTGCCCAGTTCATTGTGGGGTTTACTTTAGAAACAAGAAAAGAGAAGAAAAGTGTTAAGGATGATGCTGGGTATTCATATAGCTTCAAGCAGGGTGCACAGACTAAAGGTCTATTCTGTAGGCACACATGCACACACATGTGTGTGTATGTGCACACACAGGCTGTTTTACTAGAACCCCAGTGCCAACAAACCAGAACCAGGTGCAATAGACATAGAGCACAGGGTGTTTCTGAGCACATTCTGAGCCTAAAATTTTGCTTTCAGTATCAGAGCTCACAGTGTTTCACACAAAAGTCCATTTCTGATTTTCTCCAAACTCACATCATTTCAGCAGCCTAACTTTAATGCGGTTGCCATTGATAAACCACTGAGAGCCCCAAAGCATTGCCAATCTACTGTAAATCTCCCAGATATCCACCAATAGTTCCTGATTTACCTTCTGCCCACTCCTGAATTACAGATGCCCAACACTCATCCTTGAATCTTCTCCACAGGATTCCCCACCCCCACTCCTGGGCTGATAGAAATACTTTCAACCTCCTTCTGAAAATCTGCTGATCAACAACAGTCTAAATTTGCCTGTCTTTCTGCTTTAGGAGAGAAGTCTGTGTAAATTGCCCAGAGGACTTTGACTATTGGGGAGACATAGAAAAGTAATTAGTAACTCTGGTATCATGCAAATGCATGCAATCTCGATTGCAACAGATGAAATAATGATTATGAAATGCGATTCTCCAAAAAAGGTACCGGGAGCTACACTCTTCAGTGACAAAGGAACCTGACGAGATTGACAAAGCCAGGACTCTGGTGCTCTCACGGACTGGAAACTTTGTTGGGGTAACACAGCCTTAAACCAAAGGACTGAAGCCACCGTCAATGGACAGCTGGGATTTATTGAAACAGGAAAGCCAAAAGGACTATATAATCTACACGTCTCTCTCTCTCTCTCTCTCTCTCTCTCTCTCTCTCTCTCTCTCTCTCTCACACACACACACACACACACACACACACACACACACGGCACAGCAGCAGCAAAGCAGTGTGCAACTTACGCTTTGCAGCAAACTTCTTCCAGAAGTGTCTCTCCCTCAGATCCTTTCTTCAGTCTGAGAACTTTTCCATGTAGATCTGCTTCAGGCAGCCTAGCGGTTTTTCTGCTACAAAGCACACTCCAGGGAACGTCCGATTCACTAGGCTCGCTTTCTTTCTTTCTTTCTTTCTCTCCTTCCTTCTCTCTTTCTTTCTTTACCAAGCCGGCAACGACAGGGTCTTTCCTAGAGGATGTTTGCTCTTCTCCATCTAGCCGCTGCTTTCCCTCTTTTCAGGAGCAGCCACAGAGAAGCATATCTCGCCGAAGTTTCTAGCTGCTGCTCTGAGCTTTCTTTCTCTTTTAAAGTTCCATGATCCTTCCCATCAGTCCCGGCCTCCTCCGTGGAGTCGAACTCCTTTGTCTCCCGAGAGCCAAAGCATCGGGACTAATAGATTTTCCAGGCAGAATTCCGCACCCCCACCCCAATCAAACGTGATCTCAAGGAAAGTTTCTCCTCACCTTGCTCTCTCCTTTCTTAGTCTTCTCTCCTACCCCCTTTTCCTCCCCCCACTTTTTTTTTTTTTTTTTTTTTGGTCTCTTCCCAGAAATGTCAAGATAACTCCAGCCCAGCTCCAGTCCAACCGTAAACAACTGCAGCACTGGAAATGTGTGTAAGGGAGCAGGGTCAGTAACCAGATCAGAAGAACATCACCTCCGCATTCCACTGGCACACCCTTTTGAGGACGTTTCTTAAGAGCCTTCTGAACATTAGGCATCCTCATGGGTGGCTTTTTGGAAAGGGACAGTGAAGACCTTAACTACTTCAGCACCTCCGGCTGTCTTACCAACTCACCCGCAACGTTCCTTTCACATTTTAAAAGTGGACACACAGTTTGAAGGAAACTTTAGGTAAACTTGGGCTTGGGTGAGGGCCAGTGCCTGAAGAGAGCATCAAAAAGCGACTGAACTCTCCCCTCATAGGCCATACCCAAGGCGAACCACAGTTTTTTGACATTTGAGGAACAAAATCCCCAAAACACCTCTGTCCTGCCTAGCAACAGAATGCGACATATATTAGATCCCCATCTTTTTCTTGCAAGGAATCCAAGGCAGCTTACATAATTCTCCTTTCCATTTTTATCCTCACAACAAAATGTGAAATAGTATAGATGGAGAATCAGTGACTAGCCCAAAGTCACTCTGTGAGCTTTATGGTAAAGTGAGGACCAGATCTGGACAGGGTCCAGAATTAGAATAGACCTTCTGAAATCAACAGGACAAGTTAGAACTAAGTTAAGACCTGTTGATTTCATACTGCCCCTCACCTATGTTCCAAATCATACCTTTCCTTCAAGGAGCTTAAGGTGGCATACAGGGCTTCTCCCTCTGTTTTTTAAATCACAGCACCACTGTGAGGTAGGTTACACACCCCATCCTTAGCGCAACCCTATCCAGAACAGGGCTAACATCACTTACCCAAAAGGTTGAACTGCCTACCAATAGGACCTCCCTTTTGTCTGGATTAAGTCTCAATTTGTTAGTCCTCGTCCAGCCCATTACCCCAGCCAGGCAGCAATTTATTTATTTAAAACATTTCTATGCCGCCCCCATCGCAACAAAGCCTCGGGGCGGCTCACAAAAAAATACAAAAAAACATACATAAACAATAACAATATAACAATTTAAAAGGGAAAAAAAACATTTAAAACCCCCGGTGCATTCTCGGCTAATTTAAAATCCTAATAAATACAATAATTTAGCAATTAAAATAAGTTTTAAATAAAAAGGTCTTAGCCTGGCGCTGAAAAACAAATAATGACGGCACCAGGAGGACCTCTCTGGGGAATTAAGGACAGCCACTGCCTCACCTGGATTAGATGTAAAAGAGAGGTAGAGCTGGGTGTCATCAGTGTACTGATCACTCTGCATCCCAAACCTCTGGATGACCTGCCTATGGGGGCACCCCCGCCCCCAGCTTACCATGCCCAACCTACCCCATCATAAGCTAACATAATCCCTAGCCCAGCCCAGCCCCAACCAGCCCCAAATGGCCCCAAACAGCTTCACATAATTAATTCACATAATTAATTAATACCAGAAATAGACAAGTGTGATCTCGTGTATACAATGTGTGGCCATTCTCCTTCAGTGGAAAAAAATACAACTGTACCAAAGCATTCAGGAATGCCCTGCATTAAGAATGCACTACAAATGGAAAACCTCCCATTGTTTTAGATTTTATGATGCTTTTTACACATCCAAGATTTAAAACTGCACTCAATTTGAGAGTTGGCCATTATAAAAAGAATTTCCTCTGTTTCTTTTTTCCCTCGGTTCTGTTGCTTTAGCATCTCCCACTGCTCCTCCCCACTTTCTCTGTTTCTTTCTTTCTTTTTAATTGGCAAGTTACACGGAAAAAGCCCACACATTCCTGATGTTTTCACTTAACATGAGCTGAGATGCTGTTTTCAAGGATGGCTCACACTCCACCAGTTCACATAAAGATTTATTCTGTAAAATGTGATGATTCCTATTTAATTAGCACAATGCAGTCTAGACAACAGATTTGTAGGACACAGTGCTGTTATTAAGTAAGTTATTTCTTATATTTATGTCCCACTTGTCCTCTGTGGAGTTCATGGTCATATACCATCTTCCCATGTTTCTCTACAACAACCCTGTGAGGTAGACCAGACTAGAAGGTAGTGACTGCCTCAGAATCAACCAGTGAGTCTCATGGCTGTGTGGAAATTTGAAGCTTGGTTTCCCCTGAGCTAGCCTGTGTCTTTAACCCCTACACCAGACTGGTTTTCAATAAGTTAGTAACAAATAGGTAGATAAGGCTGTTCCCGTTTAAACTGCTGTAGCACGTGGTATACAGGACTGTCGTTGCCCCTGGAGAATATTCTGCCAACACAGGCAGCTCTCAGACAATACATTATTTGTCAAGGAGTTCATGCATGAGGAAAAATATGTCAAAGAGATCTAAAGTTACAAAATCCTGCAGAGTGGGGTTAGAATGGGAAAGGTGGATCTCACTGGTAACCAAAGTGGATGACTTTTGGCCGAGAGTAGAAAAAGTGTTGTGAACTGCTATACTATAACCACACCAATTGTTTAGCTCAACACAATTGTTTAGTTCAATGTACAACACAGACCTAGAATAATGACCAAGCATTGCCATGCAGGATGAATGTGCAATATTTGGGGTATTATTTGAATTTTTGTTGACAAGAGCATTGAAGAACTTCATCTGAAACTGACTGCTAAACTCAAAGCAGCAATTCTTGGGTTAAACAACCCAGGCATTGGCATGGTCACATGGAAGCAAGTAAACAACCATGTCGCCTTCTGTCTGTTTGCCTGTCTTCACTTATAAACAAGCAAGGAACACCCTGTTCCTGGATTGTTGCTACATTGGAATCTGGCCTTTTGGTTGTCTAGGGTTAAACAACCGAGAGTTTAACCTTAAACCAGAATGCCAAGTTTGCATGTCTCAACATCCCAGGAATTAGGAATCCCTGATTGTTTCAGAAAGCAGAAGGGGCAGGTGAATAAGAACCTGCACTCTTGCTAGCTCATGCTCAGAACCAACCCATCATTTGTTAAGATGTGGGCCAGAGATGTCTTTTGGGCAAAGGAGGTCTGACTTGTAAGGAAAAAATCTGTACCATCATTCATATATGCCCTCCCGCCCCTTGAGATCAGCAACGGATGCCCTTCTCCGGGAACCCTCTGTGAATGATATTAGGAGGGTGAGTACCCAGAGGAGGGCTTTCTCTGGGATGGCGCCCCATCTATGGAATGCGCTCCCCAGAGAGGTCTGCCTGGCGCCGTCGTTATTTGTTTTTTGGCGCCAGGCTAAGACCTTTTTATTTAGAACTTATTTTAATTGTTAAATTATTGAATTAATTAGGATTTTAAAATATTTAGCTGAGAATGCACCGGGGTTTTTAAATTTTTTTTAATTGTTATATTATTATTATTTATGTATGTTTTTATGTATTCTTTGTGAGCCGCCCTGAGTCTTTGTGGAGATGGGGGCGGCATAGAAATGTTTTAAATAAATAAATTCAAAGGTTATCCTCATTTCTGGAAAACAATTATCTTTATAAGCCTTTATTATGAATGGCATAGTGACAGCTCTGGCCCTTCTCTAACATTCAATTTAAATTGTTAATCTAACTCTCTTTGGACCATACAGTTTTGAATGGAAGCATTCTCTTAATGTTGGGAATACGCAAGATAATATCAACATTATTATTTCGAAACAGGAGTACATGGGAAGTGGGGGACAGATCAGGATTTTTTCAAGGCAGTTTCATTGTATGCAATTAACACATTTGATGTTTTTAACCCAAAGTGCATGATTTGGTAAAAAACAAAGTCTGGCTTAACTTCTTCATTAATAAGTTACAAGTCAATAAAACAAATACAATGCATGTGAATATAGTACTTTTTTCAAGTATAACTGTCTACCCTTTCAATTTGGCATCTGAATGTTGAAGAGCAGGGTAGGCCCATACAGACATACCTGAAGAAACAAGTCCTGTTACAAGGATGTCACCAGTTAAAGAGACAAGGCAAGGAACAAGAGAGAATAAAAGCAGGCACAGAGGATGTGGGAAGGACGGTGTGCCCGTGGGCAGGCAGAACAGACTGGAAGAGAGCCTCAGCATGTGCAGAGCTGCATGCCTGATAGGCACATAGTTGGATAGGGCTTTGCTGCAATCTTGTAAGTTCATACAGAGGAGCCAGAGCTGTCTCCACAGAGAAGCAGGCTGAAGAAGGCAACATGGTTGCTTGCCTGCTCCCAGGAATAGCTGTTTGTGCTAACAAGGTCAGATTTAGCTAAAGTTCTGGTCGGGAAAAGTTCTGTTTCTTAACAAGAGAATAGCTAAAATATGGCAAACTTGTCTTGCTTGGCAAGGCCTGGTCATTATTCTAGGCCTATGTTCCTGCCAACACCCTGCTCTCAGCTCTTGTTTTTTTTCTGGTCAGCATTCCTGTATTTGCTGGCATGTTTGCTGTTTACACATGGACACAGTCCTTCCTTGGTGTCTGTTTGTAAGCTTGATGCCAACTAAAGAGGAAAAAATGTCTCTTGCCAGAGCTGCTCAACACCATAAGCTGAATCTGGTATCTGTAAAGGAGAAATGACTGCATAAATATTTATCTGGGCAACAAGAAAAGTGAGATTGAGAACATGGCCAAAACTGAGAACATGGCCAAAACTTGCATAAAATAGGAGTACTAAACAAGCTGTTGTTGGTGGTAGTGGTTTTGTTTTGTTTTCTGCTGAGCTGGTGCCCACCTGCCTAAGTTAAAGGGAATGGGGCAATGACCCTTCCAGGAGGTCCTGGGCCACCAGCAAGTGGTCCACAATGTCAACCTCTTAAGGCTAGGCTAGCATAAACAAAAATGATACTTTATTATTCATTGCATCATATCCTCAAATAATTCTGGTTATATTCTTATGACTCAGCATTATACTGACAGAGCTGCCACCTTTTAAATTAACCATAAAATAGACATTTGTAACATGGACTGCTTTATGGAGTTGAGGCTTCATTTATTTCTATTTATATAATCCATGTATATTCTGATTATCATATTTAAAATATATCTACACTGTATTTCTATAATATCTAAAAAGCTGTTTCTCAGATAAATTCAGTTTGAACAAATTCAATGTACTCATCCTTTCAGAGGTGAGGAGGGTTTTTAAACCACCCTCCCCAATCTGAGAAGGACACCCTTAAAAAGTGGAAGAAACCATACATATAAATTTGTTGCCTGCATCTTTAGACTAACGGGAGGTATTTTCATAATGATGTACAAAGGACATACTATAGACCACAGAGGTCTGGATTTCATTCTGTGTCACAGCATACAGATAAAAAGTTCTTTCTGCCAAAGAAAATGTAGTCAAGGAAGAATTTATTAATAAATTGCTGTGTTCTTGGATTGCATATTTGTAAAGCCTTGCATTTTAAGTGAGTGTTCAGCAGGGATGCATGCTAGCTCTCCAGGATTTCTTGATTTGTATGAAGGGTTGTAATCTGGTGGACTGAACAGTCTCTGCTTCATTCTTCAAAAAAGTGGGAACCAAAAATTGTGACTCAGGTATCATATTAATAATGCTGTATTTCATTTCTGAAAGGTATAATGCCTTTCCTTCCTCCTCAGGGTATCACCACATAACAACCTGGCCATGTGATACTTCCTGAAAAATTTCCACATAGTAAATAGGTTTGCATGACCAAGCTTATAAGCCATGGTGAGTTGCCTGTCACATGAAGCCAGGATGGGTTTGTCAAGGTGGTTTGTTTAGGGGTATAAGCCATCCTGAAAACCCATGGCTCCCTGTTGAGTTTGACACACAATGGGGTGGGTTTATGTGCTCTCCAAAACCATCATGGGTTATATCTAACTACAAGTGAGCCACTTGGCAAGAGAGGCTGCCCCAAAAGTGTCCAAGCAGCACTTGGGGGTGGCAAGCCCAGACTTCCTCCCATTGCCACAAGCCATTTGGCTCTCTGCAGCTCAACCTTTCCCGTTACATTTTTTGGGCAGAAAATTGTCAAGCCAGCTTTCATGATCCCCATGTGAACATCTATAACGCACCCCTCAGAGCAGCCGCTATCGTACATTGGGGAAGTTGCCCTTGGTGGTTAAAAATGTTCCAATCATGCACACAAATAATTGTACTCATTTCCTTTTTTTAATGTGCAGCGCCAGATTGGCACAAATCTGACAAAGTGAGTTGTTGCAGGGGGTCCCTCGGTACCTACTGGTCAAGGGAGTGCCTGCTGCACAAATCCAGTGGGGGTAGAGATCCTGTATAGTGCTTCACCCAGGCTGACAGTTTCTGACCTGTTAGACCTTGCAAAACCCTAAGAACTCACCCCAATCCTTTTTTTGCACCATAATCCTTGGGTTTTCTTTGGTCTCTCTATTGGTTCCTCAGTTCTGAAACTCCCCCCTGTTGACAGCATTGGGTGTTCTCTCAAGACTAGAGAGGATTGTCAGTGATGAGAGTGTTCTTGTTGCCATATTTCAAAGTCATGTCAAAGTAAAAGCTTAGGCCCTCAGGCCTCTTTAACTGGCAATTATATTTCACCATATGCTTCAAAGTTTTTGAAGTAAGATTCTGAAGGGCTCAGCAACTTATTTTTTTGCCCTATATACCTTGA
This sequence comes from Varanus komodoensis, assembly GCF_004798865.1. Taxonomy (NCBI): domain Eukaryota; kingdom Metazoa; phylum Chordata; class Lepidosauria; order Squamata; family Varanidae; genus Varanus; species Varanus komodoensis. Next base: position 37,541,990 of record NW_025335941.1, read on the forward strand.
CCTAAATATGAGATGGATTTATTCCATAAAAGAAGTCATGGCTTGAGCTTACAAGAGCTCAGCAGAGCTATCAAGGACAGGAATTTTGGAGGGTATTCATCCATAAGGTTGTAATAAGTTGAAGATGACTTGATGGCACATAACAATATGATTGAAGATGACTTGATGGCACATAACAATAACAATCTGAACATTCGTCAGCCAAAATAGAACATTATAACCACTTCCAAGTCCCATTTTAAAAGTGAAACTCTGAGTTTGACAGGTCAAGCAAACTGTCAAACCTTAATGGGAATCCCCCTGTCCCCCGACACATATTTTTCATCTCCCCAAGGTCCTCTCACATTTCATGTATGCAAATAATTGTACATGTGAAAAAGTGAAGCAACCCTTAGCATACATGCACACCCAAGAAAAAAACTTGAGGATTTGATTGAAAAGAGTCCTTCCCAGAATTCCATAGGACCATAGTCCTTTTTTTTAAATGCTGGAAAAGTAGACTTTGAAAAGTATTACTGTGAAATCTCTTTTAACCACCCAATAAATTTGGTGTCATTAAACCTGGTCACTTCACTATTCACTCCAACTCCAGATCATTTATGCACAGGCTGAAAAGCATTAGTTCTAAAATAATATAGATTTTTGTTTAACTCCATTGTTTACATCCCTTAACTGGAAGAATTTACTATTTATTCCTATTTTCTGCTTTCCATTCTTTAACAGGTTACTGATCCATAAGGATCTCTCCATTTAGTCCATCACTGTTAGGTTTGCTCAGGTATTTTTACAGATGGACTTTGTCAAAAGCCTTGTTGAAGTCTAAATATGCAATGTCTTCTCAATCACCCATGTCAATGTATTTATTGACATTCTCAAAAAAATCTAAAAGGTTAGAGAAACTTTTGTGGAAGCCATGTTGATTCTTCAGCATGGCTTGTCCTTCTACATATTTACTAATTTTAAATTAATTAATTTAATAACTATTTCAACCAATGTCCTTAAAACAGGATACCTGATATGTAATTTCATGGATCCACCTGGATCTCTTTTCAAAAAATAATGCTATGTGGATCATTGTCAAGTCCTCTGGTATGGAGGTTGATCTTTGAGAATTAATTCAGCTTTTCCTCAAACTCCTTAGCTTCCCTTTAGTATTCCTTTAACTCCATTATTACCCCATGATCCAACTGCCTGTTTAGCTGGTTTCTTGCTTCTGATATTGTTAAATCATTCTTTACTGTTGACTTTTATGCTGTTAGTGGATTGCTCCTCAAAATATTTTTTGCACCTTCATACTGTGCTTGCATACCCCTTGTGCAAGATTATACTCACTTTTGCTTTCCTTATTTAGGCTGCCAATTTCTGAAGGGAGCCTTCTTTTCTCCAGCAGTTTCCTTGGCACTACTCATTAACCATACTGGTGGTGACATCTTGAACTTGGAGCTACCTTTCCTAAACTGTGGTATACTTTCTATGAGCTTCCAATATTGTGGTTTTGAACAGCTTCCAAGCATTTTGAAGGGCTTTAACTCTCTTGACTCCCTCTTTAAACTTCCTTTTACTAGTTCCCTCATTTTGGACAAGTTTCCTCTTTTTGAAATCAAATGTTGGCTGTCCTTGTTAACTTTCTGCTTAAATATATATATTAAACCTGATAGAATTGGAGTCATTGTTTCCAAATGGTTCAAAAACATTTGCATCTTGTAGTAGGTTCTGTGTGACACTATGATTAAATCCAGGGTCACCTCCTCACTGGCTGGTTCCATGACCGACCGTTCTAGGACACAGTCTTTTGGGACATAAGAATTATTGTGTCTGGAACATGTGTTTACTCAGTCAATGTGGAAGAGTTGAAGCCATCCATTATCGCAGCGGTTCCACAGCCGTTCAGAGGCTTCCTTGATTTCATTTTCTTTCCCAAGATCACCCTGCACTTTCCTATCCAATGGCAAAACCATGCTTCTAGTACCAAATTAGTCTGATATTTTCCTGCCACAGTACTTCTGTGCAGGCTTTCCCCTTTCAACCATTGTAGACTGTTTGAGTGTACGTCTTCTTCTCTGAGCAACACTTCCTCTAATATACCCTCCTCAATCTCTCATATACAGTTTACATTCAGAGATGACAGTATTATCCCACTGGCTCTCTCCATTCCACCATGCTTTTGTCATGGCACTATATCTATGTTCACTTTTAAGACCAATTCTCCCATCTCAGCTTGAAGATTTCTAGCACATGCACAAAAAAACTATCCTTGGTGTTCCTCCCTAGATGTCTCTGCCCGTTCTGGCATCCACATCTTCTGTTATGGCCGTTTGGCCTCTTTAAATGGCTATCTTATTTCACCATATGTTTATGGCTTTTCCTCCCCTTCTACATTTGGGCAGTCAAAAACATTTTCAGCTTTATGTCCTGTGGATGATTTAACCCAAACTGGATGCTTCCCAGCTCCTGTTGGCTTTCCCCCAAGGCTCTGCCACTTTTTTTCCTCCACAAGCAGTCTGTTTCCATTTTGAATTGAGTGGAGAATTCTTTGGAGGGAAGTGAGGAGCTTAAATTCATTGATCCAGATTTCATGGCAGTGAAAGATTTAACTGCCAGGCAAAAGTTCCATGATGGAGGCAGTGCTAGCAATATTGAACCACCAGTGGCCCAACCCACTCCAGACTCTCCTAATTCTGCACCCCAAGGGTGACATCAGTGCCTGTGAACAATGGGTCCTCTTAACGGCCTGGATCGAAACAGCCGACCACATACCTGCTCCCTCTGTTCTGTCTTCTGTGCCTATCACTGAACACAGCTGCAGTGCTCCTTTTTTTGTCTCAGAGGCACAGTAGCTGCTTGAAACTTCAGTGCTTCTTGGAACAGCAATAGCTAAAACTCCCTCTCTCTATTTCCTCTAACTGGCAGAATCAAGAAGAGAGGTGAAGTGGGGATGGATGGGTTCTTGCCCTTCTACAGATGTCATGGATGTTAAGCATTCAGCACTTTTCTCAACCAGTACGCAAAGCCCATCCTTCCAAGTCAGTTCTAATCTTTTAAATATGCTTTGTCTGTCCTCACTCTAATTACTTTGGTGAAGAAACAGAAAAACTAGTCAGAGGGACCAAGTGCTCAAGTGTGCACCTTTTGAGAACTTTGGTTCATATTCTTCATGTCTGGGTGCTATTATCTTTTTGCTTCCATTCAGTTCAGCAGAGATTATTTGGGTGCTCTCCAGTAAAACCTGACATTTTAATACAATTTATTTATATTCTGTTCACTGAGGGCCAGCAGTGGGTGAAACAAACTGCAAATCTGTTGTACATTTTCTCATGTATGAAATGGGGACATAAAATTAAAAAACATAACTACAAAGAACTTTTTCAGGGAATATGGAAACATAGCTGGAATTCACTGGAAATTCACAGCATCTCAGGGGCAAAATAGACATCATGGTCAAGACCTATATATTAGAATTGAGTTGCCTGAGAACCTCTTAGGATGAGCTGCCTCTGACACATAGGCCATATCTGTATGACACTGAATTTTCCCCACAGAATAAATTGTGCAGGGAGGTTAAGCCTTGTAAGTGTTTCTTGGCTTATTTCCATCAACACTTGCCTGAGTGCAAAAGGAAGTATGAACTAATATACAGAGTGAGAGCAGGCAGGCAAATCTCCAAGGGTTATGGAGGAGGCACAAATCATTTCTATATTTATAATGAGCAATTTGGACCATTGTTTGTCTGGGGCAGTGTCAACATTGCCCAACGGTAAAGCCAGAAGGACTCTGAACAGTGGCATTGATTAATTAATTGCTCATTACTCTGTTATTGCCTATGCAAGCAGCTTCCCAGCATTCACTGGTACAGTTGGAAAGCTAAATCAGAGTCCTCTAATCAGACAGAGCCTTCTTCAAGTGTTCATGTGAAAATACTGTGGGCCATCTTCACTTGTTACTGGATCAGTAGGAATGCATGTATATTGCACACATGCAAGGTGCAACATGAGACAGTGCAATACATTGATTGATTGCTCACTCGCTCCATATGCCAGTCACAGAAATGGAGTGGGAACTCGGTCACTATGGATCAGACAAAGACTATGCATGTTGTGAAACAATAACTGAAAAAAAAAAGATATATATCACCTAATAAACACAAATCTGTTTATTTCTGGTCTTTGTCAGTTTAACACATATTCAATCATTTCATTATATTTCATCATTTCAAAAATCTACATGGAAAATCACATTTATTTTCATATGTGATTTACCCTGATGTATTACTATTATTACATTGCATTTATAGCCCACCGTTTTTCCTCTTACAAGAAACCCAAGTCGTCTTAGACAATCCTCCTCCTCTCTGTTCTGGCACCACAGTAAGGTAAGCTAGGCTGAGAGTCAATGACTGGCCCAAAGTCACCCAGGGAGCTTCACAGGCTAGTGAGGACTAAAACCCAGCTCTCCTGAGTCCAAATGCAGCACTCTAAACACTACACAGAACTGGCTTTATATGCAACTTTCCTGAATGCATTTTGCACTTAGATTAGGAGCCAAGAACTGCTTGGCAAAATTTGGAGAAGAGTGCATTTCAAAGGAGAACCATGTGCCACTCTGCATATTAGTCAGGTAAGCACAAATTCTAAATTTACTTAAAATGTAGAACCAATGAAATTCTCCCCCCTCCCTGTTATCACCCCACATGTTACAGGACACATTGCAGGTATATGCAATGCACCCAATAATTCAAGGATGGAAGAAGCACAAGAGTTACTGGATGTATGCTCATACATTTATATGAAGAACAGGCTTCATAAAAGGATGTTCTCCTACTTGGGTAAAATCATGGACTTTTAATGTAGACATCGCCTATGGCAAATTTACACTTGATGGCAAATTTCTCAGGGTCAAATTGCTGAAATACAGCCTCCAGCATGACATAGACAGTTATTGTTATTGAAGAGAGCAGAGGAAATTCCAAGTGACTGATAACATTTTCCCTACTTTCAGCACAAAATGAGGAAGTGGAGCCAGCCATCAAGGCCCCTGCAGCATTACTTACTGCAAAGGATATGTCCATATTGTCATTGCTAAAGGATTCAAGGGAAGATTGCACAAAAGAAAAATTCCACTGGTAAGCACTCTGCAGGATCCAGTGGGATCCTATGGATAAGACCTTAAAAACATGTCTGTAAAGTTTGACATATACAAACTATGTTTACATTACTAGCTAAATGTGTTTAACATTTGGAAGCCCTCTAGTACAGTATCAGGGAATTAACTACATAATAGAAATGATAGGAACTTTGAGGAGATGCTAAAAAAAACCCAGCAGCCAGATTTAAAGATGTGGATTCGGCTTATTTTGTAAAGAGCTGGACAAATCGTTAAATGACTTGGGGAACTGATTTATGAGGAGAAATGAAACGAATTAAATATGCTTAGTTTGGCTCCTTGACAAGTAAGTGAGAGATGTGGTCTAAATCTAAGAAGGTAGATGATTTTTTTAATAGGTTGAGCCAAAGTTTACTGGAAAGAAACTAAATGAAGGCGAACTTACATTTCCAAGAACTAGGTGGGCTTCCTTGTCAGTGAAGCGTTCCAGCAGAGGTGCAGAAACTCTTTTAACATGCAAGCCAATCCTATTTCATAGACACTCTCAGGGGCCACAGTTCACTGTTTGGTGCAGATACCCACATATTTTAGCTTTCGCTGTTAGTAACTAAACCTTGGGTAAGGCATAGGTACCATTCATTTGGAAGAAAAAAGTACACAGAAACTAGAAAACCACTGTATGATCAGTGGTTGGGGCAAAGGAACATGGCCTGGGGAATGCTGGAGGCTGAATTAGGATCCTGGACCTGAGTTTCTGCACACTTGACTTATGAAGTATGACTTTGGATAGGATAGAGATATGGATAGGATAGGCCCTCTTGGCAGAATTTATGAGAAGCATTCTTGGCAAAGGCGTTCCCCATTCCTGGATGGAGGCACTAAGACCAGATGACCTTACAGTACTCTGTCAGGTACATTTTACTCTGTCTGATGCATCTGTCATGTACAGGCTCAAGCTTCCCTGATTAGCAAATTGTGATTCTGTCTAACTGGCTACTATTGTGCAGCATAACTGGAGTAGTGGTTTGAGTGTTGGACTGGGACTCATGAAATCTGGGTTCTAGTTCTCAGCTATAAAACCCACTGGGTGACTTTGGGCTAGTCACTGACTCTTGGCCTAACTTAAATCACAGGGTTGCTATGAGGATAAAATGGAGAGACAGACTGTGTAAGCTTTTTTGGATTCCTTACAAGAGGCAAAAAGGTGGCATGTAAATGTAGTACATAAACATTTACTGAAAAATGCTTCTTTCTGTGTTCAACAGGACTTATTCCCAGATATGTGTATGTAGGATTGCAGTCATAATATTGTTGCTTTAATGCAACACCACTCATACATAGGACATGTACTCATAAGATAAAGTCGCTATGAGAGGTCTTATTTTGATTTAACATTAAGAGTTACATAATAGAAAAAGAACAGCAAAAACAATTGTCAAGAAGTTGTAATGTCTTCAGTATTATACACATAACCCCAAAAGTGTGGCTTTTCTGCCAAACAAAAATTTGCCACAGTCTCTATCTCCCTATCTGGGGAAATGCATTATTATTCCCTACAGATTTCATTTTTGATACTGTCACTTTTTTGTACTTTGCTTTTCCTTTAAAGTGATAATAAAAACCTTCTGTTTGAAAAGCAGTAATTTCAGAGCAGAACCAGGAAAGCTCCTAATATCCTGTGGCAAGATTGTAGCTCAATTCTACTCTTTTCCAAAAGCACTTACATTTCTCGTTTTCTCTCCTAGTTCTTTTATACTGGCAAAGAATGGCTTTACTAATGCAAAAGGGCTTTTCTGATCCATCTCACAAAATAAATGGATAATTAGATAAATGCAGTCCTTTGCTGTTGCATTTGCGAGGGGTATATGTTAAAAAGGCATCAAGCATTAAATAGCTTTTTTAACTGGGAAAATGCCAAACTTATAAATGCAGATTACAGACTGATTATTTATCACCCAATATACTGCACTTTTGAAATAAATCCATAGAAGGGATTTGCTGCTTTTTCCCCTTTTCTAAACTTAAGAGACAGATATCTCATAAGACATTAATATTTAAAAAGTCACCTTTTCTAAAACACCACAGAGAGCTAACAGATTTAAACCTCAAAAGGGAAATGTTACACTAAGAAGACATTGGGTCTTATAAATCTTCGCTGAGTCAAAAAGAAAAGGAAGTTGGTCCATAAGAAAAATTCCTGTTGGCTGATACTGTTAGCCCCAAATTAAACATCACAAAATAGCAAGGGTCCTGCGACACAAATCAGGACCTCCTTGTGTACAATAACCACACTAGCCCTTTCGACAGATTTGACTTTCTGTTTACTGACTTTCTGGTTCCTGTTATTAGGTGACATACTTGATGGAGTAGTTCTGAAAGGATTACTATCTTACTGCTATGGAGGTGTGTAGACAGGCACAAGAGAGGAGCCAGAAAGATGATTTTAGGACACAAAATGCCCTACCACTTCCAGCATGCTCCAGACACTTGGAGTTATAGTCTTTTTTCCCTCTAAATTTGCTTAGGATTGCTCCTTAAAGTTTAACAGTCAGTGGACAAACTTGCTAACAACCGCATCTACTGTTAAAGGAAATTACAGGTAACTGACCAAGAATGTGTAGGAAATAGCTGGAGATACCTTTATTTATTTATTTAAAACATTTCTATGCCGCCCCCATCTCAACAAAGCCTCGGGGCGGCTCACAAAGAATACATAAATACATACATAAATAATGATAATATTTACCTTTGAAAGGTAAAAGCTACCAACTAAAACTAAAGAATATTCAGTCTAGGTGTTCATATGTTAGAGCCGCCAACAGGAGTCCTGCTTTTACATGTTAGTGTGCTGAGAGTTGTAGGACTTTTTAATGTCTAAACATGCATAGGATTGCACCCTTTGAGCCCCTTTTGTGCTATCATTAAGTGGGGAACGTAGCAGAAAAAAATGGAATGTGTCTTATGAACAGTGCGGACTTTTGATTTCTAGTGAAGGAAAAATGAGGAAAGACCACTTTAATTTCACATATGAAAACTCCCTGATGGTATTTCAGACATCACATTCACTTGGCAGAGGATGACTACAGTCTCTTCAACCTGCCTCTTCTCTAGCTCATCTGTGTTCCAGTTTTTGTGGTCTTCTAAGGCTGTATATTTATTGCTTGAGTGTTGCCATGCTTGGTTATTTCCTGGATATCATTTCATTCTTAGACAATCTCCTGTGGTGCATCATACATTGTCTGCGAGAAAATTAATTAACTGTGCACTGTGTCCTTAAATGCAGCTCAGACTCCACAGTTCCCACTTCTTTGGACTGTGAGAAATCCTCCTACTGGCCTGGTTAAGACCCCTACCAGTGAGTTGTGTAAGAACACTTCAATAACTGTTTTATGAAGTAGGAACAGCTTGACTCCCATCCCAAGTTATGCACCACTGATTGTTTAGCAGTGATTCAGAAAATTAGATGATTGTGAATGAGCTGGGCAGACAGTCTGTTTTTACATTGCTCCTCTTTTGCCTAGAGGAGGAGGCTGAAAGTGCCTGCTTTCATTTAAGAATAAACTGCATCCATGTTACATACAAACTTTGGAAACTATGGTTCATGCTGATGGAAGAGTTAAGAAACTAGGATATTAAACCACCATTTCCAAGGTCTGTATGTAACAGACAACTGTGGTTTGCACTACAGCAGAAATTTTCCCTCACCTCCTTTTATGCATGAAGTAGCAGGAAAAAAAACCAAGGTTGAGTAAGCAAGTCTGAGGCTGTGACTTCTTGACAATCATGTTAAGTATGGGTTAGGTAATTGTCTGAACCAATGCCAATGACACGGTGTTCACTGTTAATCTGGTTTGAAGGAACAACTTGTCTCATGTCATTGCAAGCGTGGAACAGTTACAGTGGTGGAGCATATGGCTCATATGCAGAAGATTTTAGGTAGTTGGTGGTGTGGGCCAAAGACTTTGCCAAGCTACTGACAATCAAAGTAGGCAATTGGCGTAGGAAGAGAAACTGTGTGGTCTAGTACAAAGCAGTGTCCAGCGTCCCATCTTTAGGCTTTACATTCTACCCATTCAGGACTAGTTGTATATCATGTGAAACTGCACAGCCATTGAGAATGCAGCCAAAGTTAATATTTCTATTCTGTGAAAGAGAGAGAAGTTACTGACTTGTAAGCTGTGGGCAAAAATGCTTTCAAGGCATAGCTGAATGATGGGTAGCAACTGCATGAGTACAATTGGTGGTAAATCAGTGTGGAGGGCTTTGCTGTGTGGACAGAGCAGCTAAGGCCTAAGGGAGACTGCAGTCCTGGAGTTGCAGGTTGTGCTTGCATGCACTTGCTTGTACAGTAGCTTATCAGCTTGATTCTATAGCAGGAGAGCACATCCTGCAGCTTGGAGGCTGCAAAGGGCCCGAATGTGCCTTGTCCCCACACTGCTAAGTTTCCTCCTACTGATTTCCTGCTAATTGAACTGCTCTATTTGCAGCAGCCACTGCTTCTGCCACATCCAATTGCTAGTTTTTCTCTGCCCGTCCCCAAACAACCCCAATACAGTTTGTATGCATGAGTCTGTTTGTCCATGTCTGCACATGTGCATGTGGGTCCCAAACCCCAAGCCAGCATCACATGTGGCTCCATGACTGAAAAGATTGTGCATCCCTGCCCTACAGAATTAGCTAGGGAAAGGCAATCTGGTGCTCTTCAGATGTTTTTTTTAGACTGCAGTTGTCATAATCTAGGACCACTGTATCCCAAAACATATAGAAGGTACCATGTTGCCTAGCCTGCTATAAGCCACATCTGCAAACTATTGTGGTGCAGTGTTCGGCGCTTGGTGCCATTTAAGTCAAGTTCTGATCATATTTCTGATTTGAAAGATCAGCATCACATTTTGTATCCAGATTGCATTTATTTGCACTTCAGAAAGAGGATTCATCATGTTTTGGATGAGCACAAGCTTGTCATATACCACGTTATCCTGTTTAGAGAGGACTCTTCAGCCACCACTCCTCCCAGTCAATTGTAGCAGAATAAAACCCCTGAGTACAGGTATGATGTCTTGATATAGTCATGGCCTACCCCTTTATTCCCCCCCTCCCCCGCTTTGCTGTTTCACCTGGCAGAATCAAAGTAAATGTGCAAGAACCCAAAGTACTGGCAGGTAATGAAAAGAGTTAGAGTTTACAGTCTCTTAATTATGAATCATTTAAGAATTAGACATTTCTCCTATTGATTCCTCCTCAGAAGCATAAATAAGCACCCAGGAAATGGTGGGGAACGTGAACGTTGCAGCACTCAGTTCTCAGGCCAGGTGTTTCCTGCCTGAGCATCCCTAGCACTTGTCTAGATTACCATCCACATCCCAACCTTATTCTCCTTCCAGACTCTAAAACATGTACTGTCTAGTGATATCAAGTGTTTGCAGAGTGGACAATGTAGTTCCATCCCAATGGGACTGTCACTTATAAGGAAATTTAATTTAATTTAAACATTTCTATGCTGTCCTATGCAAAGAGCCTCAGGATGGCTTACAAAGAGTAAGGGTACAATAAGTATAGGTAAGGGTATAATAGAGAAACATAAGGTTATTTGAAGAGGGTGAAAACCAGCACCACATTAGCTGGCAGAGTTCAACAAAGCCGACAAAAAATCCCCCGCATGCACCTAAGAGAAAAGCAGTGAATGGAGCACCATAAACACCCTGCTAAGGAGTCTGAAGGGGAAGGAGCGAGTGGAGGGCAAGCCTCCAAACTAGTGGAAACTGCTTCTAAGGGGTCAGCAATGAAGTATCTGCACGAAGTTGCCAAAAATGCAGCTCTCAAAGATCTCCATTCTAGTCTTTCCCCAGAGCATCCCTCTGAACTGATGTAATCTTTTCCTGTTTCTTTGCTCGCTGCTCTGTGGTCACAGTTACAAGCAATTTTATGTTACATGAAAGTTTTGTGAGTAATAATGATAACGAAACCTTCTGGTAAAGTCTGTGCAGGGTATTTTTCTTCCCCTCAACACCAAAGCAGTGGTACTTTATCCACTTCCTGCTAAACACAAGCTACCATTGATTACTACCACATCCAGGCACTTAGTCACCCTGCTGTCTTCTAACACTGTTAACTCTCCTTACAGCAGAAAAGACAAAGAGTACAATTAGTCTTCACCCCTTACCTTGGCAAGCCTTTTTGGCCACCCTTTCTCCTTCTTTCCACTTATCCTGGCCATTGCCAAATGAAACCAAACAACTAGACCAAGGACTAGAGAGAGAAGCAAAGGCAGCTATTTGGGACATAACAGGAAAAAGGCTTTATTAGGTTGACTCAAAGTCACAGTACAGACTGCAGGTTTCTGAGTTTGTCAGAACTATTCATCCAGCAAGGATAAATAAAGCAAAAACGAGGAGCAGAGGGGTGAGAGCTGCTTGCCATGGAGTCTGCATTTTATTAAGCCTTAACATGAATGTGAGAAAAGGCTGCAGATTTTTAAATGAAGCTCTGTCTAGGGTTGAGTTTGTTTCAGGTTGTGGCTAGAATTTCCCCAAGGGCTGCTGAAATGCAGAAACAAAAAGGCAGTGACTGATGCCCCATTTCTGGGAACAGAAAATCCAGCTGTGTTACTCAGAACCATTTCCTTCCTTAGATGAAGCATACAGATTCCTGGTAGGTGAGAAACTTAAGGAGCTGTCATAGGAAAGAGTAACTATCCTTTACATTGTCACTTTGCGAACTTGAACATCTTGTGCAAGGGTCACATTCTGTTTCAGTAATAATAACAATCACCTACGCCTAATCAGAGCATATTGGCTTCTTTTCAGCTTTCTATGCTATTTTTAAATGGCTGTTGAGATGGAGCAGAAGCACATGGTTCATTGCTGCACTGCCCTTATTTTTGGGCATTGTCCCTACTTTGGGGATGCAGTGTTCACAGAAGAAACGAGTGGGAATCACTAGATATGCCCTTCCTTAGGTGTTATCTTTTAGGTATTATTAGTAGATGGCCAGATCAGTTTGTTTCAGACCCACTGCAGCTTCCCATGTGTTTTCTATGACTGTCCCATCACAAAATATGCACCTCTGAATGCTGCTGCTCTCAAACTATACATTTCTCAATAGATTTAATCCTAAAATACAGATTTTTTATGTGTACTTAGGCACTTTTTAAAGCCTAAAACTGCATCACAAAATTTAAAAATCAAAATCTGAAGGAAAACTGTCTTTGAACTTGCACTTAGGTCCAGGAAGCATCAATAAGGCAGGTTTTCTTTGAAATGTGACCAAACAAAATCTGAGTGTACATTTTTGCGGGCTGCAAAACTGGTATTCCCTGACAAAGCAAATTCACTATCCCATCACCACCTTGCAGGCGCTTAATAGAATGTATAGGAAAGCAGAGAATACAGAGGGGGGTAAACCTATGAAAATGATCCATCTTTCCTCCTCCAATGAAAACCAAAGAAGAAGCCTCAGTAAAACAGCAGTTGAAGCTCCTTAAGAAGAAAAGGCCTTAGGCTGAAGCCTCCTGCAATGCTCACTCTCACCCCAAGCCTAGTGGTGGAGCAGATGGAGGTTAGAGTTCAGTTTGTATACAGATTTGGCTATGCAAGAAGAGAACCGCTTCAAGAATGTAAAGCCTTTGTTTTCTTTTTTTGGGGCACAGACCAGAGGGGTGTGTACCAGTCTTGGGAGCCCTATATGCCTGTTGTTTCCCCAGATGAAATACAACTGCTGGGAGGCACAGTTTTTCCACCTGCGGGCAATCAAGGAAAACACTGCTCCCACATCACTGCAGTATACACAACTTGGACAAGTGACAGTAGTTCCAAAGTTCCTCTTGGGCCACAGTGGAGAGGTGGCAGCAGCACGGGCTTTGCAAAAAATGAACTGATTTGGTTCAGATTTGGAGCAGGGAGGGAAGCCAAGATGTGTTTGGTCACACGGGACTCTCAGGCACTGACTGACGGAGCATGGGGAAATAGTGGGAGAACACTCTGCGGTAAGTGTGATTGTCTGCTGGGTGCATCATGGGTTGCTTCTCAAAGACCTTACCCTGTGCGTCTTATTCATTTTGGTAATGTCCATATTCTGTCTCAGCGCTTACCTATAACATTCAGTGGCATTCTCAACTCTCAGAAAAGTGCAGCATTTTCTTCCTAGAGAGTTCTACAGCTATTTTGTTATCCTTTTAAAATCAGTTTTAAGAAAATTCCTAGGATTCTTTAGACCTACTCTTAGCCCTTCTGTTGATACTTTTTGTTTGAAAGATCTTACTGTCCTTTGACTTTTGCGGTTATTTTGATTTTAAAATGTATACTGAAATTTGTTTTGTATTTTTCTTTAAGGTAAACCATCTTGGGACTTTCTGTTGAAAGTGTATAAATTTTCTAAATAAATAAACTTATTTTTATGTTTGTTTATTTAGCTGAGGACATTGTGCTAGTGTGCCTGCATCTAACAGGATCCAAAAAATTAAGGGCAAACTGCTGGACTTCTTTTGCATTACATCTTTTAGCACACTCATTTTTAGCAATCTTGTGCTCATAGTTGCATGGCAATATACATTAGGCTTTGCTAATCCCTTTCTCTGTTTAATTCTGATATCACCTCACTTAAAATAACTTATTAGTGAATTTTATATGTTCAGTTGGCTCCTCTGTTATTTTTGCTGGCTGCTCTTCTGGCCTCAGCAATTTTTTTTCTTTCAAGAAGAAGGGATGGGGGAAGCTTTTGCATAGTTGTTGTTCAGTTTATTGCTTTATAGAAGGGTTCTTTTGCTATACCAACATCATTAGCACAGCAGTTTGGTTCTCAGTCATTTCCTGATATAATGTCAGCTGTACACATGACTGCAGAAACAGGTAAGGAAAATAACTCTATTTTTCATTGGGAAATATAATTAATGATCTGTACAGCATGTTTCTACAAAGTGCATTTCAGCCACATGACTTTTTGTTTTAATCTTGGTACAACTATCCTTTCTGACTTTTGCTATTTGGTAAATATGGGAGGCAGAAGGTAAGGGAATTGCAGAATTTCAAGGTATCAAAATGCTATCAAGTCCAGCTCCCTACCGTGCAGGCATCTGGGAGTTAAACGGCTGCCCATTTTATCATGTAGGTCTGTTGAGCCTTGACTACTAAGTCAGGCTGCATTACTAGTTTATTAACAAGAGTTACATACAGTTCCCTGGCAGGGTTCCTCAAACATCGGCCTGCAGGGGCTTTCCACTTCTCCAGGGGAAGAGGAGAGTGAAGGCTGATTTGTATCTAAAGGAACAGATGGTGCACAACTAATTCACTGTGCCTGAATACAATGCATCTGGGGCTGTAAATCTAGGAGGAACTAGTGCAATCATTTGGACCAGGACACAGACAAAGTGTCTATCTCACAACATTCATCCTGGAGAAACAATATGCCGTAATTGCAACAATAGCTTCCTATGTCCTCTTTTTTCTCTGATATATTAAGCAAAAACAAACCATTATACCAGAGAGAGAGAGAGAGAGAGAGAGAGAGAGAGAGAGAGAGAGAGAGAGAGAGAGAGAGGAGCATGTCATTGCTATAAACTGAGGCTGTCCTGAGAAAAGAGGGCCCTAGCCTTTCACAGAGACATCCCGTGTGATAAGTTGGCTGTGCAGTGTCCCCTTGAGAATCCAGATAGCTATTATTTGGATATCCCAATAGCCTGTTAGATGAGATCCCATGTAGGCCTGAGCCATCTCACCACCTGTTTCAAAGAAGCTCTGTCACTACACCTGAATCCTCCAGTTCCTTGTGCTTGGTTAGGAATGCAGGAAGCTGCTTCATACTGAGTCAGACCTTTGGTCCATCTTGCCCAGCCTGTCATACTGGACTGGTAGTGGCTTCTTAAGAGTTTTAGGCAGGGTGTTTTACAGCCACATGTAGAGCTGCCAGGAATTATACCTGAAATCTGCATGCAAAACACATGCTCTACTGTGAAACTATGGCCCCTCCACACCTGCTGCCATGCTGCTTGGCAACTATTACTCTGGCCATGGCAGGAAAGTGACTTCAGGATATGCCAGGTCCATTTGCTGGTCTTTAGAGGTGGTCACAACCTTGCCATCACTTAAGGTTGGAACCCAAGAATACAGCCAAGAATTTGCCCAGCCTTCAGCCCATCAGGAAGAAGAGGATCTTCTGCATCAGGGATTTAGGCAAGAGAGAATTACATCTACCCCTTTTAAAACAAACTCGTTTGCTTCTGTTTAACCATCTTTTTCCAACTACAGTGGCTTGTTTCTTCTCTGTTTTTCAAAGCAAACTGGGTTGGAATACACAGACTATTTTAAGATTTCCATGGTCTACTTTTCAAACACCTAGAAGAGGAAGTGTCAGATGGACACATCCATTTAATGCCATGGCTAGAGGGAACATAGTGCTGTTCCCGTCTTAAATAACTTGTTTTAAAGGCTCGTTTCATTTTCATCTTGTTGCTATTGGCAAGCAGCAAAGTGCAACACTAAAGAAGAATTTGTTCCCGATTGACTTCAAAACCAAAACGGGTCTTGTTTGTTTTTACAAGGTTCTTTATATGGGAATTTTGGTTGCTGCTGTTGTTGTTTTTTGAGAACTAGAATTCAGAGACATACAGTTTGTTTTCTGTCTAGCCACAGCAGTTTTCTGTAGTTACAAAAGCACCCTTCAGCATGTGACCTGATGCTCAGGGCAAGCTCTGTGACCTGTATCTTCGGTTTCCTTGTGTGAAGGCGTCTTTTTCATGTGTTTCTGATATTATGCTGTAATAAGCTCCATGTTTACTTTCTACAAGCATGTATCATTTAGTGGCAAGCTAGTTAGAAACTGAAGAATTATTTAGGTTTTAAAATGTAGAGTGATTTTGCATGTGCTCTGTTTGGGATCCATCCCCATTTTGCAAGCAGCCTTCATTGTTGTAAAACTGCCTAGAGAGCAGTGGTTATTAGGCAGGATAGAAGGTAAATATACAAATAAAATAACCTGTACAGAAATGCTAGCGCACCTTAGACTTTGGGATGAACAGAATTTTATCCCTGGTGCAAAAACTTCAGTGATTGGATATCTTAAACACACACTCATTCATTTGTGAATGTGGGTAATTGCAAGAGCCATTCTATTAAAGGCTTGAAACTTTCTTGTTCATTTTTCCCCCTTATGTGAATCCCACCTCTCCTAAATCCAGATGTAAGAGACATACAGTGCAATATATATTTACTCAGAAATAAAGCCCAATATATTCAGTGGGACTTTGGTAGGTTAGGACTGTTTAAGAATATATTTCAGTTTATTTATCATTTTTTCTACCCTCACCTTTCCAGTAAAAATATTCAATGCAGCTTGCAACAATAATTAAAATATGAAATTATTATTTTTATAATGCATTTTAGTGTATTTTACTAATTGTTGTATAACACCCAGAGAACTTTAGCTTTTGGCAGCATAGAAATGATGATGATGATAATGATGATACTTTATGAATAAAGACAGTATAAAGCAACAGTTAAAAACAAACTATATAATTCAACAGAGAGGATTAAAAAACAACTTTAGCCTGATGCATTTTCTCTTTTTGGTGATTTGCTAGTAGCCACTCTAGTTTGAGTATTGGTTATAATCATATGTGGGGTAAGCAAGGGAGTCAGACTGGGGCTGTCACTGGCCCTGTTCTGAGCTTTTGTGGAAGTATCCAACAGGATGCTTAAACCCTTGCTGAGTCTCCTAAAACATGTCAAATTCACTGAGCAAACTGTCTCTACCATTAGCACAACAGCGATTTAGAGCAACCGAAAACAGGCAGGACTCTGCTTTTACAGAAGAAGGCATTTGGTGGAGTTTGCATAAGGGAGCTCTGGCAAGCAGCCTCAACCTAGAAGCAAGTGAGTCTGTTTATTGCAGGGGTGGGGGGACTGTCTCTAGGAAGTGCTAAATCTCACTTATATAAGCAGTTGGTCTTGCTTGCAGCAAAACTGGCAGGACCCATCACTTGCAGAAAGGAATCAATTGGGGCATATGTGCCCCATGGGATTCTGTCCATTGTACTGGTCTTCCTTAGGCACAGAGCATACAAGTTATACATGCACAAGCTCTGTACTTATGGAATGGACAATACACAGAAGTTGAAGAAGCAGGGTCTGCTGCCAGGCTGGCTTAAAACATTGTGCTGCCTGAAGAGAAGGATGAGTTTGAGTTCCCATTGCACTGAAGAGCCTTCTGAACTGGCTGCCAATTTAATTTCATGTCAACCCTGGTGACTGGCCAGTGTCCTGCACTGCACCTGAGAGCAGCAGGCCAGCTTAGGGGGCACATGGTACACACCAGTCTATGCTCCAGCCCCTCATTGCTACTCCCCACTCCCAGCGTCTTGTTCCTGAGCTAGGGCCAGCCCGGCATCCCTGATCTACTTCAGTGTGGTATACCTGCTTTTAGATATGAAATAATTGCATATGATCAAAATGAGTGCTATATGTCCACTGAGCAATGTAGCCATGAAAATTCACTCACGGCAAAGCTTTTGGGATCGTTTATGTTGATAGTGGAGGGCCATGTAACTAAGAACAAAGAAAGTATATATGAATTCTCAGTGATAAATTTGTTGTTGACCAGAAAATATCTTAAATTGGAGGTACTGATACAAATTCTCAAAGTTTAACAAGCTCACATTACAGACCTTTGAAGGGCTAGTGAAAGGAAAAGATGCTAGCAGAAAACATTAATGAGACCATGTCTCTAATATAGTTCCTGTGCCTTAAAAATGTATCTATACTAAATTAAGGAGACCTTCTTGCCATGGTACTTCAAAATATCCCAGCAAAATCAAAGCTATGCTTCAAACCATTTTCCACTGTTTATTTTTTCAGGAAGTGCTTGCTTTGCAATTGATTGAAGGGCAAACCTTCTCCCTCTTTCATTCTCTCTGGCAACCTATCAGTTAGAAGTGAAGATTCGTAGTACTCAACAGCCAAGAGAGCCAAGCCACAGTATGAAGACTGCCAAGCTAAAAGAAGGATTCATCCCACTGCACTGAATAGGTCATATTAACCAACAATGAACCAGTGGAATTGAAGATTGCCATGGGCTGCAACCTATTATACTCTGGAAAAACTCTTCTTGCCATGATTGAGACAGAACAGCATGCCATTCCATAGGCACTTTTTCTCATGCCATTTTTATTTCCCTTTTTACACCTGAAGTGCTATCATTTCTCTTGGGGAACTGATCTATGAGAAGCAAAGTTCAAATAATTGAGGAGCCATAAGCCATGTGCTTTGATATACTGCCACAGAGCTCTTTCTATAAGACAACTCATGCAGATGGTAGAGGAGCAATATTAAATACATATTGCATGGAATGAAGAATATAAATTGCTGGTGAAGGGAAGATAGTTTGGTGAAGGAAATGAACACTGGATGAATCAAGGACAGTAACTCAGTGCAGGAATAGAAGATAAGGGATTTTGTGTTCTGTTCTATCACTTTAAGAAGCAAGCTATGAGGTCTAGCATGGTCTGGAATAGTTCCACCTTTGCACCAGAATCCTATCTGAGTAGTGTGTCTGCACATTAAATTTCATCAAGTCTCAAACAATATTGGGCCTAGATGGACCAGTAAGCCAAGACTAATTCTCAGTTAAGTTGTACTTTCTTTTTCTTCCAACCAAAGGTTTTTTTGTTTTTGTTTTTTATCCTGTTCTAGTTTTTCTCAGTGAATTTCTAGGTTTGAACTCTGGAAACTGTATTCAATGCAAAGGTTTAGCCCAGAAATGAAAAAAGCAGTAATGGCTATTCAGTCTTTCAAAGGAATGCATGAGGGCAAAGTGTATACTGAGGTGGCGAGGAAACTTACTAGCTCTGCCCATGTCTCCTAGAGGTACCAGTCAGAAAGCACTGTGCAGCAATTCCATCTCTTTAATAGTTTTTCTGAGATAAGAAAAAAGATGAAGAAGCGGCAGGAAAACATAGAATCATAGAAGGACCAACTGTGGAGAACAGTCAGTGTTTGCAATAGCTTTTAAAGGCAACATCTGAAAATAAAATAGAGATTTTCAGAGAAATACCATTCAGCTGGCTATACTGACTCCATGGAAATGGTTTAGCAGTGTAGTCTGAGCAATGCAGAGCACGTGTTGATAAATGCACGTGGAATAAGACTTCACCAGTGTGGCAGGAATACTTTACTCGCCTCAAATAAGCATTTACAGAAAAACCTCTTTTGCCAGCTTGTCGGGTTCCTATTTTACAACTCTGGTTATTTCTACCCACTAATTCTGAGTCAACTGTAGTAGTAGGAATGAAAAGAAGAATCCTGAGGCACTGGTATGGAAAAGAAGTAAAGCTTCTTTATAGATAGAAATTTCTGATTCTGCCTTTTTTAACTTTAGTTTTGGGAAATACCTAAATTAACAGCATTTATATAGTGTAAATTTATAAATTTATTTTGCATTATTGCATTGGGGGAAGTGGTATTAAATCTTTATTCATCCTTTCAAAGTAAGTTATTAGATTATATGCATATAGAAGATATTGCTTGTCATAGTTTTCATATGATATGTATCCTACTCCATAACAGAAATGCACAGTGGTATCACTAATATCCTGAAATTTTACTCAAAGGTCAACGTGCATGCTAGGTCCAGAAAAAGGTGCAGGGGATGTCATCTCCTCTGCCTCTGTGCCTTGTGCCCTGATTTTTATCTAGGCTGCCACTTTGCCAATCTAAATAAAGCAGGGGGTGAGGTGGGGAAGGAGGCTGGAATCGGTGTAATTCTTTGGTCCCAGCCTCCTCCTCTGTCTGCCCCCTTGCATGCCCCTTTCTTCTAAGGTCTATTTATGACAGTGGCACAGTGTTTTCCATGCTGGAAATGAGCAGCAGAGAGGGGCTTGGGATCCTACAGGATCTTAGAGCTAGGACTTCCAGTAATCTTATGCCTGCTAGAAAACAACAGTAGGCCATAGCTTTGCAGCCTTAACATGAAATGCTATGCATGATCACACAGAAAAAAAAGAGTTCTAAAATGCCTATCATTCTAGCATGGCTAGCAGGAGCATTCTGGGTATTGTAGGACTTTCTGTTTTTTAAAGGTGCATAGGACTGCACCCTAAAGAAAGCAGAAGGGGAAGTGCATGAACAGGACAGAACTTTGAGGAAGGAACTTAATCAACACGGTCCAGAAACTCTACTCATTACTGTTTAATTGTTGTGGGGGAAATCTGAAATCTGAACATTGTTCAGAAATTAATTTGTGTAATTGAACTGCACTTACATTTCAGTTTAAATTCCAAAATAAACTTGAAACATCCCTTTGATATTTCATATCTCTGCAGTTCAACCAGACTATAGATAAAACATTGATCTCCAGCATATTTTATTCTTGAAATTTTAACTTGGCCACTTCATTTGGCAAACGAAGAAAGTAAATATACGAGTCAATTAAATTTACACAAATTAAATTCTTCTCTGCTTCTCACACCATAGATGAATTCATATTGGGCCAGCAAACCTGCTTAAGTCGTTTTTTTCTCAATACCTCTAGCAGTTTTTCAATTTTAACCTGGCTCTTCTCCTACTTTAGCTACCATCTATTGATCATCTCTTTCTTTACTTGATTGTCAAAGTTTCTCTTTGTGACAAATTCCAGAGAGGTACCAAAAGTAATTTCTTCCAGCAAAAGCCCTTCACTTAAGGGCCTATGCAAATATGTCTACCAAAACTCAAAAACTCTCTCTCTCGCTCTCTCTTTTTTTAAAGGAGAATGCCACTATGGGAGGAGCCAATGGGAAGTGGAGAAATAGAAAGGAAGATATTTAGCTGCCAGCTGATTCTCTAATTCCAATCTTCTCTTCCAAGCCACAATGTTTTACTATCTCATATATGTTTGGTACACATGGGAAGAGGCGACATAGTGGAAATCTGAAGCAAAGGCCTGGTATGGAAGGAGTTAAACATTCCTCCTTCCACTGCTTCTTCTCTATCTTAAGTCATTCCATCCCCAAATACTTTTCCTTAAAACCAAAGTAATTTGAGCTTTATTATGTTCACTTGTTCATAACATTTAGGTTAGGCTTTCAAGCTATTTGCCAATATGCATTGTTTATGTAAATTTAACACGTGGACATAATTTCCTGAGAAGATCTAATGATTGTATAGCAGATCCATGCTTTTTTCTTTCCATCTTCCTTTCTTGGTTCCTTCTTTTCCATATTATGAATCTTTATCCATCCATTGAGCAGAATGGAAAATGACCAGTCCTGAGCTTGAGAAGTGGAATGGACATTTATTCCCATGTCACCTCTCACCAAACCACATTTGGCACACAAGGCACTGTTAATCCCTGGAAAGAGCCCTTTCAGTCTAAAAAGAAAATGGCCACCAACAGAGTATGGTCCAATAAAAAGCACTACCATATGTAAACTGAGTCTTACACACATATATACACCCAGAGAGAAATATTTATAGAGGGCGTTATGTTACACTCCCTGAATTCCACCTAAAAATACTGAAAAGTCAAATATGTATGTATGAACCATATGAAGAAATACCTCCTTTTATCCGTTCCTGAGTCTCCCAACATTCATGGAATGATCCTAGGTTTCATTAGGAGAAAAATGTCTCCCTAACATTTCACACCATAAATGCTTTTGTACGTCTCGATCACATTTAAGCAAAGCAGTCCCATTTTGTAGCCTTCATAAGGGCAGGGGTCTTAAACTCGCAGCCCGCGGGCCAATTGCCGGGACGAGCGGGGCATGGGGGAGGGGCCCTGCGGCCTTCAAAGCGCCGGCGGCGCCTGGGCCGGCCGCGGGATGAGCGGCCCACCCCCACCGCGGTGGTGGAATACTTGATGTGGCCCAGTCTCACCCAGACTCTACTTCCAGCGGCCCCCAGGTAAGTTGAGTCTGAGACCCCTGATAAGGGATTTGCTACAGCCCCTTGATCATTTCAGTTGCCCCTTTCCTCACCTTTTCCACGGACTTTGACACATCCAAAGGGCTTGTTCAGAGTGGTTTACAACTTGGTACAAAACTGGTGTTCTGATCCAGGAGTACAGAAGCAAACAATGAAGGGAACTGAAATTTATGGAATTTAATGGAAAACAAAACTGTGACTAGCTAAGAATCCTGAGATAGGCTGGGCTGCTTGTAATCTGGATTTATAGCCTATCTTTGCCAACCCACATAGTTGGAGGAGCTTTTAAAAAATAATAATAATTTTACACGAATGGTGGAATGGGAGGAACTCAGCAGAGAAAATGGGGAACAGATATCCTGCACAAGAAGGCAGGCATGCTTTCCACGTTGCCGTGCAGAGTTTTGATTCATGTGTCATGTACTTGTTAATGTTGTTGTGAAATGATTTCACTCTTACCCAGAAGAGTTTCTTTTAAACTCTTATTGAGGGAGGCGGTAATAGATTTGTATTAGAAAAGTCTGTTTCATACACAAAATCTTCGTAACAATTTCTTAATCCCAAACATACAGCAGTTTTAGTCTACCATACATTCCAGTGATGTGAAATATCTTGACAGGGGGAGGGAGGAAAACAAACATGATTTGCAGCCATACCAGAATGTGCCTGAACACCCCCTCATTTAACTTATTTATTTCTGTTTGTATAGCGTGCAATATTTCAAACAGTTCTGTGATTAATTCTATAAGAAATCCAGTTCCTCTGCTAGCTGCTGATTTAGTAACTGAATGAAGTTTGTGCAGCTATACTTTTTTACAGTTCTTAAAAACAAATTTTTAAACAGAAGGACACTGCATAGTTATGCACCCTTCTATTAAATCTTTCTTCACTGTCCCAGATCGCTACTCTGGGAGAAAATGGGAGGGTTGGAGGGTTGAATGTGTGGACAGACTCAGTCTACCATGTTGTCCGGCTGAGCCCGGGGCCATGTGCAGTCATAGTTAAGAATGGGGCCAATACATGTGCAAAATTCTTTTCATTCAACAGTAACTGCTGCCTGCCCCTGTACATTTAGGATTAGAGAACAAGGCAGATTATAAAGCTGATATAATCTTCCTTTTGGGGTTGGGTGTCACTGCTTTCACACTACCTTATGTGTGCAGCTTTGTAATAAATTGGGTTGCATTCTATATTCAAAATTATACCTCATGAAAAAAGATCTTAGACACATTCAAAATTATACCATCCAATCCTTCATTCCAGCCTTTGGTTTCATATCCCCTGGCATGCTGTAAGCCAAGGTTTTGGGAAGCTTGATTGCAGGTCTTTTAATCCAAATCTACATTTGATTTTTAAAATTGAGAAACTTGAGCTGCTTCCCAGGTTGGAATACAAAATGGTAGATCCCTCACTGTATAAGGTACATGTTCTCATCATCTGGCTCCAGATTACTAACACAAATAATACTGTATTATTCTCCTCTTCTCTTTAAGAAGCTGGCCTAATGTTATGAACACACTGAGCTGGAACAAATACTTTTCCTCTTAAAGGTAACTTTGCTCAGCTCTGCCAGTTGGCAGTGAATGAATACTGCTTTCCTGGTGTATTCCTTAGAGGGAGATGAGTGCCTACCACATGCCAACACCAAGATGCGAAAAGTCCCCTCGGCCTTTTGCAAGCACTATGTGGCCGTTGACGGCCAAGAGGAAGGAGATTTGAAGCCATCACCCTTTCCCAGCTCCACTTCTATATATGCAGTGCATGGCAATCTTCTTCATCCAGTCGGGCCCTTTTGTTCAGCGCAGCTTTGCAGTTGCTGCTGCCGTGGTTACAAGCTGACTTCACTGGCTGGGAATTATACCACCGTATGGCCTCTTCTCTCCTGAATCTTACAGGCATTCAAGGGCAATTGCTCTCGAAGTATGAGCTACTGCATTGATTTGGGGCTGGGGGGGGGGGTGAGCTCTAGAATCCTATTGGGGGGGGGTGTTTTTATGAGAAGTGCAACTTCCTTGAAATACATAAGAGGGTACCACAGTCTATAGCTAGCAATTTGAAGTATGGAAAAGCAAAGAGAATCTTTGCAAAGCAGCCAGCACATAAAGCGGGACAATGCAATACTCTAAGTGACTGAACTGAATTGCCTAGTCAGAAAATCTAACTGACTTCAAGTGTGATCAATTTTATTTATTAGGCAGTGACTGAACAGAATACTGCCTGAGCAGTTTTTCTTGTATCTCAGATCTAAAGGGATCTAAGGATGAATGCTTTTGTAAAAATGAAAACAGAAAATTCAGAGAGGGGGTAGACACCCACTGTGGCTCCAGCAAACATCATCATCATCATCATCATCATCATCATCATCATCATCATCATGTGACTAGCCATTCACATATAGATTGAGTGATTATTACTGATCTGCTGCAGTCTGGATTGTCATCCTTTCCTACTCTAGAGTAAAATGAAAAAAGGTATAAACTACTCAACACCTATTGAAAGTAATTTCAGCCCACAAATATGGGGTGTAGGTGAGGAGAAAAATGACAAAGTCATATTGTGCTATCGCTTTACTTTGAACATCTGATGGATCAATTCATATTCCTTTTACTACAGCTTCAGTAAAATCACATGTTGAAATGTGATTCCTGAACTGTACTAATTTGGACGGTTGATGGGGTGGAGGTAGGGAAGTTTTTTCTAGTTGTTGAATATTTTAAAGAAACATCCCTGCATACAGAAACTAACACAGTGATCAGTAAACTAGTCTGATATTTCCATGTAAAGGGATTTAAAAAAAATCAGCATCCATTACTGAAGTGGTACAGTCCAGGTTGGCTCCTACCATGTGAATTTGCCAAATGTGGAGTTCGGCTCTAAAGTGGAGTAGTTTATTCAGGAGAAAACTGTATGTGAATATGTGTAACTGAGATAGTAAAAGTTTTCACTACTTTATTTCATTATATAGTTGTTTTATACAAGGTACAGTAACAATAATTTTCTAACATCTCTCATTGATCTTTCACTTCTGTGTACTTATCTCTTTTCCAACTAGTGATATACCTCCCAGATTTACACATGTTTATTCAAAAAGTAAGTTCCACTAATTTCAATGAGACTTATATAAACAAGCAACTTCAAGCTCTACTTTTGAGCATTTCAAGGTTTGTTCAAATGGTACCCTTCTGACCATCAAATAGGTCATGGCAAATGTAAGACAACTAATGCTGTGCTTAACATTACATTTGGATATGAATGCCAGCCACAGGATTACTGATTTGTCTTTTAATTTCATGTGATTAGAAGAGTCAAGCAGCCTGTCTAATTAGTTGACTGTGATTAATCATGAGATCTTTTCAGTGTCATTTGATTCAATGCACACCCCCCACCTGAGATTAACCTTTATAGGCTAAACACAAAACTGTACAGCACTGCCTTCTGGCTTGACTAGTAATGGACTACAACAGCCGTCTGCAGAATTCTGTCCAATTTAGTTACATCATGCCACAGAAATTTAACTAAGGTTGATTTCAAAACTCAGTGAGTTTCAGCTCTCTTCCCTAGAGGACAGTATATCTTAATTGTATCAGACGCAAGTCATACATTCTAGCAGCTTAGAGCTGGCTGTGTGTCCTATGGCAAGAAACAGTTCATCTTAAACAAGTTGGCCAGTATGCGCTTTAAAAGGAAGGAGCAAATGCAAGAAGCAATTGAGATTGCTCAGAGGGATGAGATATAATACTATATGTAACAACTTGGAAAGGACTATAGTAACTAGGCTACTAAGTAAAGAAGCCCCCAAATGATTTCAATGGAAGCACATTTGTGTTGGATTCAGGCAAAATTAGTACTTCCCACTGATTTGGACTAAAAACCCTTTAAGTTGGTTGGATTGTTAATATGTGCTGCATTGCAGAATTTTGAGAATTACAGTATTTGGAAACCAGTTCTGTATAATATGCACACACTCCATTTATCCCAATTTTATGACCTGATCCTAAAGGTAGGTTTCCTTTCCCCCACCCACCAAAAAGGGAAAAAAAGATTAAGTAAAACAAGAGCAAAAGGGTGAAGGAGAAAAAATCTTACCATATACCTCCTCCATTCAAAATGTTCTTCACTGGACAAGAAAATATTTTGGATATGCTGGGAATGCCTCACCTCAATACCTAATCGGGTCATACTTGTGAGGGATTCCAAAAGAAACATGTTTTGACCATCTTTCATGTGTGATAGAACAATCCCTCTTTTAAAACATGCATGCAAAGAAGTTATCTCGTGGGGCAAGCAACTGGGGGTTGCCATAATCTTTTCTTTGGATTATACTCCCAACCTTCTTCAGGGCTTCCGCATGCTCCTATAACTAGAGAACATTTACAAATTGCTTAACAGTCTGCAACAATTTAAGGAGGTATTAGGATTTGGAAGTGCTACTTTAGACAGCAATAACAGTGTAAGGTTTCTTAGGGTTAGAACAAGATTTAGGGTGCTTCCAGATAAGTCTTTCATGGTGCTATCATCCTCCCCATTCAGACAATGCAGGAAACAAATTATCAAGGAAAAAAAAAACCTGAACAGATGGATACCTTCTGATCATTCTTGCTAGGAGCTTTCTACCTAGTAGCACCTTAATACTTGGCTCTTGAAATAAACAATTGTAGCTAATTTAGCTAACTCATTGTCCTCAGTTATAAAAACACTTATCTTTTGAAGGTCTAATAGTTAAATATTCATTTTCAAGCCAGGATCCAACTTGGACAAACAAGGAAGCAAATCCTCTGTGGTCCTTGTTGTCCAAAGCAGATGTCTTCTATTAAAGAACAAAAAACAAGGAAGCAAGTAGCATTATCTCTCTGGCCACACTTGCTAAGCCAGCCAAGACTCTCCCTCATGAGTAATTATTTCGTATTTGCCTTTAATAAGAAAGAAGCATCAGGGTTTGAGGAGGCATAACCCCTCACCCCTTTTTGATGTGGGCCAGTTTAAGCCTTTCAAGTCATATTGTTTATGAATATATTTATTTTCATCCCACTGTTCAGGCAAAAACTCCCAAAGCAGTTCCTAGAAATTAAAATTCAAACATACTGCTGGTGACAGACCCGGGATATAAAAGAAAATAAATCACCAGTTCTTTCTCTTATTCTTATAATTTTAGACAAAACTGAGTGGCAGAAAAATTGAGATTAATAAGGCCTGACCTTCCCTTACTGATGTTTTTGCTGCAGTAGAGATGATCCAACTCCTTAGCAGCCTTTCAATGTTTGATTGATGACAGTCGCCATTAGAGTATTACTCTCCACTTACTACTGCAGTCCCAGGGCAACAAGCAGTTGAAACTGAGTTCTTGCTGACAAGGGAAGGAAAGCGAGTTCCTTACCGCTGCTTGTTCTCTTGGTGGGACTTGAGGCCAAGCTGGTCTTCCTCTGGGTGTTATTCTTGGGAAGGAGGGAAAACTGAGAGGTTTAGACAATGCAACAACCCATGGTCAAGGGGTTGAGCATGGGTTATCAATGAATCATGCATTGTTGTTGAAAAATGAGACCTGTTCTCCCCTGCAGAAGGAAGGTTCAATTAAGATGCCATGAAGTACTTCCTGACAGTTAGGACCCCTAGGGTATGGAATGGACTTCCATGGGATGTGGTTGAAGCCCCATCAGTGAGGGTGTTCAAGGATAGGCTAGACATGCACATGGTAGGCATGTCATGAGCTGGCTGGAGCTGGGGGGAGGGGTCAGAGTAGATGGCCCAGGAGACCACTTCTGACTCACTCAGTTTCTGTGTTTCTCTGGGTATGTATGAATACAACTCAGATAAAAACAATGGTGAACATAGACAGTTTACAACCTAACAATAAACCATGGTTTTTCTTTGAGGGTTGTTTGTGGTTAACTCTTAGTGGGGTTATCATGTTGTCTGAATCTGGTAAATGAGCAGGCAACAATGATCAGTTGGTATATATACAGAATGTGGCTTTTGAGAAGTCCATTTCCAGTTCTACATAATCTAAAACTGATTCTTCCTAAATCAGAAATAATAGGCAGACATTAATTACCCAGTAAGCTGAAATGACATAAAATGAATAGCTATCCTTTTGCTACTGTACTAGGTTTTAACGTGTGACTGCATCTATCTGGAAAGGTGACTGGAAGGAGGCAGTATTTCTTGTGGTTTCAATTTTCATGCTAAAACAGGTACTTCCTCAGTTAAACAGCCTGCTGCTTCTGTCATAGACAGATGTAGAATTACTTGGTTCTTTTCTGTCCTTCGTTTCCTCCCTCTTAAAAGTCTAAGTGATTCCAATGTAATCAACAGCCATTTTGCCTCTGATGTGGCAAGAACACTCCACCCTATCTGTTGTAACTTTAATGATAGCTAATCTCAATTCCATTTGCACATTTGAATAGTTTCTCTCAAACTACTATGCCAGATGGCGAGAATTCCTGGATCTTAAGCAAATCTATTGTCTGTTTCTTCACAAATTTAAACGAAATGCTGTCATCTCTCCTTGTCCCCATCAGAATTTTAGTGGTTGGGCTCTTTATGTCCATAAAAAGATCAAAAGAATTTCAAATCCCAGGTCTTTTGGCAAGCAAGTGAAGAAGTGTAAAATCCAGTCATCCACCCACATGAACACTGAAAATCACCAACTATAGACTTGCAAAATCTCAAAGTAGTTGTTATTTTGAGAAGTTTTCCAGGAGATATTCGAGCTAAAGCAAGTACTCAGTAAATTATTTGTAATTGATATATTTATTTAGTACAACCATCACAAAATGAGAATTTTTTTGAAGTTGCTATTTAAGCTGCAGATATGCCTTTTACAACAGTGGTTTCCTTTAGAAGTTTTCTTAGGGAGAGTTAAGCTCATTCTGAAACTCAGGCCTAGGGTATGGGGGCGTATATGGCCCTCCCAGGGTCCAAATGTGACTCCTTGGATTTTTCAGAAGGCCACAACACCTTCCTCTGGCCACATCCTTTCCTGCAACCTCCAGTAATTAAATAGTTTCCTGCTCCCCCCGCCCCCAGCTTTTCCCCATTTAGGTCTCAATGACTCTTCTATAGCTTAGTTACTGGTGTCAGAATCCCAGAATCTCAATTTGAGAAGAGGGAATAAAACTCAGGTTCGTGGGAAAGATCAAGCGTCCAGACCATCTAGGCTTTATTGTATTTCCCCAAGGTTCCCGCGGTACTCAGAATAATGCATGCATTACCGGGCAGGCAGAGGTGAACTCTGCTGCCAAGCTTCAACACCATTGCAGGGTATTTTATAGGTACACAGGTACAGGGCAATTGATGACAGAATGCAGAGATTACAATAAGATTCTGAGGTCATCACATACAGAACAGATAAAGGAATGTCAGTCAAGCATACAGTAACAATGAGATTACAATATTTCTAATTGCCTGTATTGACACTTTAGTTCAGTAGCTTGAACCCATCTCCAGGTCTGCTTAGACATGTAAATTCAAGCTACTGAGAAACTATGCATGAGCTCAAGGCTCTTATCTAGACTCTAGACATTCTGAATTGGCCAGGGCACATGGAGCCTCTGGGCTAGGAAGATACTTCCTTGAATTCGAACAATGATTATTTAATCATTGTGAAGGTATACAGTGTAAATTTGGACTAAATGGCCTGTGTACTGTAGCTTACAGCTAAAGGTGAGAGAAAGGAGCGGGGGATGAAGGCCATTTGAAACAGTGACTTAGCCTGGTTGTACAGGATTTGATCCCACAATGCAAAAAGCACACAGAAGTAATGCTTTTCAGACAGGATTTATCCAAATTTCCCCAACACTGGCAGGAAAAGCTTTAAGCTAAAATTCAATGGTATGTGGGGGGATTGATCCTACTTCAACCTTTGGCTCTACCAAGCACTGGAATGTGGCCTCCAAGATTCTTCACCCCTAAACCTTACCAAAGCTAATTTTGTATCTATTGTCATATGAATGCTGAGGAATTGAACTGCTCAATTACTGTAGAAGTATGGGGTATATTGAATAGAAACTATTATATGCAATGCATTAACAAAACTGACAAATTAATGTCCTTTCAATTTGTAATGTAGTGTAGTATTTGTCAGGAGCTGAGATTCTTCCTTCAGACACCAGCTACAATCTGTTTTCCTTGCAAAATGTTATTTATTGCTTCCAAGCAAGAATATATCTCTGAGCATGCACAGAGTGCTTTGTTGAACCCAATCTAGTGATTCCCTCCAAGAACTCTCCTTATGAACAGGCCTGAGTCCCAACCTTCCAGGAAGGATTATCTGAAGGCGAAATTGCCCTCCCTCCATGTGCTACTTGTTCCATTGGGCTTCTCCTCTCTGCTGACACCTTGCCACGGTCAAGCGCGGTGGGAGGGGGGCTGGTCTGTGTCCGGGAATTCCTCTTCACCAGCCCCTCCCACTGGCTGTACATCTTGGCCATTCCCAGGACTTGCCTGGCTAAGGAAGCACTTACTCTTGAGATAATCATCCCCTCCCCCTGTTGCATCCCAGAGCCTTGAGATAACCCATGTACCCCAATCCTACTGACGCATTCCTCATCTTCTGATAATGAACCAGTGCTGGAATGCAGGCAGTAGTTCATGAGAATGCTTGCCCAAACACACCATCCTTCTTCCTCTAAACAGTTTTGGTATGAAAAATGCACTTTATGTTTGACGTGGGTATCCTAAACCGATATTGTGCGATATTGTGATATCATCAGGTATTGTGTAGCTGGGAAAGTAGTCAGTTATTCAAAACATCTGCTAACTTTTTCCAGTAACAACCAGAAGATTAGTGGTGTATTTGTAAAGTTTGCTGATGGTTGCATGCATGGCAAAAACAGGCCTTGTTTTGGTCTGATTAAAGCCATGTGGAAAAAGACAAGTACTGAGTTTAATAAATGAGACACCAGCTAAATAGTTTGAGAACTGTAGCCAATGTATGGGAAAAGAAATAGAAACACAATTTGTAATTTCTAAGAATGTTTGAAAAGGAATCTCATGCATCTCTCATAGCACAGACACATTTCTTTATTCATTTTGCATCCAGCCCTATCCTGTAGACTCAGGAAGACTTATAATATTTTAATATCTCTTTCCCTTTGCCTTAACCCACTTTTATTTTACATTACCTGTACTCCACACTCCTATTTAATTAAAACATGTTATTGTTGATTGTAGTTCTTGTATCCATTTATTTTTAAAATAGCATATTTTTCTTTTAAAAGCCAGACAAAACAAAGAACAAATTCTCAACCAAATTCTCAAGTATACCACTTCTTTTTTTCAAACAAATAACTTTCCATGGGACTCTTTCTTTTTTACTGCTAAGTTAATATGTAGGCCCCCAGTCTGGATTGGGACCACACTGTTCGTAGGTTGGGGAAGTTTAACATTTCCCCTGCCTCTTCCCCAGTAAATTCACCACCCCCTTTATGTGGGGGCTGTTTTTTTCCTTTAGCCTCTCTTTTCCCCATGTGTGTAAGTATACTTGAATTTATAGGGGAAAGTGACTGGGTGGAAAGGCTAAACCCTCCCATATTCACATATAGTGGCTCCAGATTGGGCTGCTGTGCACTTGGAGGTAAAAAATAAAGTGAGACACACTGGAATGCCACATATTTAATGTAATGCAGTTTAGCGTTCAAAGCTTCACTTTCTGGCTTTCCAAGTTCCCATCCTTTGCCATGTTGGTGCGTCATCAGTTCATACCCACTGACTCCTGCCAGATTAGTTTGCCACCACCTAAAATATAGTTCCAAGCAGGCCTAGGAGCATAGCTCAGTGGCACAGTGCATACTTTGTCTGCTGAACAGGTGGAAGGGACAGTCCCCAATAAGTTGGGGAAACCCAAGAGAACCACTGCCAGTCAGTGTTGGCACTGTTGGACCGGATGAGCACGTGGACTGACTTGGTATAAGGTGACTTCCTTTTGTTACTATGTTCTGTTGCCAGCATGCTGTATGTGAATTTTGGAACAAACACAGCAGAATAGCACATCAAAAGCCAGTGATTTTCCTAAATCTTTGGAATTCATGAATTACCTGGATCCTAACATGACCATTAGTTTTTGAAAGCTGAAATGTTTCTAGAAGGATAAGGGACCGAATTGTGTGCTGAAGGAGGTAAAAATGGCATGTAAAGAATGAATAAGCCACACTATAATCTCCTTGCTATTTGGTATCATTTTAGCACATTCCAGACAAGCCAGTAGGCCTTTTATACTTTTGAACTCAATGAAACCCTCTCCTTCTACTAAGCCTCAAGGAGAATATAAACGCAAATTTATTTGGGTAGAAAACACTTATGAAAAAAATAGCTCAGCTGTGACTCACCCAGCTTTCATAACTACAGTTATCACCCTTTCCATGCTGCACTGTTCCCTCACTCCTTATGATTCATGGGTTAGACATTCAGCCACAGGCATTTTTTGCTGAAGTACCAAGACTTTAAAAATATGACCACATACAATTCAAGTTCAGACCACTGATGATTATGAGCTAGAGAGTCTAATCAGTTTTCACTATGGCTTGTACATGTGAAATTGCTCTGAGTTGACAACAGACACCAGCTAAACGGCTTTATTTGGCTGTCTGAAATCCCAATAATTCACCAAGAATGTGAGGAGAAACAGGGAAAAATGTGGATATACAAGTGTGATCAAACGAAGCAAAGTGGTGGGAAAGAGCCCTGTGGCAATAGGAAACCATTGTCTATGAAACTATCAGTACACCAGGAGCAGAGAACCTCTTTCAACCCAAAGGTTGAATTCAATTTCAGAAAAGTTTTTGGAGGTACATTCCAACAGAAGATGGATCCAGAGGCAAAGGGCCGGAATACAAAATCTGTCAACATATTGTAGCTTAAAGCACTTGTTGCTATTGTTGGGAAAATTAAGATAAATCCTGGCAGAAAAGGGTTGCTTATGTGTCTTTGTGTTATAAAATGCCTGCACCCCTTTCTCAGGAAGCCCCCAAAAATTCCAAGCCAGGTTACTGTTTGGCATTTGCCATTACTACTTGGAGAACTGATGGCTTCCTCAGGAAGCTGCCAGGGTTATTGTTTTGCTGATCAGTAAGAACTGATAAGGCTGCCAGGTAACCAGCTTTGCAATCACCCTTATTTGCATGCCAAGACCCACAATAATCCATGTACCTTAGTGATCATTATGTTAATATCCTGCAATCAAATGCCATTCTATTGCGCCCCCTCTGCAGACCTCTCACCTTTTTCTGACCTTATTTCATTATCAACTGCCCAACTGCTGGGCCCATGTGACTCAGAATCTATAAAACACTCTATATGTTCTAAAAGCTTGTAGATGGCGTTGTAAAAGTGCCGGTGATTCAATCTTTCCTGCGAGTCCTGGTAATTCATTCTCACCATTAGTAAAGAGACTCTGACACTATTAACTAAGCAGAGGAAGTTCAAACTTTTTGGAATGGAAAAAATGGCAAAAGCTAGGAAATCACCAATCAGTGGCTGGGAGAATTGGGTGAAACTGTGGGAGGGGCTTGTGGCCATCTGGGACCACCACCCCCCTAACTAAATTGGGGCTCTGAGAGATGGAGCTGGCCTGTGGGCTTGATGTTTTCCTGCTGTAGACTAATGGTGATGTATGACCCTTTCCCTGGGATTATTGGAAAAAGCAGCAGTTTGAGGAAGCATCCATGAAAAGACTTATTTTTTCTATCTTCTCCATATAGCTCAGTTATTCTACCCAAAGGAACCATGGCATGTAGGTTAGCAATCAGCAAAATGGACTATGATATGTACAGTCTCATCTCATTTTATGTTACCAGCATGCTGTATATGAATTTTGGAACAAACACAGCAGAATAGCACATCAAAGGCCAGTGATTTTCCTAAATCTTTGGAATTCATGAATTACCTGGATCCTAACATGACCATTAGTTTTTAGTTTAGTATTCCCATTGCTTTGATTGTTTGGTTATTTTCATTTTTTAAAATCTTCCCCCACCTTTCTATCCCAGAAGTGGAGCCTTCAGAGGAGTCACCTGTGTACAATAAACATTAACAATGCATTAATATATAAAATAAAAAGAGCAGTAGGCAAGAACAAGTGACAAAGAAACAAAGCGCTTAATACAATGTGGGTGTCTTTAGCAATGGTATCAAAGAAAAGCCAAAGGTGATGATATAACATAGGGGCCCAGAGTAGAACAGCACCTCGTTGGCAACCTATATTTTGAAATGCTGTTTTTACTTTTTTCCAGGAGATCAAGAGAAGTCACTGTGTTCCCAAGTCTGGTAGGAAGGCCTTCTTGTGAAGACCCACCCACCTACCTATATTGGAGTAGATCAGAGTGTCAGGACAAAATGAACAGCATGACATGGCTTCTAAAAGCCTGACGCTGTAAGAACCATTTTAGACTTCAGATGTTACAAGTCTTGCCTCCCCTCCCATGTATGCCTTAGAAAAGCTAATGGACCTGTCCTTTGGGGCACACCTTACTGTTTGCGTGTCCTGAAGGTTATCTTTGTATTGTGTTCAACCCTATTGTTTTACCCTAATGTAGCATAGTGTGTATGTGATCTCCCACCTGATCTCCCACCCCACCTTCCCCCAAACTGTGTATGTAACTGATAGGTTGTAAAAGCATCTTGTACAGACACCATCTTTGTGGTTGCTTTGGCAGCTGCCTACATACAGCATGTGTTTCCTGTATGTCTGAATAAAGTGTAAATACTCTTTTATTGCATGCCCCCAGCGGACTCTCAGAGGGGTTGTTTTCCACTCTTGTCAATACATTCCTCCCAGACAATAAAATCATGCAGGCTTGTATAGAAGGCAGTCCTGAATAGGTAGATCCAGGCAGCTGGAGAGAATCATCTCAGCAGCTTTATCAGTTTCACAATTACTTACCAGTGCAAACTTGTATCAATGCTAGAAGCTTTTCCTGAAGCCCTTAGGATGTGTTGGTAGAAGCCATAGGGCCACCAAACCTTTTTGGTTAACTGGTTATTGCCCAATGATTTTGTGTGGGAATGGGGGCTGCTACCCAATGTTTTGAGCATTTTTTCAAAAAAGCAGCAAGGCTATATAGTGCTGGTTCTCCTACTGCCGTCACTCTAATAAGGCCTTGCATTTGATTTTATTTAATTTCCAGAAACTACTGCAACAGGCATTTGGCTACAGGTTCACTGTCCATTTGTCTTTATTCAGGGCACCTGTAGTTAGGTCTCTAGTCATCGTCTTTCCTCCATTGGAAGAGTATCACCCTCTACCCCCTAAAAGGAGTTTGGTGGAAAGACAGCTTTATACAGAGCTACCCTGAGAAGACCAAAGGAACCAGGCAGCCAATATGTTTTCCATCTGCTTCCTCTTTTGGACTGGCCAATGAGGGCCTGGGGTGTGTGTGCATGCCTGTCTGTCTGTCTGTCTGTCTGTCTTGAGCAGGGTTACATGATCCAAAAGCATCTTCTTTACCTGGTTTTTCATTCACTTGACCTTTCTTGCTAAGTTTGGTATGTTATGGACCAATGCTTTCAGGCTAAGTATGATTTTCCCTCCTTGACTGGTATTGGACTGGTATTTAATGTTTTTGTGTACTTGGCAAAGCATGGAGTCTATTGTTAATATTTGTTGTATAAGATTGGCCTCTTGGGGTCATTCAGCTTGGGGGATGGGGGAGTGCAGAACATGAATCCCCTTGGAGCATGCCTGCCTTCTCCACTGAGGTCCAATCCTTATTTCTGAATTAGACCAATCCTGGATAGATACTTAAGGCATCATGAAAATTACAGCATCCCTAAATGTAAAACCCACTTTCAGACATTTATATCTGTTGGGTTCAATTTCCCATTTTCCATGACAAGGTTCGTTAGTTTTACTCTAAGCTTTCAAGTAAATCATGACTAAGCCATCAAAGAGTTTCGAGACATTTAAGGAGTTTGTTTTGCATGCTTTCCACAAAGAGGCTTCCACATATGGTAAGCTGTTTTTGTTCCACAGTCCATTTAGAAATCGCATCAAATTAGATTTTCAGCTACAAGGAAAGGAAAAAAACCGGATGCTTTGCGCAAACTTTTATTTTACACAATAAAAATATATATTTCATAAGGTATCATTGATGACTCATTACTGACATCTTGACTTTTGTGGTGTGTTGCAGCACCAATGAGCAAATTCACAGAAATATGGATAAATCAGTATGCCCAAAATGACAGAAACTAAAAAGAAAAAATTTTTTCTTACAGAACCAAAATATTTACACAGGTGATCAAGTATGTCAATACTTGATCCAAATATTTTCATAACTATGCCCAACTTATGGTAACTTCTATTAGCACATCTTCATTTTCTATCATTTTCATCTTCATGCATTTTTATAATGCTGGAACCTGGTATGAATAGGAGTGGATAGAATACTGGAAGGGGGAACTGGCTGGCACAGAAATAAATTAGAGGAGTGGGATCCAAAATCCAGGAATAAAATCTGAAATCCACAGTTAGACAAAGTCTGCATGAATAGCAACTAAAATACTGCAAAATACTGTGCAGGTTTTTGAGTTCTCCAGAATTCTTCATTAAGATGGTAGTGTAAGAAGGATAAGAATGGACCAGTGGAAGATACAGATAGGTCTTGTTTTATTTTTTAATTTAAATGGGCAGACCTTCTATGATAAGGTTTGCAACATTATAGACTCAGATGTTTCCAGATAAGGTTTTTTCCCCTGTGTGCATCCTGCCTCATTTAGAATTTTACTGGGTGGTGGAGAATAAGCAGCAGCATCTTCAAGTTGTAACCATCCTACATTAACCCACAGGTTGCATCATCTTTTCCCTTACAGCAGAAAAACAACTAAGGGGAAAGATGGAATTGCTCCACAACACCTTATGATTAGTAGCACATATCAATGTTTTCAGGCCACCCCCTTCACCTACACTTTCAGGATTGTGACTGCACTCTGGATGAGTCTCTAGGACAAGTTGTAGTTATCAGTTATTTACCAAAGGTTGATCATCCTGGGACAAATACAACTGACAGTTATTAAGGAAAACATAAAGGTTGCCTGCAGTTCAGTTACATCTCTTGTCCTGATTGAGACAAACAGGAAAAAAAGCAAGCAAGCAAAAGCTTACACATTTTTCCTACAACATTTTTGGTTGTACCAAATAAAGGTTTTGTGTAACCATGGTTTTTCAATTTAATTTTTGGAGGTGGGTTTTTTTTAAGTCAGGATAACTATCTTAGCTTTTTTGAGGGGAAAACTGATATGCAAAAACACCATATTTTGCAAGGATCTTTGTCCCTTTTTCTTTAGCCTCTTATGCATTACATGTTATGTCAACTTGTGTTTTGTTTTATCCTGGAGTTCTGGTCAAGTAGTACTTTCTAAAGAGAAATCTTAAATTGATAACACTATAGGGCAGGTGCATTCTTTCCCCTATTCCACTTGAGCTCATCCCTTACCATGTGGAAAAAATAACTAGTGAAGTGTATTGTACCTTATTTGAACCTGGGATCTTCTTGACTTCATGGTTTGTTCTGGACTGCTCTTTAGAAGGCCAGATCCTGAAGATGAAACTCAAATACTTTGGCCACCTAATGAGAAGGAAGGACTCCCTGGAGAAGAGCCTAATGCTGGGAACAATTGACGGCAAAAGAAGAAGGGGATGGCAGAGAATGAGGTGGCTAGATGGAGTCACTGAAGCAGTCGGCGTGAGCTTAAGTGGACTCTGGGGGATGGTGGAGGACAGGAAGGCCTGGAGGAATGTTGTCCATGGGGTCACGATGGGTTGGACACGACTTTGCGACTAACAACAACAACAACAACAAAAAAGTATGTGCTTGGCAGAGGCACTTCAGGGACAAGGCAACAGCATTTCTTAATTCAACCAGCCACTTTCTTTGCATGGTAAGTGCTGGGCAGCTGGTGAGGGACTGGCTTGTACTCATATTAGGCTGACTTTCTTTTCTTCATAGGAAACAATCGCCACAGAGGGCTTTAGTTGGGCATTGTTGGGGTTTTCTTCCCTGCTATTAAAGTGTCCCACAGTTTACCACACTAGTTTGTCCTAGCTGCTGTGCTTGCCTAATTTTACCTACTTGCCAGTTCTGATTTAATTGTCACTATTAGCAAGAAGCTAAAGTTTAGGAGGCAGCACATCTAATACTTCCACCAGCCCAGGGCATATTTGCATGGACATGCCTGATATCATCTGGGTTACTAATGTCTTACAGCTTTTCCACACAAGGCATTAATTGTGGACTTGCCATTCCCTACTCATGGTTGTTGAGAAATAAAATGTATTTCGAATTTTAAACAGCACTTTCACTTAAGTTTTTAAAAGAGGAAAAATTCAGTATTATTCAGGAAAGCAGAACAAAATGCTTTTTTGAATTATGTACTTATGCTATCCTGCAGCATCACAGTGTCACCTAGAGGTAATATATTAGAAAAGCAGTATAGGAAACACTCCTCATACTGGCTCTCAATTCAGAAACAAAATAAAAGTAGATACAGCAGATTAACAACCTCCTGTAATAAAAGCCTTACTCAATCCTCTTAGAAGGCACTTAGATGTGTCATATTTTAAATTAGGAATTGAGGGACTATATTGTTTGGGTTTAATGAATACTTGGAAGATGGGTGTGAAGAAGGATCTCTCCTACCCAACTGTATTTCATTAAGAAAAGTGTTGTGTGCAGGACACATAATTTGATTTTAAAAGCTGCTCTACTGCATTCTATTTAGGACTCTTTTAGAGTCTGACATCCAGTCAAACACAGGATTCCAAGAAGACCAACAAATATAAAACATTTCGAATATGTGAGATATGAAGCAAAATCTAAAGAGACTGGGCATATTCATCCTGGAAGAATAATGTTCTAGAAATGATGAGGTAATGAGCATTCCTTGCCATACTTTGGATGAGTCAACATTTTCTGCACTGGATTGACCTATGATATTTCTCCAAATGGCACAAGTGCTCTGCAGGTCATTTTGCTTTTCCAAGGACACGTACCTTTTCCTTCTCACTTGGCAAGCATCCTCAATGATTGTGTGGGTAAATGTGGGATCATCAGGAGGTACAGGGCCACACAAGGGAGTGGTGCTATTTGACACAGATGGATTTTCCCCAAGCGGCATGATTCTGGTTTAGACTTTAGCCTGGGAGTGCTGTCAAGTTGTACTAAAGGCTAGACAAATTAGCAGGTTTTCCCTGCACCTCCCAAACCTGCATTAAATATTGGGAGTGCCTCATTGTAGGATATTTTTGCTTTTGTTTTTCCTTTTCAGTTATTTCAGATCTTAGTGATCCATGAAACTGACAGAATGGAATTTTCCTTTCATTCCCATTTTATGGTTTTGATGAATGAATTTCTACTAAATGTCCACCCGCTCATTCAAATTTCAGAAGGTTACCATCATTAGTGTCAGTAAGTAATTATTTAAAAGCTCTGGTTGTGCTTGCCCATCTGTTTTTCTCATAAAGCACAGCAGTCATACTCAGATGCAGGTTTTGCCCACAAGAACGGAGATGCTTCGGACTCTGGCACCAAAAGTTCAAAATATGAGCATACAGATGGTTTGGCTGTTGGGCGTGCATATTTTGACCACAGAATGAAGTCAACTTGGCATAAGTGGATTAAAATATGAAAATACAGATGGCTTTCTGTAAAAACTTAAAATACTGTGAGATGGAGATGTTCTGGCATGAAAATACTGCAGGAATGTAGATGTGGCAAAACTGCATGCTGCTTGTTCATGTAAGTGTGACTTAGAAACTCATTTGTCAAAAGCCTTCTGGATTTCAGAATGATTACCAGATTTTTAAGATCATGTTTCAGAAGTTATAGAACCATTTACATTCTAACAAATTTGGGTTTGGATTGGAACAGTACTAGCCAGTGAGCATCTACCAAACATGTGTCTTCCAAATTCCAACTCATCAATTTGGGATAATTTTTCTTTCTTTCTTTTTTTGTTCTATCTTTTTGATTTGTTTTTGATTGTATAACTTGAAATCAAAGCCAAAACAAAAAAAGGGAAAATAAAATAAAATGTTGCAATTTTCTTATATTGTAACTTAATGAAATATTACTCTTTTAGTTGTCAGAAGAGCACAGAGTATCAATTTATGTTGTCCTTGTGTGCTATTCCAGGCGATGGATAGATAGTTAGGAAAAATGTGCATATTTGTAAATATTACGGTACTTTCCATCAGAAAATTTATCAAAATTTTTGCCTCTTCCCAAATGAAAACAGCCATTGGCCACTGCCAAAATATATCAAGTGTTAGCTGAGTTGCACCTCCAGCAATTAGCTGATTTACTTAAGTCCTTACTGAAAACTGTCACTCTTGCCAAACTGCCACTCTTGCAAAGAAGCTCTTGTTCTGGCTTTCTACCATCATGGGTTGTGCTGTCTGTGTTCAAATGACATAATGAGCAATTGTGGTAAGGAGAAACCCTAGAACAGACCATTGTGTCTTATCATGGTTGACAAAGATCTTCAGCTGTTGGACAGCATATATATATATATATATATATATGCTGACTTAGAACTATGGTTTTATATATATATATATAAAACCATAGTTCTAAGTCACAATAGTCAGCCACTATGACTGGGTACAGACAAAACAGCAGGTAAACCTGTATCATTATCATCATCATCCATTATTGCTGGTTGTTTCTCATGCTGTGCAAACCCAGGCTATGTCTCTTACAGCTTCATACACTATATGACATTCACAGCGGTTCCTTCATGTCAATCACTGGGGCTTTCCATGCATCTGCTTCTGCTAGTGAGAATGTATATATGTATTATGCTCCACCGAGATTTTCCCTAGGCAAAAAAGGCAGATCTAATAAAACATACCACTTTTTGTTGATGGAAACAGAGGCCCTCAGTTTCCAAGGTTGGTAGGCCAGACCTCAGTTCATGAAAGAAAAAACGAACCCCTGATTTCCCTTTCAAGAAAAGTTCATCTTGTTCATATCAGTGAAAAACAGGTTTATGGGAACTCACAGTTTCTCAGCATGTCGCTCTTACAAAAACATAATAAATACTTCAGTCT
This sequence comes from Varanus komodoensis, assembly GCF_004798865.1. NCBI lineage: Eukaryota > Metazoa > Chordata > Lepidosauria > Squamata > Varanidae > Varanus > Varanus komodoensis. The sequence goes on from NW_025335941.1 coordinate 37,583,018, forward strand.
ACATTACACTTATGGTTACCAACACTTAATATAGAAGTGCCATTAATCCCCAGCCACTGGGGCAGGAGTGCTTCTCTGGCAAATGTCTGCTCTCATTACTGGAAGGCCCTCTGAAATTCAGCATGCAGCATGCTAGTCATAAAACAGGAGTCCTCTGGTTTCCCTTTTAAGCACAAGAAAATTATTAGCACCAATTCTTTCCTGGCTAGTGCTGTGAAAACCTCCTTCACATCTGTTTTCCTGCCACCTTTCTTCATATTGAATTTGAATAAGTCCTCTCTAGTTTATTAGGTCACAGCCACATGGGACTGGGCCTCACTGTGAAATGTCTATTGCCTGAAGCACTGCTGAATGGAGCCTGGACGTGTTTTGTTAGCCATTTGCTTAGCAGTATAATCTGATCACAGAGATAACCAGAGAAGCGGGAATGGTTTTATCCTGCAGAGAACAAGAAAGTGACAGTCTGATCAACACATAAATATACCTCTGTGTATCTGTTGTGACAATGCATTTACCTATGAACTCGCAAATAGATGTCCACCATGTAAAAGAGAAGGCAAACTGGCACATGTATGTAAAAGAGCCTTCCAACATGGTGCCTGCCACATGTGCTGGGCTATTTGTTGCTTTTCTATTTCTTTGTCTTTTTTCCCTCCACAGAATATCTATTAAGGACAGAAATACGTAATAGCTGTGCAATGTCTTTTGTGCTAGGAATCATCCATTTGAAAAACGTTTTTCACCAGGAAGTCCCTTCTCTACAGATAGGCTAAGTTATAGCAGGATAAGTTGTGCCATATTTTTAGGAATATAGGCTCAGTTATTACCAATGTTCTAGAAGTCTTAGAAACTCATGCAGGTCTTTTCTGAGCCACTTTGAGTTGTAGATTTTTAATGACTTTTTCTTTAGTTTACAAAATTATGTATTTCTGAATACCCAGAAGTTCCCTAAATATGTAGAAACCGTACCATGTTTTGAGGATACGCGATTTCCATTCCAAATTGACAAACACTGAGACATTCAAGTTTGCTATGGTTTATTTTCCTTAATGTAAACAAGAACTGATTTGCAAGCTGGTTGTAATGCAGGGTATGAAGTTAGCATGAGGTTTCAGATAGGTTGAAAGGAGAATTAGTCTAGGAAAGATATGGATGGAGTAGGCAAGAACTGAGTGTAGGCAAACCTGTAATAGAAACATTTGAAAATGTTTTCCTTTCAGAAATGATACTAGATTAACATATATCCCAAATCTGCCCAAACTACAGATTTGCATTTCAAATTGCAGTCATCTGCTAATTTGCAAGTAAGTGTGAATTCTCCTTAAATTAACTTTATAGTTTTGTAATGTCACACTGGCTAGCAATTAATTATAAAAGTCTAAGAAATACACAGTCATAGGAAACATGGTATTATATTCATTATATATAGTAACCATGTTTTCTGCAATAATAAAAAGAGACTGCATGTTTGTGTGTCAATACCAAAACAATGAAACTCCTGAAACTTGGCATATATATTAATCGGCCATCATTTCTGAGTAGAAAACATTTGCAAATGTTTCTGCAGGTTTGCTCATGTCAAATTCTATATTTCCTAGACTAAAAGGGAAACAGGATCATGAGTAGCTCCCCACATATATTTTTCAATTTTATTTTGCTCTTCTCTACTTTATCTGAAAAGACTCTGAAGACTTGGGGAGAAGATAACCTCACAAAATTTGTTAATTGTATCATATCACTTCACTTTATCATGGCAAGTTACTGCAGCACACAGAAGCCAATAATACAAGAGACAATAAACACATTTCTGAATATTTTGGATATCCTTCCCCACCCCATGTAGAAATTAAAACATACTATATTGATATAAGTACTATCAACAGTTTGTGCCTAATAGTTATCAGTACTTGCCCTTATATTTTCAACTGTAGTTTGATCGGTCCTGGATTTTCCTTCTGATGGGAGGAAACTATAGATCCACAGCAATTCAATCAGTTACAGTAAAGTTAAACATTATATTATTAAATTTGTTTTCAAAAATAAGCAGCTGGCAAAAATTAGGTCAAGAAACCACTCTTTCCCTGCTTACCCAATCTAATGCAAGAAACTATTGCTAAATAAACTTCTGGCCCCATACTAGTAAAAATAAAATACTTGTTACTTATCACCCATACAATACTTGCTGAAAAAGCAAAATCAATTGACACAATTCACTTTTTTAAATTGTGAAGTGTCTTTAATAAAAATGCATACGTGTCAGACACTAGAGTGCCAACAAATCATCTCTACTTGTTTCCGATTTTACAACATGAGCTTATATTAATCCCATAGCACTCCTGTTGATTAAACATAGTGGAGTTCAGCTGTAGTTTATGAGCTTAACATGCTGACAAACCTAAAATCTGGTATGTTTAACAGACACCTAAGATACAAATGCTCTTAAAAGAAAAAAGTGGTGGGGAGCAAATTCCAGCTCTCTTGATTTCAGCGTAAGAGCTGAAGAAGCCATCAGTTCTTACTAAAGGCTGATTCTCACATTAGTTTTGGGTTGTTTTTTGTTTCTTCCTGGCATGATTAACATTCATGTCAGGGAAATCACATATTGCGTGCCATAAGTGATTCCATATGGTGGTCATAGTATGCATGTTGAGAAATGGACACCACAGTTTTTCCACACATCTGGGAGTGGGGAAGGACTAAATATTACAATGGGCTTTGTTTTGGGTTTGTTCCACACATTTTCCCTCAAGGTAGTGCTACTGTTCAGGGGAGAGTGCATTCTTCAAACCAGTTATAAGAAATTTCTGCTCCTTTACCAAACACCATTTATTGTTTCCTCCTGATTCCTCAGAATGTGCCTCATAGAATGTCATCATGCTTTTGCAGCTTTGTTTTTAAAGAATGAGGATAATTAGGTATGGGACTTCTCTACACGAAACTTAACTTCTGTGCTTTATTGAGGCTTCTTCCATTTTCTGATGATGCCATTCTGTACACAAAATCCATATCCTGGTGGCACCTCATCCTCCTTGCCTCTTTCCCCACAAAACAGTTGTTATTAGTGGATATGGATCACCTAGCTGCTTTTCAAAACAGGGGGCACAAACTTCACTTCCATGCTTTTCCTTCCCCGCATAAAATGCCTGCAATCCTTTGAGTTTGTAGGCTATACATATCCTCCCTGGATTGTGTCCTTTGCTTGTATTTATAAACGAGGGACTGTCCTAGTTTATAAATGCCACTGGCTGTCCATCTCACTGAAAGTCATTCCTGAATTCCCCCAGTATCCTTCCAAGGAAGAATTCAGACTAAGGTCTATTCCTTATTCCAAGCAGGCGCCCCAATCCATGTTACTACATGCCATGACTCTAGGCTAAACTCCCCCAACACATGTCATTTGTTAGACATGTGTAGATGAGAACACATGATAGAGATCTTAGAAAGCTTGCTCTCTAGCAAATAATTAATAGTTCAAAATGTAGGAAATGTTAAAAAGAGTTCACCTCACACGATCTCTGCTATCTCAAAAGCAGCGGTGTGAATTGAGTCAGAGTCAGAGAGAGAAATGCAAAGGTTACCCACATTAACTCCCTTTTCTGCTGAAACACACTTTCTCAGTCTTGCATTTTAACATAATACCAATTGACAGTACAAGTAGATGTAGGCCTCCTGTGCTTAAAGCAGTTTAGGCAGAAGACAGAATTTTAGCAAGTGTCTCTTTTCCAGCTGTAGTGATACTGGGGTATAGAATGCTACCCCTACTAAACCTCTGCTTTCTCACCACTGGCTAAAAGCATAGGACCCTGGCCTCTTCTTTAATCAGGTCATCCTAGGCCAGTCAATGCCATCTAGTGGTTCTGTCCTGCAAATCCAACACTTCCTGCTGGACCCAAAGGTTCAGCTCTTAGCAAGGCTGAGACCTCACCCTTTAGTAGTCCAGAGATACTGGAAAGGTTGGTTTGGGAGAATGGGACTTAGTGTGAGATTTAGCTGTGATATGCCATGAAAGGGCAGCTGCCTATCAGAGCAGGCATCTTTCTAAAAGTAGTTCTGTTCTAGACTCAGTTTAGCTGACTCCCAGCAGTCGAGCTCATACTCCAAATGCCAAGCTCCAAACCAACTTTCATTTAAAAATGGGGCTGCTGGGGGCATTATTAGCTGTGTAAGGAGCTAGTATTATGAAAACCGTATTAGGCAAAGCCTCAAAGCTAAGAGTCCTGATTATAACCAACATATTCACAGTCATCTGACTGTAAACTAACCGATATTGCCACTGGCAGGACATTTTGTTTTTGCCAATGTTCCTCAGAAATGAAAGAAAAAGTTAAGTTTTTATATAATATGCATACTTTTTAACCTAGCAAACCTCAGACTAACAAACATTTCTTTCCAAAAGGACTCTGTCAGATTCCATGAACAGACCTTATCAAAGTTTAACTAGCAAGACACTCACCAAATCTAGTGGGTGGTCCAGCTCCCAACCCCACAGCTCCATATCCTTCTATCTCCACCTCAGGGTTTGTCTGGCAGATGATTTAACAAATCAGTTTGTTTTTTCAATCTCCAGGTTGTGACTTTACATTTATACATAACAACAATCCATTGTTTAAACAACCTAGAGGTCTGAACAAACCATGGTTTCTGCGTACTTCATGGTTAACTTCATGGTTTGTCAATGGTTTGGCTAGGTTTGCATATCATGTCTACTCAGACGTCAATAACCTATGATTTATTTAGCCCACAAGTAGTCATTAGGTAACCAGGTCAATATATAGGTTTATATTAACAAAGAGGCAGTGAAGCTACTTTGTAGGTAATTCACCTGTTCCTCTAGAACAACAATGCATGTTTCCACTGGTGAGCCAAAGTGGGGATCATTTATGTGCATTCTCTGCTAGTGAAAGATACAAGGAGAGACAACATAGCAGCAGATAGAAATGGGCTTATATTACATGTTCAGCTCATTTGGGATAATCCCCACAAAGTCTGCCAGGATTCTCTAGTGGGTGCCTCCAAGAATACACTCAATGAATCTGCCATCTGTCCAAGTAAGGCATTTCTCATTTTCTGAGGCCTAAACTTACAGATGTTCTCCCTTCTGATGAAGCAAACCATAGCTGGAATTTCACTTTGTCATTCTTACAGGTGTATTTCTGACTGAATTGGCTCTTTAAAGGAAAATAAATATTCTTCTTCTGAAACTGTAAATTCCTTTCTTGGTCCTCTCCATGCTGGGAATAGCTGTGCCTATTGAATTTGGCTCTGGACATGGTGCAGATGTGGGAAAGTCACTGTTCCCACCAGTTCTCTATATTTGGAAAAGTACATGAAAAATTCACAAAATTACCTACCTTACATGCAACATGCTGTTTCCCACAGTTGCCAACAGATGCCTAAGAGAAACCTACAAGCAGGATAATGTGCCAAACATTGCTCTGATTTAAACAATGATCAGGAAATGATTTTCTTACAACAAAATGTTGTTGTTGTTGTTAGTTGCAAAGTTGTGTCCGACTCATCGTGACCCCATGGACAACATTCCTCCAGGCCTTCCTGTCCTCCACCATCTCCCAGAGTCCACTTAAGCTCACACCAACTGCTTCAGTGACTCCATCTAGCCACCTCATTCTCTGCCATCCCCTTCTTCTTTTGCCATCTATTGTTCCCAGGCTCTTCTCCAGGGAGTCCTGAAAGTATTTGAGTTTCATCTTCAGCATCTGACCTTGTAAAGAGCAGTCAGGGTTGATCTCCTCTAAGACTGACTGGTCTGATCACCTTGCAGTCCAAGGGACTCGCAGGAGTCTCCTCCAGCACCACAGTTCAAAGGCCTCAATCCTTTGGCGCTCAGCCTTCCTTATGGTCCAGCTTTCACAGCCATACATTGCAACTGGGAAAACCATAGCCTTGACTATATCACTTTTGTCGGCAAGGTGATGTCTCTGCTTTTTAGTATGCTGTCTAGATTTGCCATAGCTTTCCTTCCCAGAAGCAAGCGTCTTTTAATTTCTTGTCTGTAGTCCCCGTCTATTACAGCAAAATAGTATGTGATAAACATAAGCATGACATAGGAGTGAACTGAAATCCCACATACGGAGTTTGTGAATTGCTGTGGATCTAAGCTAGACACCCACCACCAGCTTCAAGTTCTCCTGGTTAAAAACACTGATTGATTTTCTTTTTCTTTCTCCAAATTATCATCCCTTCATACTTGTTAAGTATCAATACCTTGGTCATTTCCATAATGGGAGTAAAGTTAATGCTAAAACTGCAAAATGTTCTTATGCAAATTTACAAGATTTTGGTGAATCTCAGGGACTGTCCAGCTTAAATCCATTCTTCCCCAATACCAAGCAAAAGTATATACTCACAATTTCTTCTTAAATATAATTTAACAAAGGATATGCAATGATCCATATTGGGGCTTTTCTACACAAGGCATTTATTGTGCATTCATCATTCCCATGGTTGTATATATGCTCTTTAGCTGATATCATGACTCTCTATTTTCACTTTTGTGTCTAACCAGTATTTTCAGTTAGGGTTGTTTTTGTTTTTTTTAACAGGGAAAATGCATTATTTAATTATAAAAGTGAAAGAAAGTGCAACTTCCTCTTGCATATTTTCACTATTCCACTATACTATATTTCCACCTAGAGGTTAAGTAGTGGAAAAGCAAGAAAGAAAATTTCCATTTTGTAGTGTCCATATCTAAAATCTGTGATGAAGTCAAAAGTTGATACAGCAGATTAACAACCAGTTGACAGCTACATGTAGACAAGCTCTAGGACACATATGGAAATTATTCCTAACATTACTCTATGTTAAGCCCTTGGAACTCATGTTAAAAGGTTTGTGTGACTGATAGAAGAAAGGAAGAAAAACAAAGAACTCATTGATTATAGATGAAGATATTGAAAACTTATGGTCAAAAAGTATGGAAAGAAACCTATCTTATAAGTGTTATTAAATTACCTAGTATTTTACAAATCTGGTTTATTTTAATTTTAAATGTGATTGTACATTAGGAATTAGCTGAATGCCTTGAATTAAAAGCGACAGAAGATTCTGTCCTTGGGGGTGCTGGAAGATCTACTTGTCATCATGATTTAGGAAGTGTCCAGAGAGCTGTTTGGTTTGATTTGGTTTGGTTTGGTTTTTGCCCACTTCTTTTATTTTCACATGGAGGACGTACTGCTTGTGACATATCCATGATCCATTGTTGATTTCTTCATTCCTGGATTTTATTCTGAGTTTAAAACCATCAATAATTCGCTTTGATTGAAAACATACTATATTTTCTCTTCCTAGTCATCTCTATCCCTATGAAAACCCTTTCCTTCCTTCCTTCTGTCCATCCTTCCTTCCTTTTTCTCTTTCTCCTCCCCTTTAAAAGGGTTTCCAGCTACTTTACATTTCAAAGACCCACATCTCATCCCTCTATTTTATTGTAGCGTGAATATGGATCAATTGTGCAATTGCAAAATTGTGCAAATGCTGTTTTTGTTAAGAAACCAAAGGTGAGTTTGTAATTATTGCGGGGTACGGGGAGCTATACAGTATGTCTTGGGAAAACATACATAGATTATTTTGGGGATGGAACAACAGTTATTTGCCATGCAGGATAGCCATGTGTCCTCATTTTGAATGACTCCTCTATTTCTATGTTATTCAAACTGTGTTCCCCAGAATCCCAGGGTTCTATGAGAATTATTCAGGGGGTTACTCTTATTATTATAGTGCAACTGTAAGATCTTCATCCTTTGTTTCATTTAAAACAGTGAAGTCTATGACAAGGTAAGGTCTTCATTTTACTTAAAGCTTTTACACACTTAACCTTAAAGCAGAATTTTTTTTTTAAGCCAAAGTAATTTCATTCAAGTGGATTCAGGTTGCAAGGAACAGCAAACACATGGGTTTAATGCAGGAATAAAATGGATGCAGAACCAGAAATGTGCTTGCAACTGTGATCAGTAACACCGAATTTTGACTTTATGTGTGGCAAAAAAGCACATTCAGGTCATTAAAATTAAGTATAATTTTTCATATTATTTATTAGTGATGGTATGTTAAAATTCAATATGTATTCAGTAAGTTTATTTGTTTAAACCTCTGTGCTGCTGGGCTGGTTGATCGAAAGGTCGCTGGTTCGAATCTGCACAACGGGGTGAGTTCCCATTGCTCCATCTCAGCTCCTGCCAACCTTGCAGTTCGAAAGCATGCAAATGCAAGTAGATAAAAAGGTACCACTTCGGTGGGCAGGTAACAGCGTTCCGTGCACTTCAGTGTTTAGTCATGCCAGCCACATGACCACAGAGACTGTCTGCGGACAAACGCTGGCTCCCTCTGCTAGGAAAGGGAGATGAGCACCGCCCCCTAGTCAGGCATGACTGGACTTAATGTCAAGGGGAAACCTTTACCTTTACCTTTTACCTTTATAATGCCTATTAACCAAGACAGTTACTTACAGTTACTATTACTTAGTAACTAAGTAATAAATAGGTTCTTTAATGTACTTTTCAAAAGTTTCTGTTTACATTATATGAAAAGCAGTATTGCAACATTAATTGTAACTTTTTTTCCAATAAAAGGTATTACATGAACTTTATTTATTAATGGGTTCCACTGATTTTTCACATTAAGAAGAGTTCCTCAGATATCTCAAGTTTAAAGACCACTGCTCTGTTTGAAGACTATTTGAATATCTGCCTTGTCAAATTCTAGTTTAACCAGGAATAATTGTAAGAGTTACTTACATATCAACATTTAGCACCTGAATAGGAGGACAAAAGATAGCTTGGTCAAAATCTTGATGGTGATATGTGCTGTGTTTCTATTTAAATTTTAGAAATTATTAATAAATTTGCATCTGAACATACATGCTAGCATATGGAAATTTTAGACAAATTGCTGTCCTCTTTTGTTACCACTCTATAGTGTGACAACAGTGTGACTACTGACACATACTAAGGACTTCCTTACATAAGACTTTTAACCAGCTACTTTAGTGAGATTTCTGCTTACCAACTCTTAGCAGGACTAAGATTGCTTGGTTATGCACCTCCCCCCTTGGAGGGGCGGTTTTCTGCCTTTCTATATGTTTCATTACACATGCACAAGGTGACTCTACTACATAGCAAATTTATGAAGACACCCAAGCTTCACATTCTGGTTCATTCCACCATTTTCAGATAACACTTCATTTTCTTCTCACTGAAAAAGGCACAAAAATGCTTAGAAAGCTCAAGAGAGGACCTGTAGAAGGATGTTTTGTAAGGCACCCACCAACTACTGTAAGTAGTTATACTCGCACAATAAATGCCTTGTGTAGAGATGCCCTTAGGACTGTTTACCTAAGTCTTGGATTCACAGCATTACAGACAAATTGATCAGATTCAGCCTCCTGAATAGAAGCTCCAGTTTTCTGGTCAAGAGTGGACAACTCAGAGAAGTTCAAAATAGTTTTAGATGTCTGAAAATTAAAACTGGGGAGCTGAAACTAAATGTATTTAGTGATGAAAAGACAAAAAGCAAATTATAATTTCAAAAATGTATTCTCAATTCTATAAACAGTGTTGATAATTCTACTTTTTGCCCACAGAGATGGAGTATTAAGGCAACCAAATAAACCCAAGATCAGATGGTCTAAAATTCAGTCATTTCAAGTACAGATATTTTTAAGTCAGTTAAAACTGTTGTCCCAACCTTAGTATGTTCATTTTGTTTGAATTAAGTTTCACTTTATTTGTTCTTGTCCGGTTCCTTAGTTATCCCATGAACTGGTCCGGGAACGAAATTTTAAAGGAAATGAAAGGAATTTGATAGAAACAAAAAATAAAGTGGGTTCACTTATCCATACTCTTACACTCCAACTCCCCAGAAAGCTTCTCCTAGCAGTTTCACTGGGACCATGAGCTACCTGGTCTCCCCTGTGGCCTACCAGTGCACTAATGCCTCTTCTGGTCTCTTCCCACCAGCAAAATGTTCATCTCCCTCCCTAGGCAAAGAAGGCTTTCTTCTGTTATCTCAAGATAACAGGGGTTGCTTTAACTCATCACGCTTTTGTGGTTGCTCTTAGATGCCTTCCCTCCCACACAACTACCTGGCAGTGGTGACTGCAGCTGCTCTGATGGCAGTGAATGGGTGAAATGAAACTAGGGAAATACCTCCCCCTCCAGCATCTGGAACACAGAAGAAGAAAGAGCTCTCTTCTGCTTCTTGCTACTGGAGTAAGCAGCAAAGTAAATGGACAGTAGGGATGCTCAGGAGGTGTTTAAGGCTTGTGTTGAGTGCACGGGTGGGAGGGACACAGGATAAGACTGTCAATGACTATTGTTCATTTGGCTATATACTTTCTCCAAGGTCAAAGGAAGCGTGTTTCTGACCACTCACTAAGGAAAAGGAATAGGATTCCCTTCTGCCCTGTTTGTGAGCTTCCCAGGAGATCTGGTTGGCCAGGGTGCTGGACTAGATAGACTTTGGTCAACTCTAACAGGGCTTTTCATACGTTCTTGCAGGGAGTCAGAGAGGTGGGGGCAAACACCTCCCATATCACATTTGCTTTTTCTGAGCTTTTTCAGGGAGGAAAAAGCTTAGATGAAAACTTTTTTTTTAATTATTATTCTCTGGAAAAAAAAACTCTCAGGAAAATAAAGTGCTTAATGGGACATGCTAAAGAAATGTCTCCCATTGGAAATCACACCTTCTGTACTGTTGCTGTAGCTATTATCTCCTACTTACAAACTAGCTCCATCAATAAACCAGGAAGATGATCCAGCTCTTAGGGATAAAAAGGACTGAACACCTAGGAGCAATTGTGTCAAGTGCACAGAACATTGGAGCCACTACAGAAGAAGATTGCTATATTATATTACTAATCCTTGTGCCATGTGTACAGACTGGTGAAACTAGAGGTGCTTCCAGAAAGAAGGTTCCCAGTGCGACAAATTAGAAGGCATTGTGCAGCTAATCTGCCTTTTCCTCCTTTACAGATGTTTTTCAGTTTAAAAAAATGATGGAAGCAGTAGGAAAACACTGGAGGGTTATGAGTGGAAGGCAATGATATTGTATACCCCATAAAATTCCATGAATTAGGCAGGGTGATGGTGAGATAAAAGCCACATCTGAAAGCACTCCAAATTGCTTTAAACCTGATAATCTCACATCCCCAGAACTGGTCTTCCACATTCATGCCAGGAAAACAGCATATTCAGCCTCAAGAATCTCAGCGACAAAACCTTGTCTTCATGTCCAAGCACTTTTCATTCAAACAACTGCAATTTCCAAATGCTCAGTCTACAGTCTTACAGAAGGACTTAGAAAACAAGCCTGCCATGATTTCACAGTCTTTGGACAGACTGTCTAAGTGATCATGTTTGGAATGGAAACCTGAAGCAGGGCAAGGGAAAGCATTTGACGCTGCCTGGATTACATTTCTTTTCATCCCTCGCCAGAACACAATGAATTCAGACTGCTACCATTAGAAATGATTCAACAAGCACATGACACACTCTAGTCTAGGTGACTTGATGTTTGCAACCTTAATGAAGTAAGGGTGCAATCCTTTGCAAATTTAGGAAGAAATAAGGTCTACAATATCTAACATGCCCCAACCAACTATGTGGACCTTTTTTCTCTCTAAACTTATTATTTATTTATTTATTTATTTATTTAGGGGACTTCTATGCCGCCCCATTTGCCGAAGCCTCGGGGTGGCTCACAAACCATAAATAAATAGAATTCAATAAAACAGTATAAATTAACAATATAAATTAAGTCGCCCTGGCCAAAGAATAAAATGAATAAATAATATTAACAATTAAAATAACATTTGAATAAAAAGGTCTATAATTAGTGGCCATCTCTGGATCCAGTGACGCTTTCTTCAGGACTGGTTGGACTACCACCTCCTTTAAAGGGGCAGGTACCCGACCTTTCCTCAGAGAAGCATTAACCACTTCCAAGATCCAGATCCCAATCCCGTGCTTGGTGTTGTTTATTAACCAAGATGGGCAAGGGTCCAATAGGCAAGTGGTGGGACATACTCATCCAAACACCTTGTCCACATCATCAGGCCGCAATAACTGAAATTCATCCATTAATTTTGGACCAGACGGCGACATTGGTATCTCCCCAGAAGCCTCTGAATCACTAGTAGAGTCTAGCTCGTGACAAATCTGAGCAATTTTCTCCCTGAAATGCTTGGCAAAGTTGTCACAGCGGGCCTTCGAGGGTGGAACCAGATCTTTCTTAGGGCCAGGATGGACCAGCCCTTGTACCACCCGAAAAAGCTCCGCCGGATGGCATTTTGAGGAGGCAATGGAAACGGAGAAGAATTTCTTTTTCACCACCCTCACCGCCACAGCATAGGCCCGATAATGGGCTCTTAAGTGTGTTCGGTCATATTCATCCCATGATCTCCTCCACCTACACTCTAGCTGTCTCCCGGCCTGCTACATCACCCGCAATTCAGATGTATACCAAGGGGAAGAGTGGGCTCTGCCTGGCGGGAGAGGACGCTTAGGAGTGATCGTGTCAACAACCCTAGTCATCTCCCCATTCCATAGTTTGACCAGAGCCTCGACAGGAGCACCAGTCTTGTCAGCTGGAAACTCCCCCAGGGCCTTCAGGAATCCGTCCGGATCCATCTGGCTCCGGGGGTGGACCCACACAATTGGGTCTGCACCCTTACAGAGGGAGAGGCTGCTCTCGAGTACAAACCTCACGAGGAAGTGATCTGACCATGACAGGGGTGTCAGACATAAATTACTCATCCTCAGACCACCCTCTTCCTGCCCCGTCAAGAAAACCAGGTCCAGGGTGTGTCCATGTTCATGGGTCGGGCCTGTGACATGTTGAGACAGCCCCATGGCTGTCATGGAGGCCATGAAGTCCTGAGCCGCCCCGGTCAGACCAGTCTCGGCATGGAAATTGACCAACATCCTGGGGGTCCTCAACACCAGGTCCGAAACGATCTCCGTCAGCTCAGGCAGGGAGACTGTTGGGCAGAAGGGTGCACAGTACACCAACAGAATCCCCAATCTGTCTCGATCACCCAACACCAAGTAGAGGCACTCCAGCCCTGGTCTCAAAGGGACTGGAAGTCCCGTGAGGGAGATGGAGGCTCGGTAAACCAAAGCGACCCCCCTCCCCTCCCCTCCAGGGGTGGACGGTGCTGAACCAGATACCCGGGCGGGCACATTTGAGAGAGGGCAACATCCGTCCCCTCTCCCGCCCAGGGCTCTGTTATGCAAGCCAGGTCGGCCCCCTCATCCACAATCAAGTCATGGATGAGGGAAGATTTATTGTGGACCGAACTGGCATTAAGCAGCAGCACTGTCAGGCCTGAGGGGCGGTTGACAAGACTACCTGGAACCCTCTGGCTGGGGGTAAAACCAGAAGGAGGGACAGGTGTCAGCCATCTATCCCTCCTTCTTCTATGCGGACATGTTAAGCCCCCACCACTGTAACGTCCATTGCCCCTGACCACCCCAGTGGCGGAGCCCACGCACTCCCCAGGAAACTCAAACGTCGACATGGCCAGGGACAACTCCATAAAAACAAAATTAAAATACAATAAAACTTTAAAACAGTAAAAACTCCCCGTCTACCCCCCCCGATACAAAATTCCACCCACCGACCTAGCTCCCCACCAGTCCAGCCCCGCACAGCCACAAACGGGCACAAATGGTGGCGACCGCCCTTTGGCCGCCGGCCACAGGCCGCATTTGGCAGGTTAACTTGCACAGGATTACACCTTCAGTGGGGTTAAAGGCATCTGCATTCAAGCTGAAAGGTGGAATGGAATAAGCAGACACACACATGTAACTGGTTCACATGCAACCGCCCAGTTTCAGGAGCAAGCATGCTGCCTGTGGCACCGTAGTTGCTTCCACTTTCACTCAACGACATAACATTTCCCCTCAAACTGGACCTTCTAGAATGTTTAGGGGTTAAACATGTCAGAGTTAACCCAACAAGAAACCACCTATTAAGTCTGGGTTTGGGCATCATGATAACCCATGTCTAGGGTGATTGTAGGTTGTTAATTGAAAGTGGAAGCAACAACCATAATGGAATCAGTGCACTTGCTTACTCCCATTCAGCCTGAGTGAGCAAGGGTTGTCAGCGAAGTGTGAACTGGCTGAGTGTTTGCTCATCCCTACAGCTCTCAAAGGCCCAGAATTTCACTGTAATGCTAATTAACGTGCCTTAATGAGCAGGACTGGGGGTGTAATTACACACTACATTTATAGCCATCTAATTGCTTCTGCACTGAATATTGACGGGGTGATTTAGGGCAGATAAGCTGCATGGGTATGTGCATAAATGTTTCTCCACCCTTTCCTCTTCCACTGCTTTCTACTCTAAATTACCTCTACCATTTGTTTACCCTTAGCTCCCTGTGAACAAAACACATTCTTGAAAACCTTGTGGGGGTGGTGGAAGTTGCACCTGGTTCAATTTATAGGAAAAAACAACAACAATCAAAATACAAATTTTGACAGACAAGGTGGAAAGACTAAGAGGGCTAAAAGAGTCCATGTATTTTTTATGCATTTATTGTTGCATTGATACTCCTCTTCCAAGGAGACCAAGGTAATATACATTATCTTCTTTCTCTCCATTTTATCCCCACAGCAACCCTTTGAGGTAGGCTAGGGTTAGGGCTAAGGTTCTTATGTATGCATCATTCTCAAATTAGTTATCCCCCCATAGCAAAACTCAGATTTTAGCTAAGCCTATGTGCTAAAAATATCCAAAACCTGAATCATAAACAGCTTTTTAAATATTCCCACATGTGGCTTTCCCTGAGTCAGCTGAGTAATGTGGCCTTAGTCAGGCCAAATATGATGACAATGCTGAGGAAAATACAGCTTCGTTCTTTTGGTCCATCAAAAATACATTTGTGAGGATGTAATCTCTAACTCACTGACTAAATGCAATCTGCATATAGGACATTTTGCCCACCTAAACTCCCTGCTGTTACTTCAGTCTGAAATTACTGTTCTTCATTTCCTGTTCTAAAATAGTTGAGGTGCTTACCAGTTTAAACAACAGCTGTGTCCAGCCACAAATATGGCTACTTTTCAGAGGTGAATGAAGTCATGTAGCAGTGCTAGAACAGCAGGAGGGCTCTTGTGGAATGGAATACACTGAATATATGTGAGGCAGAATTATTCTAGAATTCTCATATTTCTATTAAGTTCAATTTATTCAGGAAAATTCGTCATTGGAGATCTGTGAAGTGCTATTTTTCTGCTTGTTTTTGTTAAAATGTGGGGAAAGTTTTAAACAAAGTATTGCTGTCTGCCACAATGGGAACATCTGAAGATAGATGCATTGCAATAAGTGATAGTAGAATGTGCTCCCCAGAGAGGTTCGCTTGGCACCGAATTTATATTCTTTACCTTTTTATTCACCCAACATTTTAAGGTTCAAATAATTTTAATCTGGTTTTATTATATTTTCAATCGCATTTTATTATTGTATTTTTATTGTTTGTGCATTTATTGTTAATTTATATTGTAAGCCTTCCTGGGACAATTGGATTGTGTAGGATGGGATAAAAATATTCAATAAATAAATAAATAAATAAATTGCCATATACATATTCAGGCTAGTAGGAGGAAAGGGAGGCGTGACTTCCCCTCCTCCTTGGGCTGTTTTGTTTTTTTGCAGGGGGTGGTGGTACAAATTCCCCACTGTTGGTTTCTGTGGTTTGAAACTAATGCCACTAACTGAGAATGCTGATCATCTACTCTTCTGGAGCCCCCTTTCCTGACCTCTCCAATGGCAACTGTTCCAACAAAGAATCGACTGCAGCAATTTCATGGCAGAAATGTCTTCCTACCCTCAGAGGGCAAGATCTGGAATATCGTATGGCTCACTGGATGCTCTTTCAGGGATCAAAGGACCAGATTTAAGGGTCACTTCAGACATAGATATTACAATCAGAACTTCTGTTATGTGTCCATGCGTATATTATTTGCCCTAAGAACAAACACTGGGCTTCCATTGTTTCATGTCCAAGCTGACCTATGATTTTCTTCTTTACTTTCTGTGTATTCCCTTAATGTTTACCTTCAATTAGGGATCTGCTACTGTCACCCCCTATACCAGACTGGACATTCAGTGGGGCAGTCCGGTCTCTAAAATGTCAAGCCCATTCCTCTGCTTTGCTGTATACATACTTATTTTTCATTATACCAGAGTTTTATGATATTGTGCTGTGGACCCAGCCCTTCTCTAAGATCTGTCTCCGATAATGCCTCCAAATGGGGACAGGAAGAGACTCAGGTTATCACACTATTAGAATACTGCCTTGATGAGGACTTGGAACTGTAACAGTGTGGAGGCTCACTCTGCCAGATAATTATCCATCATCTACTTCCATTGCCACCATGAAATACAAAATCTTATTTACCTATTGCCATTATGTATGGGTGTCAGACAAAAAATCATTCATAAGATAGATACCAATATCTATCTGTTCTCTTTTTTTCTCTTAAGCAAAGAAATGTTTCCATGCATATCTATAGAGTTCCATGAGTATGCGAAAAAGAGCCAAGTCAAGTTGTCCAGGGATGGTGTGATTTCACAACATTGGGCCACTTCATTTGCTGTTGGATGAAATAATAAGCCCCATAAAAGTACAGCTAATAATTTCTCAAGTTTTCTTCACCAGACCACGTCTGAATCATTTCTACCAGAGGCATCCTGTGTGAGTTTTAAAAAACAAAAATATTCTGCATTTCTCTACTTCATTTCCCCTAATGTGTATAAATCCTTGTGTCCCTGTTCAGCTAAGGTCACACACCACAGTTGGCAAAATGCATTTATTTATTTATTTATTTATTTACTTACTTATTTATTTACTGGTTGAGTATTTGATTTCTAACCCACCCCATTAGCCACACAGCTCCTGGGCAGGTCACAACATTAAAACAATGTATAGTGATTTTGCAACAGCAAGGGTTTATAAACAAGTTCCAAAGCTGGGTTTTTAAGTAGTCTTATACACTCCTGCTTCCAAGAACTAGATGGAAACTTTAACTTATTAAAGTAGCAACACCAATTATTGTCCATCACAGGACCCACATATCCAGAGAATATGAGTATTCCTAAGAGTCAAAATACACTCTATGCTAATCATATGTAACATGGCTGAGGCATGTTTCCCACAAGGGTCAGTAAGTTTGGCCTCAATTTGTATGCGATCACCATGTTTTGACAGAGGTGAGTTAAGACTCCCCCTTATCCACCACTGGGGAGTGGTTTTTTGGGGGTTGGTGCCAACTGAGATCTTTAAAGACCCTCTTTTGGGTACAAAGGAGCAAATTGTGTGCTTGTGGGAAGAACATGGTTGTTCCAATCTGAATTGGGGCCATATGAAGTAAAAATAAAGACAAACCTCAGCTTTGCACTACATAGTGTAATGTGGTTCTAACCAGCACAGTCAAAGAAATGGCCATTTAGCAATAACCAATATCACTGCTCCTGAAAGCAGTGTTGAGTCTGTAGTTTAGTCTCCTTAGTTTTGTCTCCCAAGGTACCCTATATTCCTCATATTTCCCGCTTAAGTCAACTTACCCTGGGTAAACAATTCTGTTACTTTGTTGTACTTGACATTCAGCAGTTTAAGTGCCATCAGAGGAAACAGTGGTCTGAGGACAAACACTGTGATCCCTTTTAATTCTTTCAAATATTTCACTGGAAAGATTATTCAAATATAATTACACATTCTATATGATGGTGAGATCAAGATGTCCATGAGGATTCCCTAAGAATTAGAAATATCTGAAGACCAAGAACTGCAGATTTTTCAGGAAAAGCGGGCAAAGTATCTCCTACAATGTGATGGCACACAAAGTTGAAATGACATCTAGTAGCTTGTGACAATTTTGAGGATCTTACGAATCACCACTTACAAACATTCACGTCAGGGAATGTCTCCCTCTCTCTGGCTTTTGGCAGCTGCCAGCTGCTGCTACTAGCATCTGCCCCAGGCTCTCCTCTTCATCTTTTTTCTGGTCTAGCACTCCAAGCAGGGTCAGGCAACTGGTTACAGCCACCATCTAAATTTCCAACAATGCCACTGGCCTAATGATACTCTGGCAAACTCTGGGAAGTTAAAGGGTGGCTAGAAGACCTAACAGCCCAGCACAGCTTAGAGCATTGCCATGATGAACATAACACACAGAGACGTGCTTGAAAGAGGAGAAGGTCCACCAGAGGGCATTTTGTCCATAGCCTCCTCAGACCTGGAACTGGCTATGATTCATATCATTGCCCTAACTGAATCACTTCATTTTTTTCTTTGGATTCCAGGGCCCACTGTCATGAAACCTTTGCCTCAGGCAGCAGACTTGGAAGATCAGCAGATTGTATTCTCTGCCCCAGTCTGCTGTCCAGACGGCTGCCTTCGGCAACCATGCTTAACTGCATTTCTCTGCCCGCTGTTCGCTTCTTCCCAACACAGGGTGCTGCTGCATTTGTTGCAGAAGGAAAATGGGACTCTCCAAAGCACCTGCCTTTCAGTGGTTTAGTGCCTTTCTCTGAGGTACCCTGAAATTACCCTCTTATTCCAGGGAGCTCAGAACAGGATAAGGGTCCCATCCGCATGATTTTGTCCTTACAAGAAACCTCTTTGGTACATTAGAGTCTGAAAGAGAGCACAAGGGTCAAGGTCAGCCAGCCAACTCATGGCTAAGCAGTGATTTGAGCCTAAATCTTACCACTCCAGATCTGATAATCTGTTAACAGCACAATTTTCCCTCTCCCTTTCCCTGTCTGCCTTACCTTCCCTAAACCATAGAGTATAATCTGGAATTTAGGAATTAGTGATTATTCTGCAGTGGGTGGTCCCATTGCTTATCTTACACTCAGGTCTGGCAGCCACAACTAAATCAGTTCTTGCACTTCCTGATAGAATACCTTAAAATGCTGTCAACACATCTGGTAAATAATGAAACTCTCTTCTGTTTCAATAACCTTCTTTCAGAGTTGCTAGTCTGAAAACACTTCTCAGTTCAGCCTGTACTTCATGGTGCCCTGCCTGTATTAGGCAGAATGGCAGTAGCAGTATTTGTTTGTTGCATTTATATCCCACCTTTTCCTCCAAATAGCCCAAGACAGTGTACGTGACCCTCCTTCTCTTCAGCATGTTATGCTCACAAAAATGCTGCGAGGCAGGTTAGACTGAGAGTCAATGACTGGTCCACAGTCATCTAGTGAGCTTCACAGTGGCACTCTGGCCACTACATCCCACTGCTCTTTTAGTTTTTGAACGAGCTTTTCTCATGGCTTTTAAAACAGCACCCAAAATGGCAAGGCTGAGAAAATAGCAGCTGGGTATCCTCAGTCCAAGTCGGAAAAAGAAGGTTCATGATGCAGAAGAACATACTAAGGCTCAGTCATATATGACTCATATCACAGTTCCTGGAAAATTCTGTGGAGCATGCAGAAAACTGCAGACTTGCTCTGTTGTGTCCCTTCTCACTCAGACAATCAACTCTGGCTTTTCAGCTAATGACTGTGGTGAGACATTGTCAGGCATCAGGCAGTAGAACATGTGACAAGGTTAGAGAAGGCCCATTGTTATCCATGTTCAGTGAGATAGTCACTTTAAAGTAATATCATTCATCTTTCACTGTTATGGCTTGTTTTTCACCTCCATGTTCCCACGCAAGATGCAAGTCTGGTGGTGTTTCAGGTTGAAGGCAAGAACCCTGGTGGAAAGCATTCACCCCTCTGTGAGAAGTCATGTGCTTTGTCATAGATTATATTTTCCACTTGCACAAAGGTGGCATACGGCTCTACCTCCTCCTCCTATAAAACAAAGGCATAACCTTTGAGAAGGAAAGATTGGTCATCTTCTGAATAAATTGTTCAACAATAAGTAAATTAAGTGGAAGAAGCATCCACAGTCCCTTTCATGATATGTACTTGGGAGATGTTTCAATTTACCCTTACAAGAAATCATGTGATAAGGCTGCTTTTAAGTTACAGGATTTTTACAAAATGGAACACACTGGTATATCAAATTAAAGTATTTCATATAATTAGCTTTTGAATCACTTTTTAAAATAACATATAGGTGGCATTCAGACCTGTGTATCTACACATTTTGACACAATTTAGAAATGAAATCAGAGTGATTCTTGGCTCCCAGCTTCTAGTCACAAACAAATGCCTATATTTCTAATCTCATGAAATTAAAGATGCACTGAAGAGTTGTCAAGAATGAGGTGTTTCTTTTCTGCTTTGTAGATGAAGTTTTTAATCTCCTACTCTAGGCAGACTATATTAACCTGTGTACAGGTTCCTCAGATGACTTTGAAATCCTTCAATTTCATTTCCGTGTTTTCACAGCACCCCTGCCTTTTTTTTGGTATTGGAAGAATGAGCATCATTTAATTGTGATTTCCACTAGTGTGTTTGCACTATTCCACTGTAGCACAATGCCACATAGCAAATACCAGGAAAGGACAGGTTCTTTGTGAAGTGCTTTGATCTCAATTCTGTTATTAAAGCAAAAGTAGATATCATGATCAACAGCCTTACATAGAAAATATCATCTTTTAAAGCTGATGATTAAAGTTTTTACTGTTGTTGTTTCTAATGTTTTAATGATGGTTTATCATTTTCATGTTTTTTATGTAGCTGTTCTTCTCATTCTGTTGTATAATGGCTTGTTGTTGTTGTTGTTTTCATTTGCTTATGGAAAGGCAGTGCAAAAATACTGTAACTAAATATATACATGCATACATACTCTTTTTTGCTTTTCCATGTGCTGACATCCTGTATGGTGTCCCAATGCTTTGCAGTTGTTGTTGTTGTTGTTGTTAGTCGCGAAGTCATGTCCAGCCCATCGTGACCCCATGGACAACCTTCCTCCAGGCCTTCCTGTCCTCCACCATCCCCCAGAGTCCACTTAAGCTCACACTGACTGCTTCAGTGACTCCATCTAGCCACCTCATTCTCTGCTGTCCCCTTCTTCTTTTGCCATCTGTTGTTCCCAGCATTAGGCTCTTCTCCAGGGAGTCCTTCCTTCTCATTAGGTGACCAAAGTATTTGAGTTTCATCTTCAGGATCTGGCCTTCTAAAGAGCAGTCAGGGTTGACCTCCTCTAGGACTGACCGGTTGGATCACCTTGTGGTCCAAGGAACTCACAGGAGTCTCCTCCAGCACCACAGTTCAAAGCCCCCAATTCTTCAGCGCTCAGACTTCCTTATGGTCCAACTTTCACAGCCATACATTGCAACTGGGAAAACCATAGCCTTGACTATACGCACTTTTGTCGGCAGGGTGATATCTCTGCTTGTTAGTATGCTGTCTAGATTTGCCATAGCTTTCCTCCCAAGGAGCAAGCGTCTTTTAATTTCTTGGCTGCAGTCCCTGTCTGCAGTGATCTTGGAGCCCAGGAAAATAAAATCTGTCACTACCTCCATTTCTTCCCCATCTATTTGCCAGAAAGTGAGAGGACCAGATGCCATGATCTTCGTTTTCTTAACATTAAGAAAATGTTAAAAAGTTTCAAGCCAACTTCTGCACTTTCCTCCTTCACCCGCATCAAGAGGCTCTTTAGATTCTCTTCACTTTCTGCCAATAGAAAGGTATCATCTGCATATCTGAGGTTGTTGATATTTCTCCCAGCAATCTTAATTCCAACTGGTGATTCATCTAGCCCCGCCTTTCTCATGATGTGTTCTGCATATAAGTTAAATAGGCAGGGCAACAGTATACAGCCTTGCCGAACTCCTTTCTCAATTTTGAACCAATCAGTGGTTCCGTGTCCAGTTCTCACTGTTGCTTCTTGACCCGCATATAGGTTTCTCAAGAGACAAATAAGATGGTCTGCTACTCCCATCTCTTTAAGAACTTGCCACAATTTGTTGTGATCCACACAATCAAAGGCTTTAGCATAGTCAATGAAGCAGAAGTAGATGTTATTCTGGAACTCCCTAGCTTTCTCCATGATCCAGCGTATGTTGGCAATTTGATCTCTAGTTCCTCTCCCTCTTTGAAATCCTGCCTGTACTTCTGGTAGTTCTCGGTCCACATACTGCTGGAGCCTAGCTTGTAGGATTTTGAGCATCACTTTGCTAACATGTGGAATGAGTGCAATGGTGCAGTAGTTTGAACATTCCTTGGCATTGCCCTTCTTTGGGATGGGAATGTAAACTGACCTTTTCCAATCCTGTGGCCAGTGTTGAGTTTTCCAAATTTGCTGGCATATTGAGTGTAGCACTTTTACTGCATTGTCTTTTAAGATTTTGAATAGCTCAGCTGGAATACTGTCACCTCCACTAGCTTTGTTGTTGCCCAGACTTCCTAAGGCCCATTTGACTTCACATTCCAGGATGTCTGACTCGAGGTCAGTGACCACCCCATCATGGTTATCAGGGACAGTAAGCTCTTTCTTGTATAGTTCTTCTGTGCAATCTTGCCACCTCTTCTTAATCTCTCCTGCCTCTGTTAGGTCCCTGCCATTTTGGTCCTTTATCATGCCCATCTTTGCATGAAATGTTCCCTTCATATCTCCAATTTTCTTGAAGAGATCTTTGGTCCTCCCTATTCTATTGTTTTCTTCTATTTCTTTGCACTGTTCATTTAAGAAGGCATTCTTATCTCTTCTAGCTATTCTCTGGAATTCTGCATTCAGTTGGGTGTATCTTTCTCTTTCTCCCTTGCCTTTTGCTTCTCTTCTTTCCTCAGCTATTTGTAAAGCCTCCTCAGACAGCCATTTTGCTTTCTTGAATTTCTTTTTCTTTGGGATGGTTTTAGTTGCTACCTCTTGTACAATGTCGCGAACCTCCGTCCAGAGTTCTTCAGGCACTCTATCATTTCTAATTCCTTAAATCTATTTGTCACCTCTACCGTATATTCATCAGGGATATGATTTAGGTCATACCTGAGTGGCCTAGTGCTTTTCCCTACTTTCTTCAATTTAAGCCTAAATTTTGCAACAAGCAGCTCATGATCTGAGCCATAGTCAGCTCCTAGTCTAGTTTTTACTGACTGTATAGAGCTTCCCCATCTTTGGCTGCAGAGCACATAGTCAATATGATTTCTGTGTTGACCGTCTGGTGATGTCCATGTGTAGAGTCGTCTCTTGGGTTGTTGGAAAAGAGTGTTTGCTATGACCATTGTATTCTCTTGACAAAATCTACCAGCCTGTGCCCTGCTTCGTTTTGTACTCCAAGGCCAAACTTGCCTGTTATTCCAGTTATCTTTTGGCTTCCTACTTTAGCATTCCAATCCCCCATGATGATAAGGACATCATTTTTGGGTGTTAATTCTAGAAGGTGCTGTAGGCCTTCATAGAACTGGTCAACTTCAGCCTCTTCAGCACCAGTGGTTGGGCACAGGCTTGAACCACTGTGATGTTGAATGGTTTGTCTTGGATTCAAACTGAGATCATTCTGCCATTTTGGAGATTGTATCTCAGTACTGCTTTTCCCACTCTTTTATTGACTATGAAGGCTACTCCATTTCTTCTGAGGGATTCTTGCCTGCAGTAGTATACCTGATGGTCATCTGCATTAACTTCACCCATTCCTGTCCATTTTAGTTCGCTGATTCCTAAGATGTCAATGTTCAGTCTTGTCATCAATTGTTTGACCATATCCAGCTTGCTTTGATTCATGGATCTTACATTTCAGGTTCCTATGGAGTATAGATCTTTGCAGCATCGGATTTTCCTTTCACCACCAGATACATCTGCAACTGAGTGTCCTTTTGGCTTTGACCCAGTCGCTTCATTCTTTCTGGCGCTACTAGTACTAGCCCTCCGCTCTTCCCCAGTAGCATATTGGACACCTTCTGACCTGAGGAGCTCATCTTCCGGCGTCATATCTGGGTTTTTCATGGCAAAGATACTGGAGTGGTTTGCCATTTCCTTCTCCAGTGGATCACATTTTGTCAGAGCTCTCTGCTATGATCTGTCCATTTTGGGTGGCCCTGCACGGCATAGCTCATAGCTTCATTGAGCTACGCAAGCCCCTTCGCCACGACAAGGCAGTGATCCATGAAGGAGGCTTTGCAGTAGACAGTATGATTGTAAGCAACCTTAGCATAGTTAGCAGCCAACAGATGGCTACAGAAGTGTGTCCTTTTTAATGCAAAAAGGAGGAGGAAGAAAAGCAAAGCAAAGCAGGTATGAGAGCAGAGATCCTTGATCTTACCTGAATGATTTCTCCTGAAATAGCTTCAGGGCTTTCAGATATGGTGGCTTCTGGTTGTCTGATGTAACAGGGGAAGGAAAGAGGATTCAATCAAATCCCATCATCTAGAGATGTAATTTCATTTGTAATTTTAAATCTAGTGGGCTTTTATATCAAGTTATTCACTAAAGCCTCCTTTCGAATCTTACAATCTGATAGCATCAGATGTACAGGTTCCAGTGCTGATATGAAGAGATAATTCATCCTTTCACCCAGGGTGCAGGGGCCTAACCTTGGCTCCAGTAGGAGCACTGCTTTGCCAGAACTGTGTTTCTGATTTTGCTTGGCACAATAAGAGCCCCTTTCCATCCCCAGAAGCAAAACTGCTGCATTAAGAAGATACTGTTGTTTCTCCGTAGTGCACTGAGCCTTAATAGCATCTGATCAGTTGTACAGAGCTGTGAAACTTGGCTTATGTTAGGACTTTGCCATACATACCTTCCATGGAAGAGCTTCCAGGAGTAGATGAAAAGTAAAAGGACAAGTATTCCCAAGAGCCCTGTGAGGCTGCTATACAGAATTTTCATTGTATAATTTCTTTCTCCAGTGTATTTGCCTGAGGATTCGTAAAGTGCCAGAAATGCCAGTTAGGAGAGATTTTGATAACTGTAGACTATCATCTTGCACTTGCTTATGGGGGAACAACTACACTGAACTCAACAGGGCTTACTTCTGAGAAGATATATATTGTTCTGCACTGTTGATGGATTTTATTGATAAACAAGTCAACAAAAGATAGGTTAGAATAGATTCGGGAGTACTCCTGTGCAAGCCCTCTTCCCTGATGAAAAAGAACATTTAGATTTTGCCTTCAGCTCTGTACACAAAGCTAGGGGGTATTTTGCTATTCATTGTGAAATGATTATGGATTTCCTTTTAGCTACAAGCAGCACTTGGAACCACTAAAGGTCCTTTGGCATGAGGCTTCCTTGTAAACTATACACCCCTTTCCTTTACTCACTAGCAAGGGCTATTCCCAGCAGAATCTTTCCCTTTTTGGTAGTTCTCTGAAAATTATTTCCAGAGGAATGGATCTAAGGAATATTAGAAAAGCTGCATCAGCAGCATATGGCAGCATTCCAACAACCTACCCAAGGATCTTTAAAACTGATATACATGTCCAGTGTTAACCTAAAATTTCCCATGCAGATTTTTCCATAGGAATATTTCTAAAACTCTATGGCATGATACAAGATCTGGTCCTTAGACAGAAAAAGAAACTCCCATATGAGTTTGGAAGAGATTTCATTCTTTATATATATCTAGTCCAAACATAAAATAGTTGCCCCCAACCCAAGATTCATGCAGCACATCACCAGTAGAATCATCTGTATCCATTGCAAAATAAGCATGACTACTGATTGATTGCATTTTGTTTTTTGCACTTTTCTAGATCAATATCCTTCTGAAGCAGCATGCATTAAGAACATTAATAAAAAAAATACTAAAAGCCTTTGCTGGTCAGTTTTTGAGCTTAAAAAAAGTATTCAACATAACTTACAGAAAATAGTTAAAAAACAAGGTGGAACATATGTAGCATTTGATCTAAATCAGTGGCACATAAACAAAGGATGTACTATAGAGACAGCAACATAAAGTCAAGCCATTCATCAAGATTTAATATAGGCTGTAAATGTGGGGGGGGGGGGGAGAGGCAGGTCTCCAGCTGACAGCAACCTGCATGCAAATAAGTTGTCACAGAGAAGAGAACTCTAATTAGTGTTACCAAATGAGATCTTTAATACACGGGATTCATTCCAAGCAGGATGGAATATGGAGCAAGAGACTTCATCCTCTGAAGTACTGGTATAATGGTATCTACTGGTAACTGTATACATGTCATTAAGAAATGTTTCCTCCACATTAGCAGAATGTCCTGGTGGGTCCCATGAGATTGTTGCAGCTGGTTTACTTGCAGCTGCTTTGCACACAGCAGTCTTGTTGATGCTATGAGTCAGAGATACCTTAGGAGGCACTGAAAGGAAATTTTAAAAGAGGAGAAAAGTCAGTTAAATTTACCTGTTGCACTGGGATGCATTTTGAGGATATAAATAAAGTTAGGAATAAAGGTGACCTTTAAAAGGTAAGTAAACACATTACCTTGCCTGCCAGCATTTGAAAATACGGAGCGTATACTCAACCTCCTCGGTTACCCTTCACCACTTGAACTAGAACCACCTAGTCATTAAGTCACGTGTTGAAATATACACATTCATTCAGAATGCTGAGTTGATTTCACCCCACAACCATCCAGAGCCCCTCTTGGAAGAAGGGTGGCCTTATTGGTACCCATCCCTAGAAATGCCTGAGAACTGGGGAGCCCAGGAGAGGTCCCAGTGTGAAATGATAGTGTGAAAACCAGGGCCAGCCCTGTTCTACAGGGCACAGCAGTCACCTTGGGACAGGCAGCAAGGTTGGAGGAAAGGCCTGTGTGCCATGAGGCCTGCTCTGTTCCGCCTAAGTTAGCCCTCTGCTTTTGGGAGCAGTGGAGGATACCCTGCCAGTCCAGCAGCTTCTGCACATACAAAGAAAGGGAGAGGGGGTGCCAATGGCAACCTCTGTTCCACCTGACAAAGACCTTCCAAACACCCAAGTTCTGTGAAACAAATGCTGCTGCTAGTGGAGGGGCTCCCAAATAGGTACCGTCCTGAGGTGCCACTGAATAGCAATAATGACAACCCCATGAAAAATAATTTACAGCATCAATATTTTAGTTTGGTTGAAGGGTATAGGGTTAGGATGGAAAAGGCTTGGGGGTTCCATCGCTGTCATGCAAACACACACACTATGTTTGGAGGCTACCTTTTCAAAAGCCTATCACTCGAGTCTCCTGGCTTCCTAAAGTTCTTCTATGAAAAGCATTTCCTTTAAGGAGATGTATTCTCTTAGCTTGGCACCTATTCCCCAAATCAAGGAACAGTGCCTTTTACAGTATAGTGTTCCCTTTTAATGTAGTAAAGAATGTAGTACAGAGGAACCTTGGCGATCGCCTTAGGGCTCCTGATCTAGATTCAGGCCCTATTGTGTAGGCTTTTCAATTCTGGATTAGGGTGTCTGCATCTATTCTAGAGTTAAAATGGGATGAGAGGGTAGAGATGCAGCTCTGGTTTGCATGGTGATGTGTGTGTCATGATGCTGAGTTTAGGTAATGTGTGAAGTGAATGATTCAATGATATGCAATAGTACATGGATTTTCTTACCTAATATGGATAGAAAAGTTTCATAGCTGAAAGTTCCATTGATGGTCACAACAGAACATTTATATGTTCCCTCACTGAAGAGCTGTGGTGATTGTATACGAAGATCAGGTCGTTGATCTGGTCTTGACAACCAGTTCATGTTCTCCGTGCAGTTTCTTTCAGTTGTATCATTCTTACTCATGTATGATATATGGCAATTTGTTCCATTCTTTAATTCTATATTCCATACAATGAGGTCATAACTTTCTGGAGGACAGTTCAATACAGCTTCAGTACCAATTACTGCACATATATGTGATTTATCTGGAATGACAGAGAAAGAAATCAGTTGCTACAGGTAGGAGCATGTTCCATGCAAAAGAGGGTATTTTTAAAAGTAGCAGCTTCCTAGCCATGCAGCTTTAAACATTTCCTGTTACAATCCAAAATGATTCGTAGAAAATATGATTACTACCAGATTATGAAGAAATCACCACAAAATTATTTATTTATTTTATTAAAAGCTTTTGTATGCCATCAGGCTTGTGAAAGTGTCATTGCCTAACATTTCCAAGGAACAGTTGCACAATATTTTTCTTCAGAAGCTAAGATGCCTCAGAACTGTGTAAACAATGCTGATAACCTCTGCTACATTTCTGGTGAGATTACATTTGCATCTCAAAAGTGCAGTATGACAGCAGTGGTAAAAAAGGCATACCACCTATATTTTGGACGCAAATTAGGGGAGCAGGACAAGAGTTGGCCCCCTCATTATTGTTGCATTACATGTGTAACTTATCTGCATCATTGGCTAAACCGGAAGAAAAAGTTCATGCCTTTTGCAGTCCCAATGGTATGGAAGGGACCCACCAATCATAGTAGTGACTGCTATTTTTGCATGGTTACCCCAACAGAAAAAGGGATCTCAAGAAAGAAGAAGTGGAACATGGAATATCCAAACATTCTATCCTCACTGTGTCCTGTACCCCATGGTGAGGACTTGCCAATTCCCGATCCACCAGAATCTTACTCTCTAGACTCAGATGATGATAAAGACAATGAGCTTGTCAGTATTTCATGCAAAAAGCATGAAAATGTTACACAAAAAGCCAATAAATGAATGGAAAGTTATGTTATTGGTATCAATAAAAGATAAATTTATAATGATTGGTGTGGCACCATTCTCATTGCTATATCTTATTTTGCAGAAAAGTTATGGAGCAATCCCGCATCCCCCTCATTATTTTGAATTATTTTGATGCACTTTTGACCTGCAGCTGTGTCTTTGAAACTGGAGCCAATTAATACTCAGGACTTAATTTTCCTTTATTAGTGACCCAATTCTGGTAACATTTTGTTACTTTCATTTCCAAGACTTTCTCCTTGTAGACCAGTGATATAGGTATTATGTGTAGAGAGAGTTATAGCTGCAGATATTGATTTTTGTTATGCAACTTCATATTGCTGTAAGTGGCAGACCATGGTTAGTTTTTTAAATGCATGTGGGGGTGACAATAAAATGCCTGGCATTATGAACCAAAATTCAGTTTAAAAAATAAATAAATATTCATATTCACCAACAATAAAGAAAAGTACTAAACAAACTAAACAAAATCAAATATTTTGTTATATTATAACTTATAAAATATTATTAAAATCCCTCTAAAGAGTACATTAAGAAGCAGCAAATGAATAGGTGCCTAAGAGAGTAAAACTTTCTTCATCTGGTACCTTGAAATCAAACAGAGGCCAAGATTCCAGCCCACATTCCCCATCTGAAGTATCAAGGCCAGTCAGACTGACAACAGAATCTTACTTCAACCCCTTCAACCTAGGGAAGCAGGCTAGGTTAGCCATGCAGGGCAAGGTGCATCGTCCACACAGGTCTATTCTCTAATACCTCATCATCACCCCTGCCATATTCCCCACCAGCTGCGGCCTGAGGCAGCCACTTCACTGTGCCTTATGGAAGCCAGCTCTGCCTCCGAAGGCAAGGGTCCTAGGGCAGAGCCTCTGAAACTCAGCTTAAGACAGGTTACTATGAACTTGAAGAGGAGAAAGGGGTGAACCTTGCACATTTATTCATTTTTTTCTGAATCCACTGTACATGATATGATATAGGAAGTGTGTTCCCATACCAGGTACTAGGTACATATATACAATTTTAATCCAATTTATATATGGTAGCCATTAGTTTCTCTGAGCCCTAGTTCTACCTGTTTGCAAAACATTAAAGATCCCATTCTGTGCTGCATGAAGGAAAGACCTGGACGGATGTGAACAGCACTTTTATCTGTTCTGCTGTATTAATAAATAGGCTTGTGAAATCTTACCTTCTGCCAGCTGAGATGTAGCCTTATCCCCCACCAGTGGTGTGACTGCATTGTTATTCTGAATGGCCTTTCTTGATAGGGATGACCCTAAGAAGAATCATAACACAAAAGCATACAGTGAGGACCACTACATTTACAACTTGTTGTTTTCATCACTAAAGTTCAAGTCAGTGCTAAGAAAAGTGCTTGAACACGGGCATAAGACCCAAGTATATATTAAACGAGGCACAGAGTCCAGATGTATTAATGAAAATGACTCTGCATACCTATCCCCAACAGAAGACTCAAATGCTGGAGCAGCTTCCAACTTTGTTCAAATAACTTTTTTGGAAATGCATTATTTTGTGGTTGTGTGTAGTAATATGGAGCCAGCATGGCACAGCAGGTTGTATGGGGTTCCCAGTGTGTCACCCATGGGGACCTTCAGTGACGTCTGTTAAGTTCTCCATTCTTTGTCCTCCTCAAAAATGTATTTTTAATTAAAAACTTGAAAAATGTTAGGCACCAGGTTATCTTTCCTACCAGCCACTGCAGCGGGCAGAAAGAGAAGGAAAGGCTCCTTCCTGGCCCCATCCCATCTTCGTCCATCTATATATACCTTTCCTGATTGCTTGTGCTCTGTCAAACCCTCTTTGCTCACTCTTTCTTCTCCATCCCTAGCTTTCTCCTTTCTCCCCATTCTAGCCCCACAGCTGGTTCTTTCTCTCCCTCTCATCCCTTTATCTTGCTGTTTCTTGCCCGTCCTAATCTCTAGCCTTGTTCTTACCCTCTTCTCTAGCTCTTTGCCTTACCATATTCCCCTTATTATCAATCTTTAGGTCATGCTCCTTCTCTCATCCCTACTTCTTTTGACTAGCTAGGCCCCATGGAGCCATTTTGTGGTGGTTTCCACAGCAGTATCTCAAATTCCTAAATGTGCTTGGTCCAAAAAGAAGACTAGGGCCTCTTGGGGAGGGCTGTTGGATTAAAACTGGGAGGAGGGGCAGCATCCCCACTCAGCCATGAAGCCATGAGCTGAGATGAGTCTGTCATCATCTCTGAGTCTAACCTACCTTGCAAAGTTGTTGTGAAGATAATACAGATAGATGAGAACAATGCATGCCACCCAGAGCTCCTTAGAGTAAGGATGGGATATAAATATAACAAATCAACAAATAAATGTGATTCATAAAGACTCCACCAGTGTCTCTGAAATTATCATGAACAATAAACTACACATTACAAGTAAATAAACAAAATGTACCCTTTATTGGCTTACAATGCCATTTGAGGATGAGGCATTCGGGCAGAGAAACAGTGATACGTATATATATGTGAAAGTGCTTAATGAGAGCAAACGTACATTTGAAACCCCATGAGAGGGAAACCTGTACAGAAGGTGATTTGAAACAAAGAAGTAGTGAATAGGGGAAAGTTTAGTCATCTCTGCTTCCCACTGTTTTTCAACTACTAGTCACAGCTTTTCTGGAAAAAAATTAAAAAGAGCTACTGGGCTATTGTTACTTGAGTTTACATGTAATGAGTAGTTTGACCTAAGAAGTCTAACTGAAAAGATAAAGCCAGTTTCATTTCTTGTCAGAACAAATTGGGTAATCCAGCTCCATACATGGCATATGTACATGACATACATGAATTTTACCTACTAGCATAAGCCCAAGGTAATTTTTTCATTCACTTATGAATGTTTGGACTCATACCAATATTGTACCTCACCATCTCCTTGGGAAATACATTTTAAGCAGTTTCCCAAAATGTTGGCTTATTGGCTCAACACAACTTAGAGTACCATAGAAATCATGCCTTATTTAGCAACCCTCCATTAGTGTTTGGTTGCCATTTTCTTCCCCTTGAAGTGGTCGGTCAAAATTTAATTATGCCTCCCCATCACAGAGAGCTGAAAAAGGTGGAATAAGAACATTCAGAAAAACCTGGATTTGTTCTGCCATTGTGCTATCAATAACTTTCTTTTAAAAGGGTTGCTTAGAAAGTGGTTTGACACTATAAATCTGTTCCTAGACAGTGATGGTGTTTTTGACAAGACATCTGATCACCACCTCTTTATAGAAGAAGAAGAAGGAAGGGAGTGGGGAGTAGGCAAGTGACCTGTACAGAATCAGACCAAAACAACTCAACAACAACTCTTCCAGCCTTTTGCAACTTTCTCTACTAGCCATGATACATAATGATCACATGTGATACTTCAATTGGTTCAAAATAGAGCTGCCAGGCTGCTGACGGGGACTGGGCGTTATGTTCACATGACTCCAGTCCTCCGTCAGCTTCACTGGCTTCCCATTGAAGTCCGGGCCCAATTCAAGGTGTTGGTGATGACCTATAAAGCTCTAAATGGCCTGGGTCCTGGTTACCTGAAGGAGCGCTTACGTCCATACATGCCCGGCCGCCCCTTGAGATCTGTGGGAGAGGCCCTTCTCCGGGAACCCTCCGTGAAGGAAATTAGGAGGGTGAGTACTTGGAGGAGGGCTTTCTCTGCGGTGGCGCCCAATCTATGGAATGCACTCCCCAGAGAGGTCCGCCTGGTGCTGTCGTTA
This sequence comes from Varanus komodoensis, assembly GCF_004798865.1. Classification (NCBI taxonomy): domain Eukaryota; kingdom Metazoa; phylum Chordata; class Lepidosauria; order Squamata; family Varanidae; genus Varanus; species Varanus komodoensis. Next base: position 37,615,303 of record NW_025335941.1, read on the forward strand.
TTTGTTTTTCGGCGCCAGGCAAAGACCTTTTTATTCAAATGTCATTTTAATTGTTAATAGTATTTATTCATTTTATTCTTTGGCCAGGGCGACTTAATTTATACTGTTAATTTATATTATTGTATGGAAGTTTATTTATGGATGTGAGCCGCCCCGAGGCTTTGGCGAATGGGGCGGCATAGAAGTCTCCTAAATAAATAAATAAATAAAATAATAAATGTGGTGGCCATTCTAAATCAGTCATTTGGAATTACTGAGAATTGCAATTGCTGGCTGAAGTTGTGCAAACAAAAGCAAAAGGCATTAACCACAGAATCATGTGTGGTATGTAGGATCCTAAGAAATAGTTTTAAAAGAAAGAAAGAGAGATTCTACCTTCTGTATGGAAGGTGAAAAGCTTGAAAACACTTTCCCTAAAAGCTGCATAGAAGCTTTGCTTCAGTAAAGGTTGCTGGGGAGACTGAAATGCAAGAAGACCGTGATCCTCAGCCTTCTTACCTTCAGTCTGTTTTCCTGGCATTTATGAATTACTAGTCCATGTCCCCTATCCCTTCAGCATGAAGAATCCTGTCTCTCCAAAATTCCACATGATACAAAACCCACTTTCTGAAATTGGAACAATTCTGAATTCTGACATATATTTGTATAAATAAAGCAAGCCCCACTACAGTAGGAATTTAGAAACTGGCCAACTCCCAGCTGCTATAATCCTTTTTTCTCTGTGTTGAAAAAACTCTGGTACACTAAATACATGTTCCGTATCCAAATACATCTAAGCTATAGGCCTAAAAGATTATAGGCAGATGGTGAAGGTGAGGTCCACATGTCACCTGTTCTCAACAACCTTTGCAACATATCTTTTCATGGGAATGAAACTGAAAGGCACAGGTGTTACAAGAAAGGCAACATAAGACAACATCTTGCACAAAAAGTTGGACTTACCCGTTGTTACCATGGCCACTGTGATAGTAAGCAAGCTACAGGCACCCCAGTTCTTCATAACAAAATTAACACCAGATTTTGCTTCCATGGCTCACAGAATTCTCTTACCACCACATCCATTCTCTTGTACGTCTATCCACAGTTACAGAGAGCACCATCCTGTGAATGTTTCATTCCAATGGGCATTCCTGCTTTCTTCTCCACTTCATTAGCTTTCTATAGCAGTTCTGGTCTGTTCCTCGCTGATTAACTCTTTTGGGTTAGGGTGGTTCTTTCTTTTGCGCTGTCACTGTTGGGGCTTCCTGTGCTTTCTGTCAAAAATGATAATTGAGGAAACATATCGAGCTTCTTTTATTATTGGTTCTCTCAACAAAACTGCTAGCTTTGCAAAGATAAGCCCCGGCAGAGAAGAAAAGAATATAAATAGAACTGGTTCACTGAGTCCAGGCTTAGTGTTAAAGGGGAGTTTATTTCACAGGTGAATGTTACTTAATGCATAAAGGTATGCATTTCATAAAAAAAAAGAATATATTTATAGCCTGAAATCTGTGGTGATTCCAATAGTTTTCTCTTTTTATGCCTCTTACATCATTTTGCATGAAGCAAAAAACCATAGCTAAACTACAATTGATTTGACTGGCACTAGCACTAAAGAGGGGCATTCTGAGGAGAGAGGTAAGCAGGACACCACCAGCAGCATTCACATTGCTTTTAGTGGGCGTTCAACATTTAGAACTTGTTCACACAGAGGAAAACATTGATTTCAGTTCCAATGAAATGACTCAATGTTATGATAAATGGTAGATGTTATAAAATGTTTAAGGTGCAATTACACTAGGCATTTTATCAGAATTGTACTGCCTGACTCACCAGTGTGTCACATGATACTCATCCTAACCTGTTTACCTGGCTCTATTTCTGTGAAAATATCTCGGATTTCTTCAGACCTACGAGACCATGGCTTCCTTATGTGTTGTGGTTCCTTATGGCTTCCCATATACGAGTGTTCCTAGCTTGAGGTACTGTTGTGGGACCTGGAGGACTGGTTTCAATTGGGGATAGGCTGTGGTGGGAGGCAGATGAAGTGTCATATTTTGGCTTTAGCAAATGTCAGCAACACAGAGATCCTCCAGCTATTTTCCAGCCTCCCTTGCCCTCCCCACAATGGCTTTTGTCTCTTTGTCTTACAAATGCCCCCTCACTTCTCCTTTGAAAAATAACATCTCGAGGGTCCTTTTAAGCTTTCTCAATTGTCACCTTTGTCCTCTTGCTCAAAAAATAACTAGCTGACATAGAAACATAAAAACATAGAAACAGAGCAAGTCAGAAGGGGTGTCTCAGGACATCTAGTCTGACCCATAGCTCCAGCCAGCCCCGCTCATGACTACTCAGAAGTAAACCAGATTATCTTCATTGGCTGACAAATCATATTGACTTCAATGGAGCTATCTCATGGGAAAACATGCAGGTGAGGGAACTGCATTTCTTGCTCTGGGTAGAGGGGAATGAGGCTGCTGGTCCCATGAGGGCTGGAGTGGGTGGGTGGGGGGACAGGAGCAAGCAGCAGCATACTTTCTCCTACTACATCATATTTTGTAAGGGACTAAGAGATTTCAATTATTATTATTCCCCTCTTTAAATCTCCCTTTGGATAGTTAATTGAGCTAAAAATGAACACAAAAATCAAGAAAGCTTAAAGGGCCATTTCCCTGCACACCTCTCTTTTCTAAAAACTCTGACTTCTCTGCAGTTGCACCCCAATAGTGATAAATGTGTTTTGCATAAATACTGCGGCAGTGTTCTCTTATAAATGGAAGGAACTCTGGTGTAGGCCTTTCCTGGACATTAGTTTTACAGTGCTTGCTATAATATACTATGTTATACCTAATGCATCTGGTTATTGCCTGTTCCCAAGATCTTTAAGTAAATTTTTATATGATGAGACAGTGATCATTTTATCTCAAAGGAGTAAGTATGCAAAGCACTAGCCAGACCTTCACTTGTTAACTGCTTATAATACTTATATTCAGAAAGATAATATAGTTAGTATCAAGTGTACATGGAGGACGGCAGACCACCCTGGCTGCAGCAAAAGTGTTAGTTGCTGCTTTTACCGTAGAATGCCAATTTCAACAGCAGTTTGGCTCTTTGCAACTAAGAGCTAATCCCAAGCTATATGTCAAGTTTTTTCTTGCTTACATGTGCTTCTTCTTCAGTTACTGGTCTATCTTTTTACAAGTCCACAGTGGCCTAGAAGAAAGGGAATAGTAAATATCCTTTGGATAATGGCTGACATTTTTATATGCATGCACAATAAAATGTAAGTGAAACTACATCTTTAAAATTTAAAATGTTACATCTGTTGGTATTTTTAAACTAAACATTCACATAAATCTAATGGTGAACCTAATGTAAGAAACATTACAGTTTTTAGAAATAGCTTGATTGAGAATATGTAGCGAAGAGCATAAACTTCCTCCTCAGTTCTCCCACTCACTCCCTGCCCCAACCACGGTTCAACTGCATTTTCTTTCTGCTGTTCCAGTGTCCTAACTGTTGCACTCCTGGTCAGAGAAAATACTGCAATATCACTGGGGTCAGTGGTGCCCCTCCAAGGCACTGCAAGGTCCATTCACCCTACCCAGCCATTTCCAACACTGCCTTCCCAAGTTCTCACATCCCCAAAATTCTTCCTACACATTCCACCGCAGTGCCATGCACAGCAGCTCCCTGGTCTTAGCCATGAGTCTCCATGATCAGAGGAAGCATATTCTCTAAATATCATGAGCCAGGGAAGAACCAAAGAACCTAGCAGAAAGCCCTGGATGTAAGCTTCCCAGAGGCAGTTAGCTGTACCCTGTCTGGAATAGAATGCAGAGCTATATAGAAATGTTCCAAGGCAAGGTGAGGCCTGATCTCTGGTCCAATCTATTCATTTGGCCCCAAAAATCCATTTTACAGAAGGCAAACTACTGAGACTGTGAAGGAAACAATTGCCCAAAGATGCACCGTACATGTCAGGAGTGGCTTGGAAATTCTGAGACCATGTCTACACAAAGCATATATTGTGCGCTCATCATTTCCTATTCACATGTTTTTTCGACATTTTCATGACCCAGTTTGCATCTGGCTAATCAGTATTTTCAGAGAGCTTTATTAGAGCAAATAAACTGTGACATTTAATCATGAAAACCAAAGAAAGCATGCTTTTGTCTTATATGTGCTATCTCTTGCTTACACTCACATACACACTTGCCCTCCATTCTCTCCCTCCATTTCAGTACATGGAGTTGAGAAGGTTTGAACTACTTCTTTTCTGTGCACTGACAGCCCCTTGCACTTCCAGCCAAGGAGCACTGACCCTAAACAATATCTAAACAATAACGCATTAACCTTTAATGCAAATTGATTGAAAGGCTCCCTGCCATACTTCCAAAATGGCAGATTGAATTGTTTATTTATGACATTTATATACTGCCCCAATAGCCCAAAGAGCTCTCTGGGCAGTTTACAAGCATTAAAACCCCAAATGCAATACTAAAATACCCAATTAAAACACAAAGCATGAAAAACAACTCTAAAAATTACAATCAGCAATAACTCCATATAAGTCCACAATGTAGCAGCATCAGTACAATATTAAGATACAAATGTGTTTTAAAAATTAAACTATTAATTCTTAAATGTCTCGTGAATAAATATGTTTTCACCTGGCACCAAAAGGATAATAAAGATGTCGGGCATATCTCCCTGGAGAGCACATTCAAAGGCAGGGTGCCACCACTGAGAAGGTCCTTCTGCTCTTTACCACCCCCTTACTTCTTTAGGGGAGATTCCCTGAGAAGGACCTCTGCAGCTGATCTTAATGTTGGTAGAGGTCAGCACAGTGAATAAAAGAAGCAACTGGGTATTACTAGGAACCATCAAAGTGCCTCTTGCACATACTGGAACGCCCACAAAAGCCTTAGCCTATTGGAATGCGGATCGCACAGTCATATTCTCAGAGATGTCTTCATCTCTTACTGTGAAACGACAAGGTCAGGATCTACACAACTTCTGCATGGAAAGTAGATGACTAGCAGACATAAAGCAGATGCAAGAAAAATGCTGACTACATGATGGCCACAAATTTAACTTTCCACTTCAGTCACGCTGTAAGCGTAGAACTACTACATGCACACACTCTTGGGAATTGGGTTTCTCCCTCATTCTTTTCAAACAACAGTCTTTTTGCCCTTTATTTCTGATATACAGCTAGCAAACTATAGCACCTGAAGATAAGCCTCTGTGCATGAACAGAGAGATTTGCTGAACCCAAACTATTTTTGAGATCCCTCCTTTGCAGTACACCTGGACTCCACCCCTCCTGGATCCATGCAGGGCCTTCAACTGGGTAGCCCTTCTCTCCCGACACCATGTCCTGTGGTCAGGGACCCAACCAGGCTTCTCCTGTTCCTCTCTCCTGATCCCTCTCGGATCTGCCTGAGCACCTGCAAACAGTGGTCTTAAGATAACTTCACCCTCCTCCACCATATCTGTGTCCAGTCCTCATCTGAAGGGTCGGTGCCACCCTGGCCTTGGAAAGCACGGCAGGAATAACTGCCTCTTTCATCCCCAACACACATTCCCACCCCTCAAACCTCCAGGAAAGGCAGATCTTGATAATCCTGGTTTTCTTACCCCATTGGAGGCAAAGACAACCACCTCTCCAGGTGGTTGCAGATGCTATAGGTAGCTTTTGTGTTAATGTGGAGGTTGCGAATCTTGTTTGTACCCTGCAACTGTTTCTGGGTATCATTCGTACCTGCAAGGTAGCAGATGTGGTTTGAATGATACTATCCCTACACCCAAGGAAGGAAATGTCAGCCTTTAATTTAAAAAAAAAAAATCCCAGTACCAGCACAGGATACTGAATGGTTTTAATTTGAAGTTGACAGCAAGGAATTTAAGATGCAGAAATTGTGTCTGTGAAATTCTACTGACTAGTCTAAATCTTGTGCAGATGGATCCTAGCCTGGACTGAAAGTTTGTGGCATAACAGTTACCACAACATCCTGTGCTATGTAGGCACATTCGAAAGATTGATTTGTGTTGCTTATTCTGAGAAACACCCACATGGATGAAAGCCTCAGAGAGAATTTCTTCAGGTGTGACACCTAAGAAAGGCTTTTAAAAGGAGTCTAAGCTCCTTATCTATTTCTGGATTGCTTCTTTATTTCATTCTTTCTTTCTTTTTCAGAACTTTGATTTCCATATTTGCAGTGTCATCCTTATGACTTCAGCTCCATAATTAGAAGCTGTTGTGAAGAGTTATAAAAGGCCAAACTGACTTAGTGACAATATTTATCGTACCCAGACATTTCCACATGCATGGCTCAGCAGATAGTTTCTGTTCTCAAAATGCTACCATCCATCTGCAAGACAGTTGTTTATTATAGCTCCTAAGCAAAAAGGCTTATTTCAGCGTCTTTTAATTAGACTCTTGCTCTTCTTAACATGTACCCTACATAAAAAGAACCTGTCTACTCATAGCACCCATTTGTCCTATTTACAGTCTTCCATTCAAAGGGCTGTCTAGTTTGAGTGCAATTAAAAATAACCATAGAGAGGCAAAGGAGCAGGGACCTTGAAGGTACCATCAACAGTTAGCACCAACTCAGCAAACTAGGCAAGCTGGCAGATCCCAGTCTTCCCCACTAGGATAGGATGCATTGTATTTCTAGTTAAATTATAGCCTTTATTTGGAATTATGTCATACACACACACATAAATAATATGCAAATTCATGTGCATGTTTGTCCTCTCTTTTGTTGATGCACTTCTTTTGAAGATTTTGAAGCTCTTTAAGCAGTCATAATACAATCTGCGGAGGCTGGGATAGCAAAAGTGGAACAGAGAGAACAGGAAGGCATAACAGTTTGCAGCAGTCATAAACTCACCAGATTGAGAATGCCACCACATGCATTGATGAAGTACCTATGGAGGAAGCTGCATGCATGGACTACCTGATTATCATTGTGCTTTCCCCCATTTGAACCAGAAAGACTGACCAAATATGTACATGACTAGACTCTCGTAAAAGGCAAAGCAAACTTTGTACTGTATGTGCAGTGAGAGACAGGCAAACATTCTAAAGTTCCCCCACCTCCCAAGTACACATCTTCCTTCTTAAAAAGAAAGAAAGAGTGGATCTCTTTTGCATGGAGCACTCAGCAGCTCCTGCATGGCACAATTCTCATTCTACATCAAAAATTAGCAAAGTTTGGATAGGCCATCTTCAGAAGGAAAGGATCAGCTGTATCCAACATGCCCAAAGAAGGGTGACCAATGCCATTTGCACAAAACTAGTTCTCTGTATTGGTCGTATAAGCACACCAATTTAATTCAAAGCTCTATACAAATATGATCTTATATTCCACAATTTTATATAATTCTCCAAAAAACAGACCTCTCCATCCAACATTTGGATAACCCCCACATCCTTGTTCTCAATCACAAACTTCTATTTGTACACTGCCTGGAAAATGGTAACATGCATACACATGTGAGAGTGAGAAATGAGCATAAATGGGATAACAACATGATCAGCAGAAACCTTGGTGTGTAAAAGCACCTCAAAATGGGAAAAACACGGTGACTGCACATGTGTGTTGTGGGACAGGGAGAGAGAAGAAGCAGAGAGAGGCAAGCAAAACCATTAGCTCTTGCTTTGTGGGAGGGAGGTATCCTCCATTCTGGTCAACCTCCCACTGTTGGGAAAATTTGGATAAATCCTGTCTGAAAAGCATTACTCCTGTGTGCCTTTGCATTGTGGGATCAAATCCTGTCTTTCTTCTGAAAACCAAGCTGTCACTGTTTAAAATGGCATTCTCCCCCTCCTTTCTCTCACTAGCTGTAGGCTACAGTACACAGGCCATTTTAGCCCAAATATACAGTGTAAATAGTCATTGCTGGAATTCAGTTTACAATAATCTTTTGATAGCGCAGAGGGCTTCATGTGCCCTGATCATGCAGAATGTTTAGAGTCGAGATAAGGGTCTGAGCTTATCATGAATAGTTTCTAGTAGCTTGAATTTGCATGTCTGAGCAGACCTGGAGATGGGTTCAAGTTACTCAACTAAAGTGTCAATACAGACAATTAGAAATATTGTAATCTCATTGTTACAGTGTGATTGACTGACATTTCTTTATCTGTTCTGTATGTGATGACCTCAGAATCTTATTGTAATCTCTGCATTCGGTCATCAATTGCCCTGTACCTGTGTACCTATAAATGCCCTGTAATAGTATTGGAGCTTTGCAGCAGAGTTCATCTCTGCCTGCCCGGTAATGCATGCATTATCATGAGTGTACCGCGGGAACCTTGAGGGTAAAACAATAAAGCCTCAGATGGTCTGGACGCTTGGTCTTTCCCACAAACCCTAGTTTTATTCCCTCTTCTCAAATTGAGATTCCGGGATTCTGACACCACATGAGAAGGATGACCGTTTTAGAGTTGGATCAGTCCAGCTTCTTCAAAGATTCTTCAAGGATTTCTCTTACCATATGAAAGTGACATTTTGTTGTGGGGTGGAGGTAAGACACTCATAATGACAATTCCATTCCCAGTTCTGCATGATTACAGCATTTTTACAGTTTTATTGCCACCTATTGGTAGAAGCTAGAAGTGAGTTACTTCTGCATTCCTTGTTTCCAGATGCAAAGGTGGCATATCTGTAATTGACAGAGGCAAATATAATCAAGAATGATGAAAGCTTTACAATTATTCTAAGAAAGCAAATATAATTGATTCTTGCAGAGGAGTTGTACCATGCTGGAAATTGCCATATGTAGACCATAATCTGTAGCAGTTCTGCATGATGGCAGTAAAGAAATACGTATACGCTTGCTGCAGCTGGTTGTGATGCTCCAGGACAAGGAGGGCTTCTCTACATGAGGCTTTCAATCTGCCCTTATGATCCCTCGTGGACATTTGTGCAGCCTTTCCCCAGGCCATCATCTTCTAGGACCTCTCCTGAGTTTCCCAGCCATTTTCATCATGCTGCTGCTGCTGCTGCTGTTTTAGTGTGAGGAAAACCTAGTGTTTTCCTAGGGGATGCCATTATTCATTATGGAAGCCTCAAGTATTTTGCAGTTCTGCTCTCTGCCACACCTTGTGTTGTATAATGGAACTTACCAGAACATATGGAAAGATAGAGAAAAAAAAACCCAGAAGAATAAAACTTTTGCGAATGACATTATATTTTTCCCTGAAAATGGAAGAAGCAGGTTCTTCTTGGCAAAGTGGCAGATTGTATGCTCCATATTGAGTAGTCCAGACACATAAACCCTCTTTGGATGTGTGCCTGCTTGTGTGTGGGGGGGGGGAAGGGGTACATTAGATAAAGGAATGAAGTCATGTGTGGAAGCCGTGTCCCCATGTTCCCAGCTTCTGTGTAGACCTTTGTGCACTGAGCGTTAATATCTGAAAAGGGGTTTGTGAACATGTTCAGGTCAACATACTTACAGAATTTCCATGATCAAAAATCCTGCCTTATCAGGATTTGCAACCACAGTAACTACCAGAGTGGAGTTTAGTTCTTGCAAACACTGGATGGGTGGTGATTGTAGGCTCGGTACACTGAAAAGGGGAAATCAGTAAATCTAAGGGGAAATCAGTAAATCTAACTCTAAACCGGAGCTTCAAAGTCATCTTTGCCATGACCATCATTGGTTCTAGGAAATGCTCTTGGCACATGATCAGGAGCAAATCAGTCCCTTATTTAAAGAGTGCATGTTCCAGGAGGATTGAGCAGAGGCACTGAAAATTAGTTATACAACTACTCCTGTGGGACACTGTTTCATACTAAGTCAAGGGGCCCAACATTGGGAGGACTAGGACAAAGTGCCAGAGCTTTTCTACCATGTTGTCTGGATTAGTGTTCTCAATGACACCTCTTCTGATCCTAAGGGCAGAGTCTTAGCCCCAGTCCCTTTCCTGTACTACAGTTCAGCTCCAAACGTCTGTGGCACAAGATAAACAGGCAGACAAGCTCTGTGATGCAGCTTTTCAAATAGAAAATATTGATTGTGTGAATGCAGTGCATATTTTTTTGGCTTTTTCTTGATACCCAAAGCCAGCAGAAATTTTGTAACTCATCCAGATTAGGATGGAGTGCCCCTGAAAAGATGTCCTGCCATCTGAAGCAGGGAGATGTCCACCACTGCTGCCAATCACACACAGCATGCAAGGTCAGATGAACAGTCTGTGTGACGTAGTAAGGTGCCCCTGGGGATGGCCTGCCTGCACTGACTCTAGGGGGAGCTTCCATGGCCACCTGTGATAGTTTGTAGAAGGCCCCTTCAAAGTGTGGTATTCCGGGTTTGGTGCCTCTGATCTCTCGTTTTGGAGACTTCCCCAGTGAGAGCAGGTGGGCAGGCTCTCCTTCAGTCTGTTGCTCTGGAAGGACCCCTGAATAAAAGAGGTGTATGAGGTTGCTTTGTTTGGCTCTGCGGCAGCTGCCCACCAACCTGATCTCTTGCTTTGGAAGACAAAGCTATGACCCTCCTCTACAGCATCCTGTTTTCTTGCTGCTCTTCAGCTGCGGTGTTTGCTGCAGTGGGGGAGTGTGTGTGGCAGTGTTCACACAGGCATAATCTACTACCCCTCCCAATTCACTCCCTGAGCAGGGGATGAAGGGAAATTTGGGATTACTTAAGATTTTCTGGAAACCTTCAGTTTAGAAATATGGCAGGTTCCCATTTCCAGCATGCAAAAATTTAGCATGGGCCAGGATAAGTGGCTATCTTGATGCTGAGATAGGCTGATTTCCACATACACAGGCAATGATTTAATTTTTAAAAAATATGCGCACACATTTTGCATGTTTAATAAAGAAATAGAACGATAGTAAAATTAACCATGGTAAATATAGCAAATCAATTGGTAGAGGCTGCCCCCTATTCCACTGAAAGAAAGTTCTCTGATTACTTTTCTACATGCAGCTTTTATCATGTGCTGAACATTCCCTTACTCATGGTTGTTTATGCATTCTTTAAATGATATTGTGACCCTCCAACTTTGCTTCTGTGTTCAGTCAATGCTTTCAGCAGGCATTTTTATAACAAGGAAAATGTGACAATTGATTATCAAAGCAAAAGAAAGTACAGCTTCCTCTTGCTATTTATGCTTTCCCACTATACCACACTGCCACCCAGCAGTTATGTAGCAGAAAAGCAGGAAAGAAAATACATCTTGCTTAGTGCTACGATCTCGGTTCTGCAAAGAAACAAAAGACGTTCAGGTGCAGTAACAGCCTTCGTAGAAAAGCTCATAGAGTAGGGACAGCAACAGCGTCCTCCCGCCTTTGTCACCCAGCGACTAGCAGAGAGACAGGCCTCTGATACTGGAGGCAGCATCAGGAAAAGTAGTCATTGATATAAGCCCACCGTTATTATCCATAAACGGAGTTTTTGACAGCTCTGCACGTTGCCTTCGCATTGCATTAAGTGTCGCAGTGGTACCTGAGCTCGAGGTTGACTCTTTTTGTATCTCTATGGTCTTCTTGAAGTAGAAAGCGCTAGAGCGATACTTCAGATTCCGGGTCAAAGAGGCAGAGTGTCTCCCTTGAATTTCCGAAGCCGAGAAGAGTGTGAGTCTAACAGCCACTGATTTAGCCTTACGGCTGTGATAGGACACGGGGATCGCACTTTCGAGTTTGTTTATTTATTTAATTTATTTAGGAAGCTTCTATGCCGCCCCATTCGCCGAAGCCTCGGGGCGGACTCACGCGAGTTCGCGTCTCCGCGGTCGGGTGGCACTGCGGGCTCCTTTCTCCGTTTGCTTATTGCCTTTTCTGGCTTGGAAACTTGCAGATTTGTGGGTCTGAGGCTGAAAAGAAATAATTATTCCTGACTTTTCTAGTGATGCCGCTTCTCCGTTGGTGAAGCTGTTAACGTTGTTCCTTGCTCTCTCCCATATTATGTCTCACCTGCCCCCATTCGCTAAACTGCGATCTTATATATGCGCTTAGCGGAGAGTACAACCCCATGAATAGCGGGGCTTACTTTTGAGTGGGGCTTAGTTTACAGTAGACAAGATATAGGCTTGCACAATGTTCTGTTTGGCATAGATACTGAAAGCCTTGATACAAAGCAGTATTTGAATGCGATGAGGGATGCATTTGTGATGGCTTTTCTTAATAGTTGCTGCACTAACCTTCATAACCTTTTCCTCTTTTTTCTTTTAATCAGCACTCTGAAAAAGAAAACCCTAAACTGAAGATCTTATTTTTAAAAAGTAAAGAATGAAGGTATTGAATTGTCTGTTTAAAAATTACCTAGCCTTTGAAAAAACATGGGCAAAGATGTTCCGGTTACCAAAATCAAGGACAGTTCCAGTAATTAGTTGTCCACAGTGTAGACATCTTGTGACAAAAAGCAGAACCCCGATCAAATACGCTTCATTTTCAGAAGTTCTACAGTTAGAAAAAAAGCAGTTTACTGGAATCACATTCCCTCTTGAAGATCTGGCAAGGTTTATAGCCCCTGATGTGGATACTTTGTGCTTTCGAATGTTCTCTCCTAGCCATGAAGACATCAGCAGGGCAGAGAGGTTGTTCATTCCATCACGCACACATCTCATTGATTATTTCACTTCTGCTGTCAGGATGGATCATGTTCCACAACAGTCACAGCCAGAGGTGAGCTTCATAAAAGGGCAGTTTTTCCTAAAAGCAGCTCTTGGCATTTGGGGTGTTTATGAGGAAGGAAGGCCACATATTGCCAACAATACATTGTTTGTAATGTCAAGGGAACTGTGAGACTTTGAAACATATTGAATTTATGATGCACTCCAATGAGACTGCCTGTAATCCTTCCTGCCAGGCAGTCTATATCGGGCAGAAAAGGGTGGTGGCAAAGGTTATCGTCACATTCTTTGATTCATGCAAAGCAATTAGATGACTGATTTCAGCCATATAAGTGTTCAGCACTGGTGCAAGAGGGAGAAACTGTGAGATACTGCTAGAAAACTTTGTAAGCCAGCAGAGCCTTTCCTCCCTCTTCTCTTCTGACCTTAGGGCTACAGCTGGCATGGTTCTCTTTGCATTGGCTGCAGGAGTGGGAGGAGGGCACTCTAAGGTCAAAGTCTTAGGAAGTCAAAATCAAAGGACGTAGGAAAATAAGCACCATTGGTATTTGTGGAATTTACTGGTGGACATTAGCCCATGAAATTTCAGAACTGGGATGTAAAGCTGCAATCCTTTGGTGTTTAAAGCTGATCTGTAAATTAGACTCTTTGAGTAAATGCATGCAGTGTTATACAGTGCTCATAATTCATTCACAAAGCAGAATTTAACTTCAGAGTTTCAAGTCCTCCAATGTTGTGTTACAGACGTTGCAAATTCATGAAACCTATCAAAATGATAAAAAGTTGAAATATATCTTATTCTTCTAAGGGAGGTTTCAGTCAACTTGCCTGTTTGTTACTGGAAATTCCATACAACATCTGAAAGCTCTTCATTTCCAAAAGGCACAGAGGGCCTGTTAGTTATGACATTTTGCAGACTTTGGGAGTTGTATAATGGTACAGAGAAAGGAATTCCAGCAGGAATTCCATAAGCTCTCAAGACATGTATTAATTGCTGGACCTGGGTCCATCTTGTACAGTCAGACTGTGTAGAGGTTAGAGTGACAACAGAGAGTGAAGGCTTGCACCTTTTCATTTGGGTAAGCAACTGAAATGTTAAGTAATTGTAACTTCCTTTCTTAGGTTTGCTTTATAGGACAAAGTAATGTTGGAAAATCCTCCTTAATAAAAGCCTTGTTTTCATTGGCCCCCAATGTTGAAGTCAAAGTTTCAAAAACTCCGGTAAGTGCCATTTAAAAACTTATTAAATTTTGTTTGTATTTTTATTTATTTAAAACATTTCCATACCATTCCCTTAGCCAGTTGAGTCTCTAGACAGTTTGCAAGTACTTAAAAATTAATAGAGGCAAACTGAAAGTTAATTCTATTCTGCTTTGTTTAGTATAAATTGTTGTTAGCTGATACAAACAATTTAGCTTAGGGAATACTAGGAAACTAACAACAACAAAAACTTATAATGTAGCAACATTTTCAAAGAACTGTCCAGACATTACAATATTAGACATTTCTTGTCTACAAACTCACAATCTCATAAACATAGTAAAAAAGAAATGGGGAGGGAAGAGGAAAGCAACAATATGCATTTTCTGGTTTTTTTCCTACAACTAAATTTGCATTAAATTATGGGAAGCAAAAAAACAGTGCTATGGGAATATATGTTCGGCAGAATAATGTGGCTGCTATAGCATCTGTGGGCCAGATTGCTCAAATTTTAAGCTCATTCAAGTCTGTTGCACATTTCTCAAGCACTGCTACCCTTCAGTCACTGTTCAAAAACATAACATATGACCATAAGTAACTTTTACATTGGGTACATACAGTTTCTTTACATACTCACACTTAACCCATTCAGGGCACTTTTCCAGATTGAGTTAGGTCTAATACTAAATCTGAAAGAATAGGAAAGCTATCTGACATAATTTCATGTTTAGGATATCAAAGATAAATGTCTGGAATTTGTCCTGAAACACACAGTATGCTTTTATGAATAAAAATATACAAGTTATAAGCACAGTTAGATCATAGTGCCCATAACCCTCCATACTTGGAAATTAGAGCGCAGGAGCACAGAGACTAAGCTCACTGCTGAATTTCTCCTGCTCTCCAAAACTGCTAGACGGTTGGTTTTGACCATCTAACTGGGGCCATCTAGCACTTTGGAGAGGAAGGGAAGGAGGCTGAGGCCTCACCAGGATATGTCATATTCTAGGAGCACGAGTTCCCACCCCACCCCCTGGAATGCCCCTCCCATATTTCTTCCCTTTTGAATTCACTCCATGCCACCCATGAGCGGCGAGAGACAGATGCAAGTACAGGTCCCCAGATTCAGTGTCAGAGCTTTTTAGGATCTCAGAACTGAGTACTGAAATGATTCTGTGGCCTTCAAGGCATTGTGTGGGCCCACAGAATAGCTCTGCCTGTGTCACAAATAATCTGAATTACAACTCCTCCAAAAGCAGGTGTCAGACAAAAAAATGGAATCAGAAAGTGCTGAGGTTTGACATTTCAGAGTGAACAGTAAAAAAAAAACACGCCCCAACACCCTCCCCCATGGTTAACCTTTAAATTATAGAAAGTGCCACCTTTCTATCAAAATCTTGGTTCTCAGCAATGTTATGTTTACTGCCTGTTCATTAAAAAATGTACTTAAGAGGGGCCACTAATCTCATGATCTTCAGATACTCACCTGCCTCCAACCTCTTGATTTTTTTCTCCAGGGTCATACTAAGAAAATGAATTTCTTCCAAGTGGGAACATTCTTTACTTTGGTGGATATGCCAGGCTATGGTTACAAAGCACCCAAAGATTTTGCAGAGATGGTGGAGCCTTACTTATATCAGCGTCAGACGTACGTTGCAGTTTAAGTTAAGTCCTTTCCCTCAAGATTGAGCAATATTTCAGTAGATCAGTGAAATATCTCACAGGATTCGTGTGCTAGGATTCATGAAGTAGTTGATAGATGCAACATCTATTTAAATTTTTACCAGCTATTTGTAGATGCTTTTTACAGATAATCTTTCAGCATTCTTTATAGGATGCATTGACCTATACGACCACATTCCCCCGTAATTAGGTTGTTTATAACAGAGTAACATGGTCATCTTTGTCATGCTGGTAAGTGTCAGGAAGATTTTGTAACATACCTATATAATGTATGGTAGAATGATTAGTAATATAAACTCTTGAGCTAAATTTAAGATTAGGAAATGAAGACACATTCTCTTGCCAGTTAATTCAGCTGTGTCTGTTTTTCTGTTCTTATGTTTCTATTTTCATTAGTTTGAAACAAACATTCTTATTAGTGGATGGTGTAAAAGGGATTCAAGAAATGGACAACATTGCTGTTAATATGTTGGAAGAATTTGGGATCCCTTATGTTGTGAGTTTTATTTATTTTAAACATTTCTATACTATGCCTATAGCCAGTCAGTTCTCTGCATGGTTTGCAAACTGTTAGCATATAACACAAAACTCAATGTTACAATAAGATAAAGCCAGGAACAATTTTACCATCATGATCAATAACAACAAAGTATACAACCAATAACAATAAAGAATGGAAAATGAAACCAGTAACAACAAAGAAGCAAATAAATATTAAATACTTATTTAATTGTCTTTGTTTAAAAATACAAAAAGTAAAATGTTCAGCATATTGAACTACTTGGCTAAAGGGTATATAGCAAGAATTAGAAAGCATAAACATGATCCAGTTATAGGTGAACATCTTTCTCCTTTTAATTTCAATTGAAGACTTAAGGGTCTTATGCCCACTTTTTTCTAAGGCCACTTTAGTAATGGTATGAAAAATGACAATTTGGAAACAATCAGACTTGTCTAGAAGATCATGTTTGGTAAGATAAATGCACATTAAATAAGTAACTATTTCAATACCAAAAGATATCATGTGCTTCTCTTATGCTACCATTGACATCCAAAGGCTGTACTGATTTCCTTTTCCAACATGTAGTATTTGATTTCTGTTATAATACTGGTGATTCTAGCTTTCAATTAATGTAATGTTTTGGTCAATATATTTGCAGAAATAAATATAAAAATATAAAACAAAATGTATCAGAGAAATCCTACAATCCCAAATGACTTGCCTAACTTTGACATCTACCTTCTTTCTCCACCATAACCTAAACATTCACCTGAGTAAAACTGAACAGAATTAACAAGAAATGGAGAACTTTATTCTTGCCCTGTATTTGAATACTTCCATTACTTCATCCAATATGTGACATTCTGAGAAATAATATATCCCTGCTTTATGGATTGACAAATGTGAAAATGGTATAAATGTTTGATAAATACCACAGATATTCCCCCATTTTTTTTTTTTTTTTTGCAGATTGTATTAACCAAAATTGACAAAGCACCAAAAGGTGTGATGGCAAAAAACGTGCTACAGATTCAGGACTTCATAAAGAATAAAACACAAGGGTGCTTTCCTCAACTTTTTCCTGTCAGGTAAAACCTTAAAAGGGGTGTTAAGAAAGGGTTGTAAGCAGATGTAGCGACTGTCAGCATAATGGGCAAATACAATAATTACGTTTTCTTCATGCTAACCCTCCTCCCATTTCTGTCTTTGTTTCCCCAGTTCTTTGTATTATTCTGGAATCCATGTTCTTAGATGCTTTATAGCACATGTTACTGGATATCTTACCGTAACCACTGGATGATATTTCAAGCTCAGAATCATCACAGCTGATCTCCATGTTGTAAATTGTTCTTCTGCTTAAAGAGATAAAGTATTTCTTGCTTTGCATACTTCTTTAGTTTTTTCTAAATAATTTGGATGCAATAAATGCTAATTCAATGAATTAAACAGCTTCAGTTTTAGTGTTATGTTACAGTGCATGTGTTTTGATTGGCTCTGAGCTACAACAGTTTCAAGAACAGTAAATGTTCCTTTCCAGCCCATATTTTTAGATACATACACTTAAATAACAACAGAGGCTGTATCTGTGGAAGGATGACTGCAGAGTTGGCTTAACCTTGAGGTGCAAGCACCACTTGGCAATTGATAGCTATAATTGTTTAAGCATCTGTGTGGCTTCAGTTCCTCACACGTTATATGGTCTAAGTTGTAAAAACCTTCAAGCTGCCCACTTATTCTCCCAGCACCATCAATACATAGGTGTGCTAACACACATTGCAGTATGTGAGGAAAAGCCTTTAATGTAAAATAAAGCAAATGCTGACAAAGGATGCATTTGGAGAAAGTAGCTTGGCCCAAACCTTCCTCCATTTCAAATTCAAACCACTAGAGGCACAGTTGTCTTCCATGGAATGGAGCTGATTTGCTGGTTTAGGTTGGTACAGCAGCCGCAATCCTACCTAGATAGTGACACTCAGACCTCAGTGTTCCAAGTCCTGTTAAGCTTCTGGATGGGTCATTGCACTGTCTGTATGCTGGACTGTCCTTAAAGAAACTTCAGTTATTACAAAATATGGCAGCTAGGGTACTAGCCAGTATTGTGGTTATGAACATATTTTGCCAGTTTTTGCACCACCTATACCAGCTTCCAGTTCATTTACTGGTCCACTTCAAGTTGCTTGTGTTAGTATACAAAGTCTCTCACAGCTTGAAGTCACAACATACACAGGGCCACTTCTTGCAATATATTCCTGCCCATGCTCTGAAACTGTAATTTGAGGCTGTGTTCTAAATGGCCCACACTGTTTTTAGCTGCTTGGTTATTTTTTTTTTTTTTAAAGCTGGATTTCTGTAGCTCTTTTTAAAATTCTGTTTTTTTTTAAAAATTTTCCTTACTTTGGTATTATTATCCACAGAAGTTGTGTTCTAGGTTGATTCATATATTGAATGCCTGTTTAAATCCTAACAGAGAATACATGGCAGAGGCTGCTATGTCCGTGAGATTATTTCATGCTTCTTCTCCATACCTGTAAATGCCAGAAAATGCTAAGACAGCCTTTTAGAGGTTTGGTTTACAAATGAGGAAAGTATCAGAGAGACTTAACAGTGTGCTTAACTTCAGTGTGGTGGCTGTAATAGACCTATGCAGTTAGATCATTGGGACTCTTAATTGCTAACAGGCTTATGGTACCAGTGTGTTAGTCCTTGTGCCACAAGACTGTTTAGGGGCTTGTTTACAACTTTGTGGATTGAGCAGGAAGGAATCAAACAGGAAGTGATAGTTCTAAAGTATCATCAGTTTCCAAAAGTAACAACAGCTCATTTGAGCTCCTTTAAAGTTACTGCTTATCAGCCAGCAAAGGTAAACAGTATTTATTGACATCAAGTGAGAGCAGTTCTTAGTAACACAGTGCATCTGTTCATCCTTAAGTGGCCACAACATTAGATTTTCAACGTTCCTTGGAATTGACCAGGGGGTGGCTGTTAATGTGCTTTAGCTTTATCTCGTAGGATCCTTGTTTGCTTTTGCCCCACTTGTTTTTACCTGCCTTTTCTTCCAAGGAGGTGCCTGTGACCCTCTCTATTTTATCATCACAAAATAGATTAGACCGAGAGTCCGTGGCTCGCCCAAAGTTCACCTCGCGAGCTGAGCGAGGTCTAGAACTCTGCCCTCCTCAGTCCCAGTCCAACACTCTAACTGCTGGTTCCCCAGTGATTTTTGATTGAATAAAAGCGGGCTTCCCCAACCTGGTGCTCTCCAGACGTGATAAATCACAACTCCAGGTGCCACCACCCCGGCAACTGTAGGGCGCCAAATTAAGCAAGGGGGTGTTCAAAGGTAATCCATTTGAAAACTGAGGGCAAAAGAGTATTTCAGATGATCCTACAGCGCATGCTCAACGGTTCGTGGGTCTTCCTCTTTTCCTACGTGATCAAGCAATGGGAAACTGGAAAAGGGCAGTAAGGGCAAAATCAGCTTCACCTGTCTTGTGGGAGCATGCGCTTGAGTATTTTCTGTCGACCAATGGCGTTGTATGAGGCTGCCTGGCGGAAGAAGTGTCCGTATCCGGCGGGAGTTGTGGAGCTGGGAAGCCGGTGGTCGCCGCCGCTGCTCTCGTGATCATGGCAGACGAAGAGGAGGACCCGCCTGTGAGTGAATCCGGAGGTCGGCTAGTGAGGAGGGCCGGGGCCGCCGTAGGGAGCCGCGTGTTGCAGCTGCCGGGCGCGGCAAGCAAAAGGCTGCTCCTCCCCGCTTTCAAGCGCCCTTTGGGATGCTGGAGGAGATACTCTCTGTCCTCGGAGCGCCCAGGTTTGGGTGCTGGAGGGGAAGAACGGGTTGGGGAGCAAGCTAACGTCTGTCGAGACTGACTGTAATTCTGTATTCATTTATAATTTGGATTACTCTTTAAAGACATACCCTGCTCTCCTTTCTATCGTTATTATTTATATAGTCCTGTGAATGTGCATGATGTTTTATAGGAAGGGTGGGCAGTTTGTGGCACTTTGGCGTGCAGCTACTTTTCCAATGGTAAGGGATGAGAGGTGTAGGCCAAAATATCTGGAAAGCTACAAGTGGCCCTTCCTGCTTGCAAAATAGACGCTCCTTCCTTGCTTGCAATATAAAGTCCATAATGGGTACCACACATAGGGTTTGAATGCCAATTATTAGCTCTGCAAATAGTGGTGATAGAGCAGTTCTTTGGCATATTTAGTCTTTATAAGTTTCATTGAAGGTCTGATACTAGGCTTTCAAAACAGGTCCAGAGCTGAGCCCTAAGTCAAATTAAGCCCATCTGAGGAGGAACACAGTAGGGGGCAGGGATGAGAATAGGATGCCCTGGAGTTTGTAGAGGAAGGGTAGAAATTATGTTAAGGGCTGCCATGCATTGTGACTGCCCTTAAGCTAAATTTAGAAGGTTATGGGCATCCCAAGGAAGGCAGGGGGAGTGCAGAGGCTAGAGTGACTTCTGCATTTCCCTTGCCCTCCAAAACATTTAGACGTCTGATTATGGCTGTCTAAATGTTTTCTCCCTCCTTGTGAGGAAGCATCCTGAGACATCAACAGGATTTTCCAGAAGATGGCAGTGCTTTGTTCATTCCTCTCTGACCTCCGCCCCCTATGCAAGACCTGAAGATGTCTATATTCCCAGCCCAGTCTGCACAGGAAGAGCTGCACTGGCTGTGACAGTCACAGGAGAGCCCTCCAGATCAGAGCTGGGACTCCAACATATCCTGCAGCCTCCCAGACTATGTTGTGCATCCATACAATTGCACTCATTGTAGGAATGAAGGGATTGTCTTATTTCTCCCTCTACCAATCATTTGGATTATAAGGAGTATGGCAAGTTTAGGAGTGTTTAGAATATTCCAGTCTTGTCATACCTGCCTTCTTAAATATATGCTAATCTAAGAAGTAGCTCACTGAACCTGACTAAATGGCTATCTAAGTAGCAATTTGTGCCCATAGAAGCAAGATTCACCATTCCATCCTGCATTTTTCCCTATAAAGGCTTTCCTTCTTTCTCGCTGGAGTGCACTGGAAGAGGAGAAAAGGAGGCAGGATAAATCATACCCTAGCCTCACCAATTTCTTCTCCACAAACACCAGAATACCCACCTGTCCTCCTCTCCAAAGTCAGTTTTAACAATCTCAAAAAGACAGCCGGCTGTGACGGGAGAATATATCTCAAACTCCCCTTCCAAGGTCAAAGCTTTGTCTCCAACCTCAGAAAGGGAATCTAAACAATTCCCCTTCAGCTGTTCAGACAACATCTAGAGGAATGAAGATGCTTTCTTAGTGTGCCAACAGTTTTCATTCCAAGTATTCCACCAAATAATTCTACATAAAGTGTGGTTTAATTGTTTTTCTTCAAATAGTTCAGGTCAACTACTATTGGGACAAAGGATTAACCTCTTAACATGGAGCATTTTAAAAACTTGTCTACTGAATAAAACAAAAACAAACATGCAAGATAAGATCCCACTTTGATTTTCCACTACAAGCTGGACATTCCAAAACAAACTGATTTTTTTTCCAGTGAAAATGACCATATGTTAATTTGTGTAGGAGCATATCTGGAAAATCCACATCACTGAGCTGTATACTGTGTTGATGTTTTCACCAAGATTACCATCCTTGGTCATTCATTGCCTGCTGTAGCTTCATTAGTGTTTATGTGAAGTTGGGGTGGGGGGATGGATGGATAAATAAAGCCCTACTGTATGCCACTTTAAGTTGAAACACATTTGCCATTTTGATGCTCTTTGGAAGTATTTGCTATCTTTTTTTGTTTTAACCACTCCAAATAATTTGATAGTACAGTATCAGTAAAGGCCACTTCACTGCTTAGTTCAGTCTTGCTTTGCATTCCTCTTTCATGCTTATATGGCTTTTGTTTTCCTTTAGTTTGAAGAAGATACTGAAGAAGCTGGAGGAGGACCAGATGGTGGACAGGGCAAAAGGAAGAGGCTGTTTTCCAAAGAATGTAAGTTTATGTCAGTATTATAGCTAGGGGTGGACCTTAAAGCCAAAGTCCATGGCTCTTCACTTCAAGGGACCATGGAATGATCACTTAGAAAGTACAATGAGGATGGAAGTAGAAGCAAACTCTATTGTAGTGATTTTTTATATTTTTAAACCTTTTTGACGATAAAAAGAAATTATCAGTGTGGTGAACAGTAGGGGAAAATGGTCAACATATAATTTGTTTGTATACAAACATATATAAATACACGTGTTTAAATATAAAAATATTTAAAGTTAGGTTATACCAATAGAAACATAGCTGGTGAGGAAAAAATGTTTAAATAAACATATCCTCAGCAGACACCATAGTACTATGATGTTTGATCATGTGCTGTTCTACACTTTAGAGTTGTTGTTTTAACTATTTGGCAAATGGTTTTGCTGTTGTAACATCAGGAATGTAGATGCAGTTGCAAAAGAGGCAGGAAGGAGACAAATGTTGTGTCCTTCCCTACCGAAGTAAGGCATATGGTCATCTAAGGAGCTTCCCATAAGACCATTAAATCCAGGGTCTAACACTACATAGTGGTGCCATTGCTTGGAGTTGATCCGTAGCTGTCTTCGATGCAGAAGGTCCTGTGCTTTCCCCAGAATGTACAGGAAAGAATCCTGCCTGAAACCCTGATAAGCTGCTTCCAGTTAGTGTCAGTTCTCTTGGGCTAGGGGTGCCAATGGCCTCAGTGTAAGTGAGCTTCCTATATTCTGAAAGGTTCCAAGTTCATTCACTGGTATCTCTACATAATGCTGGGAAAGGCTCCAGTATGACATTCTAGAAAGCCCTTGCCAGTCCATGTAGTGTAGGCAGTACTGAGCTGGATGGGCCAATCCTGTATTCCAGTGCTTCTGTGGTGGTGCAGGTGCACACATTTCCTTGAGGGCTCCCGTCTTGTAGGTGGAGCAAGAAATACTGTATTCTAGGAGAATGTTGGGTCCACACCTGTTATGATTTCCTAGAGGTTCCACAACTAGTCAGAAGAAGTTTTGGCTGTCTCTGCAGGCCCTCAGAAATTACTGGGGACTTGGGGAAGGGAAGGGGATCCTCCTCTTCTATCATTGATGACCAGCTAGGGGGCATTTGCCTCATTGATTTCAACGGGTCTTCTCTAATGAGGATTATTGAAATTAATGGGATAATTATGTCAAGACTACCTTAAGTTACTTTGATTTCAGCATGTCTGCTCTAAGCATAAGTGTGGCTACAACCCTTGATGCCCTTCAGTTGTGTTCTAAATACTACAGTTTTATTGTAAAATACCATCTCTTCAAAGACTTGGTATTTTCAAGGAAATGTCATTTAATACTCCAGGGTAGATAATGCTCATGCACACTGAAGTTTAGATGATCATAGCAGCACGAGTTTCCACAAGTGTAACTTGAAGGAAAAGACCTTCTTCTGGTCTCTGTTCATTTAGGCTCTAGAATCAGGCAGATAGCTTCCACTAGAGCAGCTTTCCCCACCCTTGTGCCTTCACAGGCATTTGGACTGCAACTCCCAGAATTCCCATTCAGCAGGGCCATTGGGAATTCTGGGTGTTGTCCTCCAAACATGTCAGGAAGGCACAAGGCTGGGGAAGCCTGCAATAGAGTAACACATTCTTTTTGCAATAGCTGGCATAAAGGTTCCACTAAAACTAATTGTGTTATTAAGTATATACTTATGGTTATTGGAGGCTGATGTGTTTGATGTTGTTTCAGCTTAAGGATCCTAATATGTACTTTCCAAATGAAGAATATTTATCTGAATATTTCTTAAAATTAGTCTAAAAGCTTGCATAACTGCAGGACTCTGCTTGCTTGAAGAGTTTGGGAGAATGCCACTGCTTAGTGACAGTTACAAGACTGTCAGTGAACAGCTCGTGAATCTTCCAGAGTGCTTGCAATTCTTATCCCACTAAAGTTGTTTTTTAATTATTACACAGTGAGATGTATGATGTATGGATTTGGAGATGACCAGAACCCTTATACAGAATCAGTTGATATTCTTGAAGACCTAGTCATAGAATTCATCACAGAAATGGTAAGTTCTGCGATATGCTTACACTTCAAAACTTTCACAGGCCTATGCCCTCCAGATACTGACAGGAGTGAACTTCTGAGGAGGAGGGGCAAATTGATCAGACACTTTGCCTAAGCAGAGCCAGCATGAATAATAACTTACTATTATAGTTCTTCTTATCCTGACCTGTGTTAGAAATATCATATATAAAAAGGAATGATTATTAACATTTTTGTTCTGCCTTGAGTCAAATTGATTTTTTCCCTGTTAGACTCACAAAGCAATGTCTATTGGACGGCAAGGTCGAGTACAGGTTGAAGATATTGTCTTCTTGATCCGTAAAGATCCACGGAAGTTTGCTCGTGTAAAAGACTTGTTAACAATGAATGAAGAACTGAAACGGGCAAGGAAGGCATTTGATGAAGCAAACTATGGTTCTTGAGGCCTTTTGAAATGCAGGTAAATGGCACATGCAGGAAGACAAACTGATTTTTTTATTTTGCCCTTTCCCTGAAAGTCAGGAAATATATCTATTCTTCTGGATAGTATGGCCTCAAAGTACCTTGTGCAGATGTCACTTGATTCCTACTTTAAAAATGCAACACTGTATTTAACAAATAAATTTAGAAGGGAGGGAATACTCAAATCCATCTGCAATTTATGACAATTTTTAAGTCAGTGGTGCCTCTTTTGGTTTGAAACATATAGCTAACCAGAATACCAAACAAGAAGCACATTACTTGGTTTTTTTGTGTGTCAAGTCAGGCTTTCCACTTTGGATTCAGCATTAGAACATTTTGTCAGTATTGTTTTGGGACATTTTAGGCCCTAATCAGTTGCAGTGTATCTGAAACATGGAGAGCACCAGGTGCATTCACAACTGCCCTCTCAAGTAGCAGTGGTACAAAACTTCATCTTAGTGGGTACAGGTGCACCCAAATGCATAGAAGCATTTTTATGGTGTGTCCAGTATTTACTAATTGGACTGCAAATCACTGTTGTTTGAGAGGGTAGATACACATGTGTACCTTTAACAATGGTGGTTATTTTCCTCTTTAGATGATGATGCAGTGCTGCCCTGTGGTTACTTTCAGAGTCTGTGAGTGATGGGAAGCATATTGGTATGCATAGCTCTAGGGTAAAGAGAAAACTCTTTTAGGAAAGTCAAGTTTTGATTTCTGTAGAATTTGCTTGAGATAATTTTTTGACAGGGAATTCTGTTTTTGTTTGTATTTTTCTTCAGTGGCATATATTAAAATGTACTCAATGGCCCTAATGTATTTCCTATTGTAAGTTATAACCTTAAGGTTTTTTAATTCACAAATTTAAGAGTTCTGTTCTCTGGGTTTGTATTATTTGGCTGTTTCATCTTTTTTCCCTGTTTAGTTTCTTAGCAGCTGTCAAGAGGTTCTAGTTCTCCCTTCAATCCACCCCAACAATGATCCCCTTCTATGCCAAGAAACCTGCTATTAAGGTTTCAGTACTGTTAATCTATACCCTGTTTTGCTGAACTATGTTGTAACGAACAAGTTCCTTGTATGCTTAATATTTGTATTTGTTTTTATGAGGAGCTTGATTTTCAATAAAAATGGGAGCAATTCATAATTGCTCCATTTGTTTGAATTTGTTTATAATAGATTTTTATTAAAATTTTAAACTAACACTAAAAACATCAATCATCAAATACATCAGATGTACTGGGTCAGCCCCCCCCACTCATATTTTTTAACATTCCATAGTCATATTTAAATCCATTTATGATAGCTTAAAAACATATTTAAATCTAAGCCAGGTCCCGTTTCTCTAGCCAATAATAAAAAGAGTCCCAAGTTTGATAGAAGTCAGTATCTTCTTTCTCCTTCAGTGATAAAGTCAATCTATCCATTTCTGCACAGTCCAAAATCTTTTTTAAAATCAGTTCATCGGTGGGTAGTTCCTCACTTTTCCAGTGCTGAGCGAATACAATCCTTGCCGTGGTGATGACATGCAACATCAAATTTCTTGTTTGCTACTGTCTTCCGGTATGATGCCTAATAAAAAAACTTCAGGTTTAAAAGCTAGGGGTTTTTGTAACATTTCCTCGAGCCATTTATGTATTTTAATCCAGTATTTTTTCACATTGTCGCAAGTCTACTACATATGATAAAAAGTACCCAATTTATGTTTACATTTCCAACATCTGTTTGACATATTTGGAAACATCTCAGCTAATCGATTTAGCGACAGATACCATCTATAAAACATTTTATATAAGTTTTCTTTATATTTGTTTGAATTTGTTTTTGAAGGAGCATACTGGACAAACATGTGAATACATAAGGAACTTGAACTCTTTGCTCAATACATTTTGCCAAACTATGCTGCTTCTGCAGTGATGATCTACAGAAAGACTTCAGTTGGCCGCTGCATCTTATATTGCCTCTGCTTGTTTTAAAATAAAATACAGTTTAAGCATTACTTATGCATCTTCTTGAACTTTTTTGAGCAGTTGCTTGACCAAGAGAACTGTTTCATGGGTCAAGTTCCCTACAATAATTTGAACCATGTATTGGAAAAAGCCATGTAACAATGTTGTGAGAAATTCATATATTTGATACACAACAGCCCATTACTGCGATTTCCCACTGCATGTACATATAAGGAGTCAAGTTAGCTAGTTTCTTTATATCTAGAAGCAATAATGAGAGGAAGTCTGCACTGAATAGGGCTCAAACACCAACCTGGTTCAACACTACCTGCAATTCAGTGAAATGACTGGTTACAGGTAGCACTTGTTTCTTGGAGGCGTCACCAATAAAGCAAACAATATTTGTGCATTTTTTCTTAAAAATACAGTGGTGAAAGTGATGTGTGACAGGTTCCAACCTGTTTTGGTGTTGCCACTATTGTAAAGTAAATGCAATATTGCCTAATGTAGGAATAACTGCTGTGAACATAACTTGGGAGTTGCAGCAATATTGGGTGTACTGGTACATTTTATATTTTTTTGCAAGAAACATAACACCTCTTGAAGCTAGTTATGGTTGTAGTTGGGCTCAACGCTGATTCTTAAACTCAGCAGCCATACCAGAAGCCTCCTGGTTTATGGAACAGCTGGTTATGTACTGTGACACCCATTCTTAAGGGACACCACAACAAATCTCACAAGGCCAGAGGCTTTACAGAACCATTGATGCTTCCCCAGTATACCTTCCCTCCCACCCCCCCCCCAAAAAACTGCAGCAGTTCCATGACCTGGTTCCCCCTTCTGCCTGCTTTCTGAGATGTACAAGCAGAGGTAGTTAAACTGTCCAATACTGACCTTGGCTAGCATAGTTTCATTTCTATTTCAAACATTTACCATACTTCACAAAATATTACTAGACTATAAGAAAAAAAAAAAACTAAAGGTAGTGAAGGTTGTAGCATTATGCTCCAATGCAAAAGGCTCTTGTTCAGAATTCCAATGATCCTCATTTCCCAGATAGTCTGTCCAGTTCCCTCACCTTGCCAACTTTTCCTTTCCTTCCACAGCCAGGTTACTATATTCCTGCTTGCTAGGACTTCTGAATCCTACCAAAACCTCCCTCTTGGATAGAGATGATGCTACTCTGGCTATGTAAATCTCTACACTCAAGTAAGAGGTTTACTATTAGGACAGGAGAAAATGAAGCAGAATGGAAAGTGGTCTGGCCTTGGTGTGTTCAACTTATACTTTGTATTTGCCTAGCAAATAGTATTAGAAGATAATTAAAATATCTTTTCAAAACACCGTAAGAACATTTTGTAAAAGCACACTGAAATTTTGCTGTACAGTAGGTACCTGCCCCACATTCCCCTTGTATAATAGAAATTTAGTAAATAAACACAATTTAATGGAATGAAGCATTAGAGACCTATTACTTTAAAAATATCATCAATATCATCACTATTTTCTGTAGCACCTTTCTGTCTATGGGACAGGCTTCTTTCCTTCACAAGGTGAGAAGCATTACCACGGGCTTGTTCTTCAACAGTTTCATTAGAATGACTGTTTTCAGTAGTCCACACCTGAGATGAATCGTTAGACCACTGACCAAGGGAACATGAAAGGCTGTTCTCAAGGAGAAGAGTGTCTGTCTCGGGTGGTGGGATGCAAAATAAGGATCTCTTTAAATTACATCTTCGCTTCTTTGAAAGTTTGATTCGCCTTCGTAGATGGGACTGAACTCGAAGTATTTGACTTGGTCTCCATTTGCAACTTGTGAGTTGAAGGTATTTACAGAGGGTAGCTTTCACACAGCCAAGTTTCCTACGCAAACTGTAAGGGAAAAGGAACATTTAGCATTTATTGGTTGCAAGTGTAGTCTGCCTTTTCCTCCAAGGAGCCCAAGCCAGCCAATATGATCCTCTTTATTTTATCCTCACAACAACCATGTCTGGTAGGTTAAGCAGTGTGTCTATCACCCTGTGATCTCCTTGGACACTTGAACCTAGGTTTCCCTAGTCCCTAATTAACACTCTGACACATGGGTCAAGAAATGTAGGGGTGTGAGGTCAAATTTCTCCCCACCAGCCAAAAGATGTGATGTCAGGTTCAGGCTACATTAAAGAATCAAGATACCATTTTTCCTTCTTGTTAGAAGCACACAACTATGCCTTCTCCCAACACAGAGAAAAGGACACTTTGCATCCCCATAACCTCCAGTTTAAGATCAGAAGCAGCAGCAAAGGTTTGCTTTCCACAGGGATTCCCCCAGAGGGCAGAGCTTGGCACTTAACCTTCCACACAAACCCAGGAGGCTGGATTGAGGGGTACCACTGGCCAATTCTGCATCCCTGCTTTCACTACAACACCAAAACAATTGCTTTGTCAGAACAATTATTTTTAATCAAGTAAAGTTCTCCATGTAACCAAAGCTCTTTTGCACAATATGGTACTAGTAAGCCTGCAAAAGCCTTCTCTATTCCAAAAATTAGAAATAAATTGCAAATGAGGCTTAACCCCAAGCCTCTTGTCTTTTCGTCCTTCACACTTTTTGTTTTTGACATCCAGATCAAGTATTCTTCCTAACTTCTCCCTTAGGAAAAATGAACACAACTCAAACATAGTAAAACTTATTTAGTACTTATAAAGTATCTAAAATTTTCAAGCAGCTACACCTTCACCAATGAATAAAACTATGTCAGTTTTCCTTTTGCCAGGATGTTCCTTCCACAAGGCATCAAGTGCACCCGCCCCCATTCCATTGATCCTCTGACCAGCAGTAGAGACCTGTTCCCCAAATAAAATAATGTCTCCAGTTACCAACTGGTCACATGCTTAATTAGTATATAAATAAATCAGGCTTCTCCAATCTAGTACCTCTGCAGGTGTTACTGAACTCCAACTCCTATTAGCTCCAGCCAATATGACCCAAGAGCGCAACCTTATCAGTGGTGGCTTCCTAATTATGGCATGATCTTCCCACCAAGGGCCACTGTGGCACCAGCATTGTCACCTTCTTGGTTTGTGTTTAAGACCGTTGGGAGACTGTTTTCTCCTTTTTCATTTCCAACTCCCAAAACGACAGTCTTTGCAAAATTGCTCGTTATTACCAATTTACAGCGACAGCCACTGGAGGACTAGCCTCTAAGCATGAACAGAGTGATTTGTTGAACCCAAGCTAGTAACTATTTCCAAAAGCCCTCCTTTTCAGGAACACTGGTCTCCACCCCTCTGGGATGGTCTCGCTGGAGTAGGGCCAGCCTCTAAAATCTACGCCAGCCCTCTAGGGCAGTCTTCTGTCCTGCATCATGTGATCAGGGACTGGAGAGCTCATCTTCCTCCTCTCCTTTGTCCCATCCCTGTACCAAACACTGTCTCTGCTCATGGTCTGACTGCATACCTGGAGGCAATGGCCTTCAGACAACCCCATGCTCCTCTGTACTCTCTGTTCCTACACTCCCCATTTCTCAGCTATCACTATCCTCACCCAAAAAGCCGATGAAACCATGACCTTGGAAAACAGGCCCAGAACAACCACTACCTTCTATGCCCAGGGTGCCAGGCTTTAAAAAGGGCTAGTTTTATTGAAGTTTTAGTTGTTTAAACAGTTTTAAATTATGTATATTGGAATTTTATGCTGCATTTTATTGTATTTTTGCTGTCAGACCATTTTAAGTATTGAACCTATGTGTAAGAATTGTTGTGAACTGCCCATAAAGCTTCAGTTATTGGGCAATATAGAAATGACAAAAGTTAACAGTGATAATAGTATACAGACCTGCAACCTTGGGCTTCTACATGCTGTAGCCTCTTACTTTTCAAAAGTTTCATTCCCAAGAAAAAGGCCTCTGATCCAAGTCTGTTGCTTTTGCACCAGAGAATGGTTGTTTTGAGTGTGTCAGATAGTTCTCTAAAGGAGCTTGCTTCTTGAAGTTTAGGCACAAATGATCTAAGATGCTGAGCTTTCAGTGATTTGGAAGAAAGAGATTTGGGTGTCCTTTTTGATCCAGAAGGATTTTCTCTAGATTTAGTATTCTGAAATTAAACAAAAAGCAAGGAAATTTGTATTGGAAAACACCAACAAGGTAAAATTTGTCTTCAGCATAGAAGTCTCAAGTTCTTAAAGATTAATTTGTAGCATCCTTGGTTAGAAGGACTCTAGAAACAGAGAATACATGGGTGGTCAACCCATGGATGACTGTAAAGTTCTAGGGTGGTTTGTTAACATGGCAGTTAACTAGGTTCATATGACAATGTAACCCATACTAGTTAACAGTATCTATGCTAAACTCCCTCAGCACACAACCAGCAAGGGAAATATGCCTGTGTAGATTATTTCCTTTCTGTGATCATTGGAAGAGGCACGTAAATCTGAACATATGCCATTATGAATAAAGATTAATGCCACAGCAGTATTTTCTGATCAGACACATAAAACACAGAAACATCATGTACTGAATCCAGAGTTTGCTCCTGCTGAGAGTTCTGCTCAGGACAGGGAGGTGAGTGAAGCATTTCTGATGCGTTCATCTTCCTACACAGCCCTAAGCATGATATTCCACATGGTTCCAGAAAGTTTCCAAAAATTAGGATTGGGAGGCTGCAGGAGAAATGGACAAAAACTGCTTTCGCCTTCATTCCACCATCTGCTGGATAAAAAGCCTTAGCTATGGTCAGAAAGAGCCCTTCCATTTGCAGAAGGCAAACTCTGGATCCAAGCCAGTAACTTCAAGGTGCACGAAAACAAAATATAACAAACCTCCTGCATTGCAGGGCTAGGGTGTCTACACAAGGTCTTGATATCAAACTCCTTTTCAAGATCTAGAAAAAAAAAATACCAGACATTTTACAAATAGGAAAAGCAAGCTTGTCTACAGACCTATGCACAGTTATTTGGAACAAAACCATCCTGAGATCAAAGCATCTCTTCTTAAATTCACTTTATCTGGGATAAGTATCTGGAAAATATGTAATATTCTACTGCAATATGGCTACCAGTTATTTCTAAATAATCTGTAATGTCCAGGGTGCCTGACAGTAAGCATGTTGGATGATGAAATGCTCCCTTCCTCCCTTCACCCCTTGTCTAATGCATACTGGCAGAAAGACTAGGAGAAAAGATCTGTATGCACCTCCCATATCCCCACATGAGAAGGTAGGCAAACAGCTGAGCCCAAAGAGACAAAGCTTGGTTTCCCACAATCTGCCCCTCATTTCACCCAAGTTACCTAGGTTAGTTCTGTTGACCAGAACTGGCTTTCCGATATCGGTATTGTTCTGGGCACGTCTCATCTTCTTCATGACTCTTTTAGGAACTGCTGTACTCAATGATCCAGGTTTGCTTCCTGAGAACAATCTATTCAACCATCCAGTTCCAGCCTTTTTCATTACAAGTGCTTTAGGCATTTTCTTCTTAATCTCTGAATAAGGGGCTCCCAGAAATTCATTTATTACAGAAGGAAAAGCAAATCCTTCAATATAAGGCCTTGGCTGCATATTTGAAACCTCCTGAAGCAATTCAAACAGACTTTTATATAACGAGCCAAGGCTTTTCAATACACCTTTAAAAAGAATCCTAAGACAATAGAAAAGATGGAAGATTAGATATTGTGTAACAAATACTTTTCCAAGAGCTGTTTGCTTCTCTGCTAAAACCTCCTCAAATTTATTTCCTCAAATAATAATTACCTTAATCTCTTGCAATATGAACTAACTAGTCTTCTCACATATGAAATCCTGGCATTAAAATAGCAAGAAAATAATACAACAATAAAAATGTTTTACAGGTATACATACCATAATCGGCTCAGCAATCCCACAACCAGAGTATTCAATAGTATGTACTCCTGTAAACACAGATGTTTAACAGACAAACTGAGGAGCAAGTCAATTAAGTCTAAACAACAAATGTCCACGGCTTAGAAACCCATATTAAACACCCATTTCAGTCTTTCCCAGTCTGGTGCCCTTATTACATTTTGGGCTTCAGCTCTCATCAGCCCAAGCCAGCATGTAATGGGCATGTTTCTATTGAGAATTCTATGCTACTTTAAGAACACAAAAATAAAAATATGTATTATTTCAGCTAACTTATGAAGCAGAAAACTGACATACATTGGGATACTATACTTGGTAACTATACAAGACTTGTCATCAAAGCTATCTTCCTTAATAAGCCTTCAGAATATCTCCTATGATTCTGTATCTCTCTATTGGAACTCCATGAAGCACCATATTATATTTCAAACTCTTTGTTCTGAAAGGATACAGAAATCCTGTACAACAACATTCAAGTAAACGCAGCACAAGTTTGCAGCCACCCAGTATCTTCACCAGTACCACTTCTATTACAGGTTGGCTGGGAACCAAGCATTCTTCAGCGTTTTCAGAGTTATGTTTCCTATTTAAAATAAATCAAAAGAAAAAAGAGTATGCGCCTATGTTTTGGCATCCTACCACATTTAATACTGGTATGTCCTGGATGGCAGAATGCCTAGCAGCAAAATTACAAGCAGAATTTATTGCCTTGAACTGTTCCTGTAATAAAAAATGAAGTATTCCATTATCTGTTAACTCAAGTTTGCCTTAAGAGTCTGATTTTGGATTTGATATTCCTTCAGAACAGTTTAAAATCTTGCAACTTCCCTGCTATTAAAGACTGTGTATGCTGGTCCCTGGAAAGGAAAAGAAGAGAGGCTCAAGACCAGGCAACTGATGCCTAAAAAGATCAGCTGGCTTGACAGAGGTTACTGAAGGGATATTTTTGTTTGTTTGTTTGCTATTTAGAAGTATTTCAGTATTTTTAAAATTGTTTTATATGCTGCCTTTCCTTCATGGAGGTGCACATGCTCTTCACCTATTTCAGCATAACAACAATCCCATTACTTAGGTTAGGCTGAGAGTCAGTGGCAAAGTGGGAACTAGAACTGGGTCTTTTGAGTTTCTGTTCAAAACTCTAACTACTGCATCATACTGTAAACTGCCTTGGGTACAAAGTAAATATTATATGAATGGTTGTTGATTTTTTGTTAATCACATAAGACAATAAAAGGTTAATGGACAAAATAATATAGTACTCTCTGTTGGCTGATTTTCATTTAAGCAAGATTTTGAATCAGATAAATCACTTCATTCTTCGTTGAAAAGTTCAACATAGTGTGAAGGCTTCCACTGCCTCAGACTAGAAAAGAGACATTTTGATGAAAAACTGTTGAGTTTTAGTTGCCTTAAGTTTCAGGGATTCCAATAGGATCAAAGTTAGCTAAAGCACTATAACCAGCAACTCAGAAAAGCTGAAGATGTAAGCAAAAGGTTCACACAAACATGGTGAAACGTTCTGACTAATGTTACTTACACTGGGCCCGCCTGAACAAGATCTTGGATTGCCTTCTCCAAATTCATTATTTTGAAACGCTTCAAGCACTGTTCTACCTGAAAGAGTGTGGGGGGGGAGGGGGGAGGAATATAAGTGTAATGTTTCATAGATCAAATTCTAACCCAGGCATCCCTCATTTTAAACATTTACTATATGCATGCAAATTTTTGTATGACAAAGCAACCAGTATAACTAAAATGAACATTAGCTTCTGGATATTTCCCTTTCCTCTATTACTCATAAAACACCAAGCACTCTGATGGGATGAGGATGATGAGAACAGCCCAGTATCCTACTGCCTCTCCACCCCATGGTTCCCCAAGAATAAAAGTGAGACAACACAGCAACTATGGCAGAGAGTAGCACTTTACTTCCCCCACACCCCATAGGAGGAAATGCCAGCCATTTGTTGAGGAACAGTCAATCTTTGCCCCTTGGGTCCTTGACTGCAGCCTGTCCCATGGAACTCAAGGAGAGACAAAGAAAATCAACTTGCTCCTTCCTGCATAGCCCAGCCCCTCCATTCACACCATCAGCTGGCAATATATGTGTGAATGTATTGTATATATTGTATGCATTCAGACACAAAAACATTTATATTCCCTTTAAAATCTATCCTAGTCAACAGAGTGAGGTGAAAGTGAAAGTCTCCTATCAATTACAAAAGAGTGCTTGCGCAGCCGCAAGGCCCTTGGACCTCCTTGGGCCCTGAAACCATCTCTACCTACATGCTTGCGATAACATTAAAACACTACATAGCATACTAATATAACCTTTCAATACTACAGGTGAACCAGGGCTATAATCCAGAACAAACTTGAACATTAACAACAAGGAAATGAATCCATGCTTGCTTCTAAGTAAATGAGTGTAGCTTTTGGGTGACATTATAACATACAAGGTAATTGTATGTTAATGTCTACAGACTCACAACTCACAAATAAATTGTTTCTTCCAATATTGAGAATTGAAGTACAGCTTTGCATAATACTTCATATACTACTTGAACTTCAACATGGCAAGTAAATATGGACAGTGTAGAAGACATATTAGGCAAAGCACCAAACTGTGGCTTTGTTGTCATTATATTGTTTTCTTTTTGCAAATAGAAATATCAATTTACCAAAAACACACTTCTTGAGATGAGACAAGGGACAGTATCCAGTTTCTGAACCATGAAGAGAACAAAAAAATCACAAAATTTTTACATCCATTGAGTTAAAATTCTGAATACCACTCAATGTGAAGTACCCATCTTCATCCCACCAAACTGACAACTACTCCCATATGAAAAAATATATATTGGAAAAACCCTTCTTCCAACCTGTTTGAGAGACCGATATGGCCTATGATGGTTCATCTGGTAATGGAAACTATACATAATTGAATGCAGTAGGCTCTGTTCTGCAACCATAGCTTCATTTCTTAGAAGGTGGTAGACAGAATGACACCCCTTACTAACAGCTGAAAAGCACCTCACTGGAAAAGATAAATGAAGAAATTATTGATATAAAGCGATACAACAATGCATGTAACAAAGTCTTATTAGAAGATACATCCAGCTTCTCAAACTCCAAAACCCCCAGGAACAGCGTGACAAGGATGAATCGTTTCAATCATTTGCCCTCCAGTAACAAAACTTCATAGCATGTACATCTATGAGGCACACAGGGTTTGTGATGCCTCAGTGCAGGAGCAATGTCACTCCTTACAGCCACAACTGGTAAAAGTACCATTACAGGTAAGCTGCAGTGCAATTCAATGCCCTTCACACTTGACGATGCAAGTCTCCAAACTTGCATGGTGCAAGGCACAGCAGCAGTGTTCTCTTCTGCCCAAAACCCTGCATTTCATCTAGATCAGACCTGGGCATTGTACGGCCCACGGGCCACATCCGGCCTGATGGCTGACCCTGACTGGCCTGCATGAGGTCATTGGCAAATTAAAAGTCAATGCAAATATATATCGTCATAATATAGATGCAAGCAATACAACTGCACTGCTTTTATTTTGAAGGATCTGCTGAATTGAATTGAATTTATTGCTTTTCATGTAATGTTAATAATATTTTTGCGAATATTCATTAAATAGTGCTGTTCTGTGCTCCACATTTTCACTGTATCATTGTAATGTTGCATTTACTTTTTTATAGAGATATATACTGAGCAGAGCTGTAAGTGTATTGGTCCGGCCCTTAACAACTGTCAAAGTTTCTCATGTGGCCCCATAGGAAAATTAATTGCCCACCCCTAATCTAGATAGATTTTGGGACCATGAAGATGAAGCACCATGGAAGGGGAAGGAAGGAAGGAAGGAAGGAAGGAAGTAGGGCTGCCATGTGACTGTAGCAAAAGCCATCACCTTCTGCCTTTTCTCCACCCCATTCCACAGCATGCCCATTTTCCTCCTGTCCAAGGTCAATTTCCCACTTTGGCAAACCAGCCAGCATGTTACTTCACTTAGAGCAGACCCATTTAAATGAGTGAGACTTAAATTGGTCACAACTCACTCCAGTTCCGTTCATTTCAATGAGTCTACCCAAATTAGAAAAAACATTAGATACTACCCGTTATTGCCCATGAGACTTTATCTGCATCCAGCTCATTATTTTTAATGCGAGAGAAGCACATGCTCTCTCGCATGTAACAGTGAACCAGCCAAAGGCATCTTTGCATGCGTTCTGACACGAAAATAAGTTCCATTACAATAGTGAAACTTACTTTTGAGCAGACACGCCCGAGACCCCATTGAGAGAAGCACTCAACTTTCATTAGTAGTATTATTATTAATAACAATTACTTTAGCTGGGTCGTTCCTGTACCTCCCGTAAACCTATTAAGGGGCAGCACTATGCATGCTTAGATAGGAAAGCACAGTTAGCTGGGCCTTTTTTTTCTGCCGCTGTCGAAGCATACATAGAATAGTGCACTAAAACACGTTTCCAAGACTGCACCAAGTGCAACTCCTGTGCCAGGCAGGCATACGCGGGCAAGTGGCGCGCGATCCTAACGTCGAGCACAGGCGTTTCATTTCGGTGGCCGCGCTCTCCTCACCCGCAGGATGTTGAGCCGGCACTCCTACAGCCGCAATGCACGCGGGCGCCGGAACGTCCACCCGGTTCCACACCGCCTCCTGCGCTCCGGGGGCCGCCATCTTTTCTGGAAGGCGGGGCCTGCTCTGGACTAAACCAAATCACAGGGAGGAAGGAATCGAAGGACGCAACTAAGCGACCACGGGGGGGGGAGGGGGTGGAAAAAGAGAAGCACTGTTCGGTTGCCTCGCACGATTTTTTTGGGGAAGTGGGTGGAGCGTGTGGTTTCCTCACCTTAGGAGAGCAGCGAAAGCTGCCGTGCTTTGACGGCTTCGTAGGGCTGTCTTGTATTGGTATTAGTATTAGTTACGCACATGTTGGTTCATTGCACAGTAATTGTTTACATAGTGCTTTCCAACCAGTACAAATGTCACTTCATGCTTTCGGGAGATTGGAGCGATCTGTTTCAAAATTCTCACGGACGTCCTACTGCCAAGGCTGGAGAGGGATCCCGGGATATTAAGGGCTATCAGTCTCTTTCTGCTATGACGCAGAAGCCCTCCTTTCTTTCATCAAGCAAAATCACAGCAATTAAGAACTGGCCTTGCTATACAAACTCAGATGCCTCTAATATCAAATAAAGTATAATGTATAGCAGTGTGTTTCTTTCATGTTTTTCTTTGCAGGATTAGCCTGCATCAAAATAGTTCTTTGCTTACACTCGGGATGTGATAGCTTCTTTAATAAAAGGAAATTTGCTAAAAAGTGAGATGGAACGAACCAAGTTTGTAGTGTATAGGCTCTGATCCTGCAAATACTTAATACAAATAGAGCTCGCCCCGCCCCGCTCCCGGTTTTATAGGTATAAAACAAGACCTATACTTTGTTTTATTTGTGCCAAGCAAACCGCCCATGGCTTGCCTTTCGCACTGTTTTTACAATTGCATGTATTTCCACAACTATTTGAATTAGAATGCTTGTTTTTAAAGAAGCATGGAAGAAAAATCCTGCAGTTCAGTAGCATGCTGGCTCTGCCGCCTTTTCCCTATATGCCAGGGGAAATGCTAGCATTGAGCAGGTAAAGCTCTTATCACTACGTAGATCTCCATGTATTCATTATATCTCCAATGGAAGAAAAAGCACCGATCTCATATTCTCTGTGATTGTAAGAGACAAACTGGATTACCTCTGTGATAGACTAGAAATCAGAGCCACAGAAAAACTATAGTTCCTTGCACCCTTCAGATGAAGTGCAGTGAATGCACTAAGAATCATTGCAATAGCCTTTAGCCCTTTAAGGAAAAGCAACCATATTTTTTTCTGCACAGCTGCACCTGAAGGAATTATACCAGGAACATATGAAAAGATTCCAAGAAGGCTGGGATTTTTATTCTGTTATAAGGCACTTGTCTGAAAAAAATGGTAGGAGGAAAAACTTCAGCAAGTACAATTATTTATTCAATGGACCTCACTAAGATTTCACTTGCAGAGTTCCTGAGATACTATGAGCAACCCATAAGTGAGGAACAAGCATGGGCTATCTGTTTCCAGTCTTGTTGCAAAATGAAACAGATAGTAATGCAAGGAGTGGATTCTGTGTTACACATGATAATCTTAGATGTTGACAATCTCTACATCCATTCAGATGGGAGTGTATCCTTCACCCTGGGGCATAACTTTGGTAAGAATTAACACAGAAGCTGACTGAACTATTATTTCATGTTTGCAGTTACAGGTGTTTGTATTTTTGTCTTTCCTTCAATAAGTTCACACATCTCTTAAGGTATTCTTAGTATTTTAACTGTTCACATGTTTATATAGTAGCAGATTTTATTAACTTTCTGACTAAATAACCAGTGATTTAGGTTATGATTCTTCTAGAAGTTTAAGAAATGAAGTGTGTAACAGATGAAACAGATCACTACAAATGTGGGACTCTGATGCAGTAACTAAAGATTATGGATGCTTATCACATTACACAGTATTAACTGTGACATTATAGTGAATTCAATTTTTAATTTTTCCTTCCGCAAACCTGAAGAAGGCAATACAAAGTTCCAGTTAATTTCCTGCTGGGACATTGTTAAAACAAAGTAAAATGATAGTTTGTAGTTTGATTAGGCTAACATTTCTAGGACTAATATAATGTAATAGTTTTGTTTTGAATGCAACCCTTTATCCCAGCTAGTAATTTATTATGCCACTATTGGGCTTCATTCAGTGAGTTGTCCTTGTCTGCAGCGATCATGGCAATGAATACTACCAAGAACAGCAGAGAAGCAAGAAGAATCAGTATCTAGAAGCTCAATTCTCACATCTGTTTCATCTTGATAAAAGTATTTAAAACATATCCCATCCTACAATCAATCAGGATCTCTAGATGACTTACAGTTGCAGTAGACTTCCACTTGTCCATAAGTAGCAGGATTTGGGGGATATTATAAACAATGCTAGGTGCTTCTAGATGCTATGGGGCAATAGAAAATGATTTATACCATTGGTCAGTTCTGCTTATTCATATTGTCCTGTATTTTGATCAGGTCCTTTCTCCTACTCTCTTCCCTTTCTCGTTGCCTTTTCAACAAGCAAGCTGTAATCTCTCCCAGATGGAAGCCAATACTACTACTACTACTACATTTCTTGTATACCCTGCTTTTCCTCTTGCAAGATCATGGAAGCTAAGCAGGGTCAGGCCTGATTAGACTCTGGATGGGAGACTCGTGTTGTGTACTGAAGAGAGGGGTTGGACCTGATGGTCTTCTAGGCCCCTTTCCACTGCATCATTCTAAGAAACTCAAGGTTCTACTCCTCTACATTTCATTCTCACAACAATTCTTCTGGGAGGTAGCTTAGGCTGACAGTCTGTAACTGTAACTGGCCCAAAGTCACCCATGAAATCAAAGGCTTCATAACTGAGTGGCGACTAGAACTCAGATCTCCTTTCATGCCTTACATTTCTCATGCCTTAGTTTACTTATATCCACACACCTAGCTTTAGGGGTATTTTGTAGTTAACGCTAGTAGATATCCCTTTTTGTCAACATGTATAGTGTTCACTAATATACTAAGTCAATCTGAACTACTTCTAAACTGGCTCTAGCTTGCATTTATTCCTTCTAATACTAAATGGTGTGTGACCAAACTATCTTTATAATAAGACAGTTGCAAGTCACACTAGATTTTCTAATGCTTTTATCAAGAAAACGTGAGCGTATACTTTGAACATACAACTAATACTGAAGACTATAAGAACTAACAAATTATTGTTCTTCCAGATAATCAGATAAATCAACAACCAAGTGATTCCTTGGAAGATAAGGTAAAATTTTGCTATTTAATATGGCCTCCAGTATAGATTTTTATATCTAACATTGTAAACCTATCCATGGTATAGTTACCTAACTTGGACCACATTAATGAAGGAATACACAAACTATAATGTTCTTAGCACAGTTTGTATAATACTAATACTGGATTAAGATGAGTAACTTGAAAAAGCTTCTGTAAGATCCCACCCAGATTGCATTGAGTGGGAGAAACCAATTAGAGCACCTACATGCTTGAATGAATAGAATTGCTGCTATCCAGAATTTTGTTCACATAGGTCTTTGTTAGTGTGACTTCAGTGGTCCATCAAAGTTTGGATAACAGGGTTCCAATCCTCTGTTGCCTTCTCTAAGAGGCCCTAAAGGCCAAGGACAAACCGGAAACCTAACAAAGAATGTCATTGACTGCAATTCTGTGTACACTAGAGGACATGAGTCTGATCCCTCCAGAAGGACTTGGCATGTATACATGAATGCAGGATTGGATCCACAAGAATGTGGCAAGGTGGAGTTTGCTTTGAGGGTATTTTCTCCATTTGCATACAATGATAAAATGGTTGTCTACTTTCAAAGCAATATAATTGTATTTAACTATTGTGGAGATACGTAGTAGTAGATTGGAATCTGTTCGATTTTGGGATGATTTGCAGTAGACTTCCAATTGTCTAAGTAGCAGCAATGAAAAGGCTTCTCCTGGGAGTGGATTGTTTAAAGCAGCTGTTCACAAATTCAACAGCACCTTGTTGCTAAAGTCTTAGTACATGTCTGCCTATCAGTTCAGCTTTTTCACACTTGAGCTCTCACTAGTGGCCTGAAGGTTACTAGTAGAAACAAAGTAGATTCCACAGGCTAGAAGTCTATCAATTGCTTGGTTTGAATAAGAGAGAGATTAATATGACTCTAAGATACTGCTGTTGGTCCTGGAGGGCAACCAATAAAATATGTATTAGAAAACTCACTTTGGTCCCCAGTCCCCTCATCTTAAAGCCGTTTGCCAACAAGCAATCACTAGTAGAGATGGGTTTAAGATTTGGAAATCACTTTTCTTGCTTTTTAAACTGAAGTTTTACTTGAGTCAGCAATATATAGTATTCTAAAATTGGTTTAAAGTAAACAACTTGAAACCAGTTTCTCTCACTAATGGAGGTCAACTGTATGCAATTTTACATAAGGGTGGGCAAGGATGGAGTCAAGTGTGATCAGAAAGAATATCTTAAGAGTTCTGTATGGAGCTGGTCATCTAAGTAATTGCTTTTTAGTGCTCACAATTAGCCTGTTCTTGAAATTAAGATGGTCTCCCTGGGCTTCCTTTATAGTTGACAGAATTTTTGGGAAAGTTGATCTATAAAGCTCTGGACTGGGGAATTGAGAGTCATATGGAGAGAGAGCTGAGTGAGTCCCTGGAGAAGCTAATCTCTTTTATGCTAAAGCTGAACCCTGAGACAACCAAAGCAGCAGTCACATTCCAAGATGTCATCAAGGTTTTGTTTCTTCTACCTTTCTTTGCATCATTTGGGGTTCATTAATAAGAGCATGGGAAGCTGTCTTGTATACTGAATCAGCCATATCAGACTTGATGGACCAGTGGTCTGACTGGCTGGGATCAGCTGATCACTGGGGAAAAGACATCACTGTGGCTTCTTTCCCTGCCAGTTGCGCCCCATGTGCTTTCTCCAATTACACTCTCAGCACATGTCCAAACCCTACAAGGTACATGGCAAAAGCAGCCCCCTAGAACCTTAGAATAGGGTGCAGTTCCTGGGATGGTTTCAAAGCCATCCCCACTGCACACCTTGCCAGGTTTGGGCCACATGGGATGCTACATGCTCAAGGGTAAGTAGGAAAAACATGAGGTGTGTGACCAGCCTGCAGGGGACAAAAAAAAAAAGAAGCCACTGTAGTTTTGTTTTTCCCCAGGTGATTATCTGAATTCAGCCACTAACTGACTGCAGTTCTCAAAGGTCTTGGGTAGAAATTTTTATAGCTGTGCCTGCAAATTTTTGGGATAAAGCCTGAGATTCTTTGTGTGCAAAGCAAGTTCTCTACCACTGAGCCATGGCCTCTGTCCAATGGTGCTGAAATTTTCATGCATTCTGAGGATGGAGTAAAAATGTACTTGTTTGTCTTTTACATCTTCACTGCAAAATCTGACTACAGCAGGATAAATGCAAACAGGGCAGCTATGGTAGGTTTTGCCAAGGATCGAAATACTCATCTATGAGCTGAGGTAGGTAGAGAAAATTGCTACTACTTCAATGTCATGCACATCTACATAGGAGTTCTGTCCAGTGAATTCATTGGGACTTATTTCTAGGTTAGTGTGTTTTAAGATCTCAAAATAAAAAGACTTGAGTGCATTTCAGAGTTCAACTAAGGAAAACATGTGCTTAATTACAGTGCTAATTCTTAATTTAAGGATCTATGTATATACCACCCTTTAAGATTCTCAATGTGATTTATTATCAGTGAACAAAAATAACTATGAAACAACTAAGAGGACAGTAAACACTGGCAGTTTAAAACAGCAACAGCCCGTAACCGAACAAAAGGCTTGAGGGAAATCAAAATACTGAAACCTGTGGCATCCCACTTATGCATATCAATCTGGCCACCGTGCCATAAGAACTGGCTTCATCTACTCTGCTCACACTGCTTTTGATGGAAAACTGTTGGTCCATTACTGCTGTCATCACTACTTGGACAGGTCTGAAAAGGTTTTTCTAGATGAGACTTTTATTGTGCTCTTGCCTTTTCTCACTCATGGTAACTTTATGGCTGCTTCAGATGACATGGTGAATACTCAAATTCGCTTCTGCTTTTAGAGAGCGGTTTTGGGAAGAGGAGGTAGGAACTGCAACATGGAAAATCACAGAGGGAGGCATCTCAAAAAAAGCTCAAGTGCTCAGCAGGAGGATGCCACCTAAAGGTTATGAAGCAGGAAGAAAAATAACTTTATAGAGCTGCAGTCTTAATTCTGTGATGCAGCCAGAAACATTGGGTTAGACAGCCTCACTTAGTAAGTCATACATGGTTGAGGGGAAGGTGAAGTCCTGCTTTTAGTGATGTCTTCAAAGAATCATAGTATTCAATCTTGTATCTAGTTTTATATTGCTGAGTATGGGTCCTTCAGACTGGATGTATTTCAAATCTTTGAGGCATAATATCTTCATCTCAGGTATATGCATCTCAGGTGGCTTTTTTTAAAGACATAAGCCTAATAAACAAGGTTTTTCTAGATGGACCAGTCCTCGTGCTTCCAATCTAAAGCACTGCACAGCCGTTAAATTTGTTCTACCTTGATTTTTTTCCCCAAAAAGAAAAGATGGAAGAGGTGGCAAAAGAACACAGAATGGAGGGAGCGTTGTCTGGAAACACCTGCACCCCTACCAGAAAAGTTTAGTGCAAGAGGTGGGGCTAGGGCACAATAAAAGCCTCATCTGAAGACCCCTGTACCTGTAACTTTATTGCAAGCCAGCACTGGAAGGCAATAAGCATGAGAAACTAAACAAATACACAGCCTGCAGCCTCCTTTCTTTGGTCATTGCCCCTAGGATGCATGGAGGCTATTGACTTCTTTTTGAAAAACTACTTCTAGAATTTGAATACATTTGGAAAGTGTTTTCTAGTCCAATACAAATCTTATATATAGAATGCTGTCTCTTCATTTTAGATCTGTGAGAATCGCTTCCTCAAACCATCTGAAGCTGCCAGTCATTACACAATGGTCTGTAAAGTGCTCTTTGCTGAGTATGTTGAGCTTCATAAACTCACAGTCACTATACGGAGTTGCAAAGAGGTATGCTGGAAGAGTGCACAGGTGTG
The DNA here is from genome assembly GCF_004798865.1 of Varanus komodoensis. NCBI lineage: Eukaryota > Metazoa > Chordata > Lepidosauria > Squamata > Varanidae > Varanus > Varanus komodoensis. The sequence goes on from NW_025335941.1 coordinate 37,659,279, forward strand.
CCCAATTTTTTTTCATTTCCCCTATCTCATTATCTTCACTTTCCCATAAAACTTGAAAAACCTGGTAGGAAAAATAAATTGCACAGGAGGCTGGGGGCCAGAATGTATAATGCAGAGGTCCTCAAACTTTAACAGGGGGCCTGTTGAAAGGCGAGGGTGCCTGTGAGCTGGAGGCAGGCAGGCGTGCACGCAGCAAGGCAGCGGCTTGCTCTCTGTGATTGTTTTCTCCGAGTGAGCGAGCCGCCATCTTGCCGAGTGGGCAAGGCAGGTGGCGACAGCGGGCACAGGGAGTCCAAAACCTCTGGGGGGGGGGGGGGGGCAGATAAATGGCGGATCTGGCCCACAGGCCATAGTTTGAGGACCCATGGTATAATGGCTTTAGAGAAGGAGCAAATCAGTGACAAAGGCATTTTTTTTATATCTTTCAGTATTTGGGAACAATGGACATGAAAGGCTGCACTCCAATACAGAAGGCAAATGACTTGGTATGAGTAGCTCTCTGACTTTAAAAAAATCTACTATGAAAGAAGTACTTTTGTACCCTCTTCTCTATGTACAAAGATGCCATCTTACTCACCAGCATCTGCAATATACAAGCTTTTGGGCTAAGCATAATTCTAATGTTAGTGTACATCCTTACCAATGTAAGTTAACCAGACTTCTCTACTCTCATATGTACTCCCCATTCCAAATGGGCAGTCAGGAGTTATGGGGCAGAAATTACAATCCAGGCACATGCTTACTCAGAAGTAAATTCCAGTGTGTTCAATGGGATTTTCTCCTACACTAGTGTGCATAGGTTTGCAGCCTATGTTTACCTTGTAGGAGAAAGCACTGAAGACTTTGTTTTTTTAGGAATATTCAAGCAAAGCACACTTAAGGTGAGACAGAACACACAGCATTCACCAGCTGATCAGAACAATTTGTGCAGACCCCTATACTTTCTAGCTAGAAAACTCATCTCTGGCCCACACCTCTTCATCTCAAACTGCCATCTTATTTGTTTAGCTGTTGCTTTGTCCCATTTCCTTCCACTGGGTACCTTATTTCAAATGCTGGAGGTAGCTTCCAACTATCAGGATGCTGCATTCTGTCACTAGCTCCCATGAAACCCTGGTCAGCAACCTTGTTCACTAGCTAGTGATCATCTCAACAGAAGACTGGCCAATCACTATCCAGAATACTATGCCAAATTGTGCTTCCTCTGATCCCCTTCAGGAAAGCCTTCCAGGAACTTGGTCAAAAGTAGAACATTCTGCAAAACACCCCACATTCATACAAACTGCTGATGTTATTGCTAGTTCATGATTACGTTCAGGAGCTTTTAATACTATCCTGATCAAGAAGGGTAAGGGGAAAGCACCCATAAGATAGAGCTGATTCATGATTTCACACCTCATTGCTTATAAGCAACATTTCACGTCTGACTTAACCTATCAGAGCCTCTTTTCTTCTGCATAACACCACACTTTCTAATGGCTGTTACTGAGGTCAATATTCAGCTTTAATACTAGTGCATTGTCAGTTCAGATGTCTCTACCTTACACTGACTAGCTTTTAAGCATATTTTTGTATCAACTTCAGTGTTGAATAACCTGGTCTGTTTGAAGTATTAAAATCTAAAGATTCTTAATCCACAAGAATTTCAGTGTAGTATCAGTGTGCTTTAGTAAATGCAAACTGATATCCCTGCAGACCAAGCTTTTCTACACAGGGATGTTAATCTGCTATATCTATTTTCATTTTCATTGTATAATTGAGCTCTGAGCACGACAAAATGAATGTTCCTTCCTGCTTTTCCACTATATAACCTCCAGGTGGTGCTGTGTTCTAGCCAAATTGTGTTAATATACAAGTAAAAGTCTTCTTTCCATTTTACAATTAAATACTGCATTCTCCCTGTTTTAAACAAAGCTCACCAAAAGTATTTTTTAGACATAATGGTGAAATGGGAGTGTCACAATGGCAAAAATTCCATGAACAATTGTGACTAGGGAACGAGGTGTGTATAATAAATGCCTCATGTATGAAAGTCTGCCCTTGGGCTTTCCTTTTTTCAGGCTGGCTTGTGGCAGCGTGTGCTTGGTGACTTGCAGAAGGGTGTAAGACTGCGTAAGGCTATGGAGCAACCGAGGATTCCCCCAGAGAAGGGTGCTCACACGTCTTACAGTAAAGTCGTGGATGATATCCGGAACAAACGCTACACCCTCAACAAAGTAAGAATGCTTATCAACATTCAGAGCAGTACATCTGAAATGTGGCTAGTACCTGAAGAATTGCTTGTCCAAATTCAAAGAACAAGATCTGTACAAGCTTGGCATTAATGTCTGAAATTTCCCAAACCATAGTAACTCCTGCTCAAAGTAGTATACACCTTTGTTTGCCTGCTGTATTTTGGGTTAGCTGTGATGGCTCAGGAATTCTACTGGGCTCTAAAAAGGAAGTGTGTGTGTTAATATCTTACCTGAAGAGAAACCGGAGTATGTTAAAATCTTACTGTCCACAAACAAATGAGCTCCTTTAATCTCTAGGAATGGATCACACAGTTGAATATTAAGAGTGGAAGAAGCTTCTAAATTCTAGGGTGGGGTTTTGGAGTGTGCTGCTCCTGTAAGTGAAATAATTCTTTTAAATGACTTCAGAGGGAACTGGACCAAGTTCTCATCCTTCATACAGTTCCCTTTGAGAGAAACCACTTGGTCACCAGCTACCCCACCCAAATTGTGTAAAGGGGTTTGAATCTCAAACTCAAAGGCTTGGAGAGCTGGGTTCTTACTTTCATGCTATCTAGTCACTCCCCGTTTGTCAGGTATCAGCACGAAAATTAAAAGAGAGACCCTTCCAGGAGCCCAGCCTTCATGATCAGCTCATGACGGAGGTGAAAAATCCACCAAAGCTTCGGTCCACCTTTATAGAAAAGAGTCGCAACAAATACAAAGGTATGCCTCAGGTGTTAACTGAGATTACTGTAACTTGATGGTTCAAAATCCTTATAATCTATGAGTGAAGTAGAAAGACAAACTATAAGGATCCTGCTTACACATAAGACTGAGGCTGGGCATACTTCTACTGAACTCTTGGCCCTGGTCACATTTTAGGATACAAACGAGAGAGGAACAAAGGGGGACAGTCTTACTATAAGAGCCTAACTATTACACGTAGCTACTGTATGTAACATCTGGTGGTAGCACCACTCTCATGGCCAGAATGATGTGAGGTTGGAGGAGGTGGTATTTGAAGAAGCAACAGTTTAGAAAGATTTATTCAAAGGATTGATTAACACATGCATGCTCATCAGCTGAAAATTACAATGTCAGTAAGGACTGGCATGCAGAGATTCCCACAGAACAGTCATGCTTAGCTCTCAAACTAAATGTATTCTTTTCTTTTGTCAGTGAATCACAAGGAAAAAATGGTAGCATTTGCTTAAGAGGACTTAGGTGGAAGAAGGAAAGAATGTGTGTGCTGACAAAATAGAGGTTACTGTTTATAAGTTCCAAAAATATAAGAGAAGCTAGTCTGGGAGTACATTAGGCAAAGTGAAGTAGCTGTTAAGAGGCCAATGCTGGTGGGTAAGGTACAATATGCTGAATGGAAGTTTTATCACCTGCCCACCTGCCATGAGCTAACCTGGCACTCTTCAGTGCAGTAGAGGTTACTGTCATTGTTGTTGAAACAGAATCCAAAAGCCTGTCTGGTTTTCTGTTTGCAGAATTGATGGCTACCATTTTTCTGTTGCTTAAGGCAGCAAAAATCTTGGGACAGTCCTAAACAAAGATAAGAGAAATGTAAGGACAGTTTAGATGGGGTGGGGGGAATTCATAAAAACTGAACCAGGCATGTTATTTTCTTTTGTATGACTTAGCAACAGTGTACAATGCAGTTTCCTACTTTTGGTATGTGTTCTATACAGTATATGTGTATTCCCCCCCCCCAGAAAACTTTCAGAAGTTGTCTTTGAATTCTCTCTGTGGTGGTATCTTCTGTGACCAAACTGTCAATTCAGTAGATTTCTTGAAAGCTAAAAAACCACGACTGAATTACGTCCAGTCAGACCAAGAACTTAAGGTAACCCTCCCTCCCTCTTTCCCTCCCTCCTCATAGAACTATTAGATTCTAGATAGTGAAATTTCAGACAACCCAGGAAGAGAACCCATTATTTATTGTTAGGTTATTCATAATTAATGACTCATACTTAAACCATAGTTCAGAGTCACATACAGCAACTACAGACAAATGAATGACAACCATCAATGAACCTCCAGAAGAGCCTCACTGTGGTTGGTCCATTTCTATGGAACTCTCTGCAAAACGATGAAGTTTGGGAAGAGTATGTATGACAAGAATCTGGAAATACAATGCTCACTGCCCGTTCTCTATCCATATAAGTCAACATGCTAAATTAAAAATGTGAATTTTCAGCCCTATTCTTATTAGGGCAAACTCAAGTTGGCTCTCATTATTTCGAGTCTGGAAGCAAATATGGGAGTCGCATCTTAAGATCCAGCCTCCTGTGTTTACAGGAAAATAGTACTGTTCTAATAGTAGTTTAAGTTTCTATAATTTAAGGGCATGACCTTACCCAGATGATCATCAGCCTCTGAGCCTACAGTTGAGCATTAACTAATGCAATGGAGAGGAACCCCTTCTGCATAGCAGCTCCTCCCTGCTGCTTCTGCACTGTTTTTATTAGATAGCCAGTTTTGGCCATTGAGCTGGAGCGCTTTGGAAACAAAACTGCAGGGGACACAGGATTTGGCATACTTTGACCACTGTAGCCTCCTCCCTTTCCTGCCACTCCAGAAAGCCCCCTTGACTTCTTCCCTGAGATCAGGTTCCTAAGTTTGGAGAGGCAGCTGCCATGACACTCTCTGTGCTGGCTGCTCTGGGGAAAAGCAGATCAGAACATGGATCCCCAGTTCTGAAATTAGATCTCTGCCTTTGAGCTCAGATCCAGGAATCAGAAGTATCCTGTGGTCACTGTCGAGGGGCCTTAAGATCACTTCCCAAGTTTTTCAAACTAAAGTCAAGTTTGCCATTCTATGATATCTACCAAATATCAGAAGATGGACTTCAGTTTTACTTAGGAAAAGCTAGAGTAGATATTATCTTAATAGCCTTGTTTAATTCCTAGCTATTATCAGCTTATAATCAGAAGACATCTACAGGAAGATCAATGCAAACCATTGCTGATTTGATGAGAACAAGATATTCAGAAATGCAAGATTCCTACCAAAGGTGCAGTTGTAGCATATCTTCAAGGGCCCAGGTACTTTCTACTATGAAGAAACACATGCTGGTTGGTTAAAATGTTTATGAAAAGCAGACACAAGTGTATCAGTAGAGCTGTTGTTCATTAATTATGTTTCTTTTGGGGCAATTACTCTGTATGGTTAACATTTGTTCTCATACCCGAACCCTTGTGCATTGTGTTGATAAATGAAGGCAACTATAAGAGGGGAAAGCACTTACGTGGACCAAAACAGAGGAACAATATCTTATGTCCAATATGTTGAAGGATTTTTCTTCAACATATATGGAGAATAGTAAAAGTAAATAACACCTGTTTGATGTTAAGTTAGATACAGAGTTGAGCATAACACCTTCAATGATTTACAATCAGAATTAAAATATGCTACAATGAAACAATAGAGGAGCATCTGGAGGACCAAGAATAATAGGTCAAATAGGTCCATAGCCAGCTTCTTTCAACGTGGCTTGTACATGTGGAAATGCAATTCATGAAGTGAATATTTCATACATGATACTGAAAACAGTCTTTGGTTTGGCACATATCACTTGTGAGGTTAACTTCTGGTTTTTCTATCTCAGTGTTGTTCTACAATGCAGGATTCCCCCCCCCCCCCAATTATAGCTTCAAGTGAGAATAATGTGAGCCTCACAACTTGTATTGAGAAAATGCTGAAATGTTGTGTCTTGCTGAAAGTAAGATGACCCAGTAGAATCCAATTAATGGAAAGTTAATTTCACTCACTTCCAGAATTTCTGCTTGATGACTATGCGCTTGTGCACATGGGAACAAAATTTCTTCCAGCATTTGCAATTTGATTGGCACTCATGATATGGAAGTTACCCTTCAGTCTTTTATAGTGGATTGATTTTACAGCTATAAAATTATAACACAAACTTTAGCTATCTTCTATATTTAATATAAAAATACTAAGACCTCTATGAATTTTACATCATTCTACTGTAAAGAAATACTCTGATTCTTTTTCCCCTTACAGATTTGCTTTCATTGTCATAACCAGTACTTTATATGGCCATACATGTGTCATCTCTGTAGCAGGTAACTGACTTTAGGGCTTTTGATAAGAAAAATACTGTAAACAACCAGACATATCAAATCTTACACCTAGGATCAGTCTGTATGGGTTGAATCTAATGCTGTCTGGTCATAGCAGAACCCAAACCACTGCCAGAATGGATTCCCCTTTCCTGTCTGCTTTAGAGGACGGAAGTGTCTTTGTAGCAGGTTTGGGATAAACACAGGATTATGCATCAGGAGGGTGGGCAAGGAATGGACTCCTGTAATATTGGATATAACCTCATGATTGCATTTTCTGAAATGCAGGGATCTTTTGATCATCCTGGGGACAAATATTCACATGTATTCTATCCTGCAAATAGTTTAAAACAACAATAACTTCAAAACATGGGACATCCCAAGTCAAGAAACCAACTAGCTGTCTGTCTTGCACTGGTCCTGTGAGGGTTTTTTTACATGATGCATTTATTTGATGCTTTTGATTTCTTACTCAGAGTTGTTTATGGGCTTATCAGACAATGTCATGATTCTCGAGTTCTGCTTCTGTTTTTTTGGAGCACTTTCCAGGTTTTTTTTTTTAAATGGTGAAAATACCCTATTAAATTGGCACTCTGTTACCTTCTATATTTGTAGAATTCTATTTCAGGGCTGCTCCACCTAGAGGCTGGGTAACAGAAAAGTAGGGACTCTTTCTTTGCATTGTCCTACCCTCCAAGGGCATTTTAAATTAATCAGGTACGAGAGAAAACAAATACAAATACCAGTCTTGTAAAGTTACTTTACTTTAAAGGAGGGAGTGGGGTTTATTTTGCTACCAGTTACAATCTCTATTTTTTAATAGAAATCAACTGATTTTTTTTTAGTGTAATCTGCAGGAACTGCTGTATCAAAGTAAGTTCTCTTAAAATAATTCTCATGTGTTTTATCGAATTGCTTGACCCTTAAGAGGTCCTGTCTTCTTACCCTTTAAACATAACATTTTGTTTAATGAGCTAATATTTTACTTGTGGTTTTGCTTTTGTTTTGAAAGCACGTGTCAACTGGATTGCTTGATGACAATCTCATTTCCAACTGATATTTGAAAGACTTAAAAATAGTAGTTGTTCAAATTCCTTATTTATTTATTGAAAGTTTTTATAGACCATTCCATAGCAAACACTCTTGAAACATTTCTGAACTCACCCTTTCAGGCTTCATGCTTATTTGAGAATGTTTGTGCTCTATTTCATTTTGTTCAATTTCCTATGTATGCTTTAAAATCTATAAACAAACTGCACACTCTTGTTCTGGTCTGTGTATACTTGAGCCAATTATTGTAGAAGTGCCCCCTCACACATTCTTCCACGTTCCATAAAGGACTGTGTAAATAGGACCTTTCTACATCATTCTAGAACTGATTAAAGCATTCTGTCAATAGCTTAAATGCCATGCTATTCTTGTATAGATGACTATGCCGGTAAGGCCCTGTGTACGTCTTCCACTTGACTCCTTTGAAGTAGTGCAGCTGGACAAAGAAGATGATCTGGCCCTGCTGGACCAGAAAGCCACACAGCTGGTGTATGAAATAGACCACTGGGATTCTTCAAAGTAAGAATAACAGTAGAAGCAACTGTATTAATACATGCATGTTCTTTCTCCTACACCCCTCTAGCTACTTACCAACAGTTCCTCAACAGATCATGATAGAAACTGGTCTTTAAGAAAAGGACAGCTTGATTCTGAAAATATCCTTTTCACAAGTTGCAAGGTATTCCCTGCCTTCTATATGAGGATGCTTATCTTATAATCTGATTCCTCTGTATCGTTAGGGGAATTATATTAGGGACTCTCAGTTTTGCTGTGCAATTCTGTGAAAGGGCCAACACTTAACACATCTTTGGGAGCAAGTAATGCTACACCTTCATATTTCAGAGTGATGAGTTCTGACTGCATGAAGAACACATGTGACAAAAGTCCTACTGGGAGAAAGATGTATCAGTGTGCCACCTTGAGACATGTAGACCAATGCAGTTTTAAAAAGGATGCGCGTGGGTTCTTCATGAGCAATTGAGTGCCAGATGTTGTAACTAGCATTACAAATGTTGAATCGTTCTCTAGTTTGCACTTTCTGAGCCAGGCAGGCTACTTATGTATTATCTTTAAGCATTTATATATTCACACGCCACTTTGCAGAATATCAATTTAAAATGGCAACTGTTACACATGCAGTGCCTTTGAGGGAGAAGGAATTGAGGCTTCTTGGCATGTTTGAAAGTAGTCTGAATTTGCCTTGTCACTTCCAGATCACCTCTTGTGCTTGAACCCCAGTGCTTATCGCCACCCCTTGCCAGTCGCACAAAGAGCATGATGGATTGGCCTTCTATGGAAATCTGTACTAAATGTGAGCAACGTCTTTTGGAGATCCTTTCCCACCAGCCTCCTTGAGGAAAAAATCCTTATGAACTGAATTGGAATATGGAATTGGAAATGTCTCCCCTCAGATGTAAAGTATTACAAATATAAATCATTGACCTTAAAGGCATAAAGAAAAGAACCTTTGCTTGTTTTATTCCTCCTCATCTTTAGTTCTGAAGGTCCGGATACTGTTGATTTGGCAAGCTGCACTTTAAAAAACAAAAATACATCTCACTGTCTTCATGGCATAAATGCAGAAGCATTTTTACGAGCCATGCTTTTCATATCCAGTCCTTTCATATATCAAGACCAAACATCCAAGACATGGCATTCAGGTTCACCTGATAATGACATCCAAGAGTTTGAAATAATAGGCACTGGTTTGCAATCCCAAGGAGAATGGAGTTTTATCATGGCACTAAAATGTCACATTCACTCTTCTCCTAAACATTCCAAAAATCATTCATGGAAGCCAGTAGACATACATCCTCTACAGAATTTTAGCATATTTTGCAGTGCCTGTTACTTGTCTTTCCTAATATGCTGGATCAGTTGCTGCTAACCTCCAGAATTGAGACTAGGCAAGCTGTTCTTCATCCTGGGGTGTTAAACATAAGATTTTTTCCTATTTTTCTGAGTGGAAGCAATTTTTACTTTCTGCAGAGATGGAGTCAGATAAACAGAGCATTTCAGTGAAACATGTAAAATGGCCAAAAGTTTTAAAAGCTACAGAGTGCTATTGTATTGTATGAGAGTAGAAGAGCTCACGAACCTGATTTTTCATCTGCATATTGCCATATGTATGAGCCATGGTGAACATCTCCCCTCTGCTTGGGGTGGGGCAAATCTCTATGCAGTTGCTAGGGGTCTCCACGAAAAAGATACCCTGTTTATATATGCATATTATTCTATTTATGTTAAGGGATTTATAGTTTACACTTCAACAAATCCCTGGTGGTAGTATATAAGCAGAGCTGGTCATTTAATATTCAAGTAAAATGCAAAGTAAAGGATTCATCCACAGAGCAGAGCTCTACATTTTTTCCTTTTCTCATCAAAACCTGCAATGTATTTGTCTCTAACTACTGCACCATTTATTCTGTGATACTAGAAAATACACCCTTTTCCCCCTTCATCCAAAGCTAGGCACAATTCTAGAATACTGATGGCTAAAGATTTGAGCGGTGCATCCAGATACTAATACTTATTCGGATACTGAATATGTCTGTCTTCATAGGGTAACTGGTGAGCTACTTGGAAAAGCTATATTCTGTAATCTATTTTAAGAGGATGTTTCACACAGCAATACTGCTCTGCATAATGCCATGGTGGAAAAGCATGAATGTATGTGAGGTCTGATAGTCTAGTAAGGCTTTTTGTAGCTATGAAACACAGAAACAGAACAAGTCAGAAGAGGTCTCCCAGGCCATCTAGTCTGACCCCTGGCTCTAGCTGGTTCTGCTCACGACATGTCTACCATGTGCATGTCTAGCCTATCCTTGAACACCCTCACCGATGGGGCCTCAACCACCTCCCGTGGAAGCCCATTCCACACCTTCGGGGTCCTAACTGTCAGGAAGTAGTTCCTGGCATCCAAATTGAACTTTGGTTCCTTGAGCTTGGCTCCGTTGGAGCGCATCCTGCCCTCCTCTGCAGGGGAGAACAGGTCTCTACCCATCTCCGTGTGACATCCCATCACCTATATGTCGCCAGCAGATCCCCTTGGAGTCTCTTCTCCAGGCTGAAAAGAGCCAGTTCCTTCGTAGAATTTTAAAATGCAAATATAGCTGTGTTTTGCATAATGATTCAAAATTCCCCTTATATCCAAGCCTTTTTCCTGCAAGAAACCCAAGGTGGCTTACATAATCCCCCTCCCTCTCCATTTTATCCTCTCAACAACCTTGTGAGGTAGGTTAGGCTGAGCTTCATGGCTAGTAGGGACTGTAACCCAAATCTCCTGCATCCCAGTCACACACACCAGTCCCAATGCCACTCTGACATATTAAGACAATATTTTGCCTTAAGTCAATTCAAAGGCACAAAATAGCATAAGGTTTTGGTGGGATGGCAAGGAAAAAAATCCTAACTATGTTGCAGTCATGAAACTTGCATTGTCTGAGTCTTCAAATATGAGAGGAGCATCAGACCTTAAAAATTGAGTTACTCTAATTTGAATGTCTGCCTCCTCCTACATTTCATCTTAAGATCAGACCATGCAGACTTCATAACTTCAGTATCAAGTCAGTTGTTTGTTTCTACTTTTCATACATCTTGCCTAACTAAGAGTGTAATGCTATGCATGTTTAGTCAGAAAAGCAAGTCTTACAGCTCCCAGCATTCCTTAGCCAGTTTTTCTGCCTAAACATGGATAGACTTGTGCTCGAAGAGATCTTGAGAGCTTGTACACTTTTTGTGTTGGAGCTGACCTAATGAAAGTTCTACCCCAACATAATCTTGAAGTGATTAAGCAATGCTTCCTTAAGTGTTACGGATATTCAAGTGTCATCTGAGAAAACCACTCCTGCCCAATGAGAGGCTTTCCACAAGAGGGCAGCAAACGCTGTAATATTCATGTCTGCCTGCGATGTGGTCCTCCATCGGGTTGCATCAGTCTCATAAGCCTTGCTCTTGGCAAGCCCCTGTAGAGCTGCAGCTGGAGCTCTTGAATCACAGCAAAGTTTATCCAGGTATTATAAAGTAGATGTACTTGCTACAAAATAGTGGATTTTAAAATGGAGGTATTGAAGGCTGATTTCTCTTCTACGGATGACTGTAATTAGAATGTTGCATGAAGAATAAATAGGCCAGTATTCAATACTTATGGACTACCTAAGTTGTATAGATTTTAATGGTGAAGAACAGGCCATTTCTTGAGCTTCTTTTGAGGTATGGAGAGTGACCCCTAGAACTCCATTAAATGGAGTTTCGCTCAGTTTTTCTGAAGGTAAACCTCCAAATAAATTGTGTCACTTTATAAAACAGTTTTGACCATGGAACTACACTGGTGTGTGTTTGCCTTGTGTGTGACACCTACCGCTTAGCCTTATTTTCAATGTCAAGCCTTTGTCACAAAATGTGTGAAATAATATACTTGTGTGGACACATGACTCAGATGGTCCCTAAAGCATTTCACGTGCGAGGAGGGTGTGAGGAACCCCTGTTCTCAGCCAACATTGAAAGGACTTTCGGTCATTGTGCAAGTTGAAGGTCAGCCCTGCCAGCTCAGCTCTGATAAGACCTTGTAGGTGAACATGGAGGGTCTTAACTGGAAAGTGTGCATTTCAAGCATTTGTTTCCTGCCATGTATATGTGCAAAATTAAATCAAACTTCCCTATTGATAAAAGGATAGCAATCCTTGTTTTGGTGTCTTGACAGTCTTTATCTTCTTATCCCATTCCTGCCCTCTGCTAGGATGAGGTAGGCAGACATTTTGTTAATTTGAGAAATTGTCCTACACACCATTACAAAATGGCTGAGAAGTGTAACAGAAAATACATAACTTCCCTAAAAGACTGATGTGGCAAGGCAGAAATGGGTTCTGAGCTTCAACACAGGAAACAACTCCTTTGGAGCAGGAATTTTCAGCAGCAACAGAAACCTGGTTACCTGCAACACCAGCCGCTGGCAAGAAAAGTTGATAGGAGGGGCAATGTGACCTGGTGGGTACCAAACAAGGTGTCTAGTAGAGAATTGGTGTCTTCAGGTGTCATCTTGCCTGCCGCTCTTGCTCTAGGTGGAGAAACCCCTAATCTCCCTCCAGCTTTGTATAATCAACTTTCATGAGCAAGATAAGCACATGTATTACCAAAAATAGAAGACAAAAAAGACACTTATTTCTACAAAATGTGAATATGGAAGTTATATTGAGAGGTGAAAATCTAGAAAAAATACTCTAAAAAGAAATACAGATGACTCACCATAATGGTCGTACTGACCAAGAAGCCTGTGTGCCTGGTTGCACTGCCTTCCAAGTTGAGGGGCAGCTTCAGAGCCCCTGCTCCTCTTACGGTGTCTTGTCTTTTCAACTGGATTTAAACAGGCAGCCCTTTAAACAGAGGATGTCCACAAATAGAAGACTCTTCTCTGTAAAATAGGATACATGACAAGCCTAGAAAAACAAAGCAATGGAATCGCTATCTCAGAAGACGTTCTTGGTAAGAATGTATAGTTTGAATGCTTGGGGAAATTATCCTATCCTGACAGTTTCAAAGGAAAAATAGATATTGGTTTAGGCTGCAACAAATGGCAACTATCTATATATTGCTGTGTAAAGTGATCGTTTGCAAAGAATTGTTGATTTCCAGATTGGCACCAGAGAATCATGCCATACTGATGCCCACAAGGCTTTTCTTAGATGAGGTACTTAGTGTGCTATTAATTACTGTATCTAATTTTGGTTTTTCCACACTATTGAGATAGGTGCTCCACATAAAGAACCATTTTCTGCTGCACAACTTCTAGAAATATGGGAGGAAATAGAGCACTATTTCCCCCCTTTTGTGCTTCAATAGCTCATTTTCCCATGTTTAAAAAAATAGAAAAGTGGTATGAAAAACCAAAATAAAACTGGTGGATCGCGTCATCTAAAGAGCTTATAAAATTATTAATAAGGTCTCACAAGTGCTTAATAAATTCCTCATGTAGAAAAGCTCTGCCTTCATGTAATGAATAGTCAGTACAGTATTGAATAATATTTTCCATATTAACCTCGGAGCAGTGCTATGACTGAAAGCATGCAGAGAATTCCCAATATTGTATGAAATTAAGAGTGTAATCTTATGCAAATTTAGCATTGCTGGGTGGGGAATGCAAGGGTTTTAGGATTTTTTTTCTGTCTAAAACCTTCATAGGATTGCTTTTTAAATGTTCTTCAAGAAATATGAAACAGTCGATTTTCCTGGCAAGTCTCTTAAGTTGCTGCTTGGGCTGAGGGAAGAAATTGCCTACTTTGAAGTCATTGTGTGGACTTTAACAATTAAGCCTCATGTTTGTTCACAGCTCCTGATTTTGTGGCCCTATATATTTCGTAACTCAAAACAAGCATCTTTGAGGGTGCACAGTAAACACAAATATGGGGCAGGAAGAGAAACCACTGAATGGTCTAAGTGTTCGAACATGAGTCCCTTTTCTTCCAGAAATAAGTATCTTGTGTACATGCAAACCTGAAATGTCTCGTTTCACCACTCCCCTTGAAATACAGTACACGGATGGCTAGAAGTTCTGTAGCAAATCTTCTCGGGGCACATTCTGGTCTGATCTCATTACTGCCTATAACTACTTAGATCATATTTCTCACGGAATGACAGCAGGCTCTTTTGTTCTCTAGAGTTTTTATGAGACAATATATGTCAAACTAATCTTTGGAGATAAATCAAACACACAGCCACGGTTGTTAAAAGCTGTGAGTGGCTTCCTCCTCCTGCCGTTAATTGTGGCCAGTTATAAAAGAAGGGGAAGAATATAGAGATGAAGAGTAAGGGAGTGGGCAGATCCCCTCCACCCCACAAAGTGTTTTCTTGGGTTCCATCACCCATAGCATTCCAAGACTGCCATAGCAAAAGCCTGTTTTGCATGCAGATGCTTCTAAGAGCAAGACTTACAGATTTATTTAGGCTGTAATCTTGTATGTACTTACTTGGGACTGAGTTATGCTGAATTTAAGGAGGCTTGTATCTCAAGAACGTTCATAAAATTGTGCTGCTAATTTTCATTCTAAAAACGATCACTTGTGTGAGCCTGCCCACCTATTAAGGTCACCTCTGACACTTCTGCATGTCCAAACACTCCAGAAATAAGCTTGCTTGGGAGATGGCCTATGCAGTAGCTGTACCTACGACCTGGAATCCCCTTCGTTTTTGGAAAGCTTTTGTGCTCTAAAATGTGATCTTATTGAACTTTTTTTTAAAAAGCTGGTTCTGGTTTCTGAACACTATTGCTGTTGCATTCTATTACTCTTGGACAACACAACAAACAATGCTGATGTAAGTAGGGAAAGCTACCTGGCATGCAGAGTAGCTGTAACAAGGAATGTGGCTTGTTTTGGTCACCAAGATCGTGTGAACTAGTAACAGGTAAGAAGCAGAATAACCCTCTCCCCAGCCCGAGCCACTTTTTCTTAAGGTGAAGCTGTTCCATGACAGGTACATGTGGAAACACTCCGTGTGAGTGAACTATGTAGTAAGGGCCAAATTATACATAATATGGGTATCTGTGATCAAATCTGATGACTCTTTAATACTGAGTAGTAGCTACAGTGTTATGAGTGTGAGAACTAGAATTGGTGTTGTGAGGAGTAGAAGATTAACCTTCTACCTTGTGCCGCTCTTTGATTCCCCCAAACTGCTAAAGGAAAGGGGCTAAACTTCTTCCAGTGTTACTGTCCCAGTCCAGTCCTTTTTCCCCACTACCATCATATACACATGTCTGGTGATTTTAAGGGATGTGTGAGAGTTTAAGTTGGGAGAACTAATCACAGGCCTCCCATGTAACATGTTAGGTTCTTAGATTCTCTGCCAATGCATGTCTTGGATTGTTTATCACTTGGCCACTATCAAGCTATATCACTCTGATGTCTTAAATACAATACATTTCTCACCACATTCATTATGTGTTAACCTTTTCTTCCACCCACCCACCACAATCCTTGTCCTCATTTTCCCTCTGCCAAAGCTCAAACTGTAAACTCCTTTGGATAAAAAGCTATTCGTTATGCTTCTGTAACCCATAAATTGTCACATTCTTTGATGAGACTATCTAAACAATGATATCATAGGCTGGGTTGCATTTCTGTGGATCTTTCAGTATAAACCACATTTCTGTGAACATTGTCTAACCTCACAGATATAGTTGTGGCTTCAAATCATGCTTCTATTTCTATTCTAACATTTGAAATTGTTACATTGGAGCCTGGATGAAGTAGATTTATCTTCTTTTTCCAAGGTTGCTAAGCATTTCTGAAAATGTGCCCCATAATAAATATTCCTTGGGAGTTTTTGAATTCTGGGCAGAATGTCTGTTACTGCATTCGCCAGAGTTTTTCAGTGAATCTTTTGTTTGAATAACATTTGCTCAGGTGTTGGAAAGGGAATGAATCTCAGTTCTTTCTTTCCCAATGCTCACACACCTCCAGAACTTGCCTGTTTTTTTAATGCCTCTCGATATTTTCAGGATATAAATTATTGCTCCAGTAAACAGACATGTTCTTTGCATACAACTTAGTCAACATAAACTTTATTTGAGTGTTAATAGGTCTTTCTGAAACAACTATTAAAGGTCATTCTTGGTCCTCCCACTAAAAGTGTGGTTGTAAAGTTAGTTCTGAAGAATAATGACACAACTCTTAAGTAATGTCCCTTGCTGGATAATCTGATAGTAAGAGTAGTCAGCTTTCTAACATTCTGGAGTTGGTTTGACTTACCCCCGTATTTCTGCTATGAAAGAGGGAAAAAGCCCTGCACTCTCCAGTTTCTTCACACTACATATAATCTCCTACAGTAGAAGCACAGAACTTCCAGCCCCCAGGGCAGCTGAGTTTGGCTTATCCAGCTTTTTGGCTCCCCCCTCCCCCCCATGTTCCTTAGAAGGTATCCACACACTGCTATCTCCAATCCAAGGCCAAGGGTAAGTAGAAGTTCTTCTGTTGGTAAGTACCAGCAGCAGATATACCACTATTAACTCTGATTTGACATAGCAGGGGATGAGGGGCTGGCAAGCATTGGGACTTGCCTACACCAGAGAGAGCAGCTGCTTTCCCCTACGTGTGTGTGAGTCCCGATGCCCTTCATTCAGAGATGGCAACAGGGAGTCTGTGCTAGGGAGTGTGGCAGATTGGAGGCAGTTGATGGGATGAGGGGCAGCAGAGAGTTGTACGCCTCAGTCCAGCATAAAGGATTTAACCAAGGGGCATGGTGTCAGGAGATGAAGCCATGCCCTCATCTGGCCTGTAATGGTGGGCAGTTCAGTGGCCTACCCTCTAGCAGTTCTGTACCCCTCCTGTGCACCTTTGTCATGTTCTCCCATAAGTCACTTTTCTAAAGTGAAAAGTCCCAGAACTTTCCTAGTAGGGAAAATTGATCTAGTGCAGGGATAAACAGAAGGTATGTCAGGCTCTGAGGAGTGATTTACAGTAAATTAGCAAGGATTCCTGAACCTCAGTTGTTTACTAGCAACAAAATTCCCCCTTCCCTTTCAAAAACATATGGCTGAAATGAAGAAAATTTGCAAGTTGCTAGGAGTGGATTTTTGTGTGGAGAGATGGTGAACTCAGTTCAGTTCTAGTGCTCTTGGGATCAAACCTATGAAATTCAAAAGCCCTGTTCAGTTGTTATACTGTATTGTGTTGCAGTAGTTACTGGGGAAGATGGGTGGCAGAATGCTGTTGCACTCATGTCTGCTTATTCGTTTTTCATGTACGCTTGGTCGGCCACTGTCTGAACAGAATGCTGGGCTAGATGGACCCTTGGTCTGACACAGGGCGATGGCGGCAGTTCTCCTCTTCGTTACATTTTATGTCACCAAGTAGGTGAATCTCTCTGGGAGGTTTTCAACAGTGCATAAAAGCAATGTAATAAAATGCAATGAAAATGCTATAGAAACTGATACAACAGCTTAAAAATACAGTGAAGAATAACCCTCCAAATGAGAAACACCTGGGATGGGTAATCCCCTCAAGCACCTGGATAGCTTTAAAAGCCTTGGCATGAAGGGCCATCTTAACCTGGTACTGAAAAGATGCCAAGGTTGGAGCAAGGTGGGCCACAGTGGAGAGGTCAGTCCGTAGATGGGAAGAAAGCCCTTCTTCTTGCTGCCACCTTCCTTCAGAGTTGGTACTCAGAGGAAGGCTCTGGATGTTGGATGGGCAAACTGCAGTTGAGAGAAATGCTCCATCAAGCATGGTAGTCCCAAGCCACATAAGGCCTTATAAGTAAAAAAACAGCACCTTAAATTGTGTGCAGAACACATGGGCAGAAAAATGCAAACTGGCTGGTTTTATATATTCAGACCTACAGGCTCCAGTTATTAATCCAGCTGCTGCATTCTGTATGAGATGCAACTTCTAAACAGTCTTCAAATGCAGTCCCATGTAGAGGGCTTGCAGTGTAGATTACGGAAACCAGGCTATCCCTGTCCGGATGGATTACAACTCTCAGTAACATCACAACATGCATCTTAACCACAGTCCCAGAAGAATGCTGGGAAGTTGCGATATCCAACATCTGCATCTTTTGATATCTGTGCTGCCTTGGATTTTCCTTATAATAAGAAGGGAGCAGCAAGGAGAAGTATGGGAGGATTTCAAGAATATGTTTGGGTAATAAAGAACACCCATAAAAGCTTGTGAAGAAGGCAAGCCATAGCACTTTTATAGCCACATCTGGAAGCACTCTTCATAGGATTACTTTTCTGTCCCCCCCCCCACCCCTTTTCATGCTTGCTTTATCTGTTAAACCATACCTTCCATAATCCCTGACCATTTGCCATACTGGCTAGATCTACAAAACATCTGGAGGGCATTGGCTCTATGTCAGAATTGTCATCCTGATACTTAAATATGTGGCATAGGCCTTACTGAAAGAGAAGTTTAAATCCATTTTCCTTCCAGGATAGGTATAGAAGTAATTCTGCAAGGAGAATTTTTCTTATTTATTTCTGCAAGAAGAATTTTTAGTGGGTTTTGTTGGGGAAATCCAGAACAAATCCTGGTAGAAAAAGGTTGCTTATATGTGCCTCTGTTTTATAAAATCAAACCTGCACCCTTTTCTCCCCTGTGTTATAAAATCAAACCTGTGTCCCTGTTCTAAGAAGCAGAATTTCAAGCCAGGATATTGTTTAGCATTGCTGTTCCTTTAAGAAGATGGAATTCATAGCTGGAATGAGAAGCTGCTGTAGGCTAATAATATCAGTGGAAAAATACAGGTGTTCCCATCAGCTGCAGAGAGTTGAGACAAGGTATCTATTTGTTTCTGAATGGACCCATTTAATCATCTAGTTCCACAGAGACAAGCATCTGTGCAATGTAGTTGTCAAACCAGTTTTCCTGAATGGTTCCTCAATCAGACACATTTGCATGTTTAAACAGATACAGAGGCTGATCCAAACTGCAAGGAATCTGCTGAATTATGTCAATAAAGCAATCATTAATATTTTCCATACTATTGTTACCAGTATTTCTGATCTGTTTAGAACATTTATATCATGCCTAAAGACATCAAGATGCTATTGTACTAACATTATCTGGAAACTTTACACTCTGTATTGGTGTATGTGACTAGCAGGTTACAAAAGTGTCCGTATATGGACTGTGATTTTGTAATTGTATTTGTCTCTACCGGGGGTGGGGGGCATGCTGTTGTTAGTTACTGCGGGAACTGGGGCACTGATTCAATAAAGCTGCAGAGGTTCAGGTGTGTAGATCTTTTGCATGAGTCTGAGTGTTCATCCCTCACAAATTGAAAACCAAGATTGTCAGTTTGCAGCATGAAATGATGCAAAGGCCTCACTTCATGCCACGTTCCCAGTCCCAATGGTTCCCCCATATCTGATCCTTTTTTAAAAAAAAAAAGATAATTGTATCTGCATAGCTTGCTATTTCACTGTCACCCTAGTATCTAAAACAGGAATGTGGGAAAGTAAGTCAATGTAGGATTCAAACTCCCATCAACCATAGGGATAATGGAAGTTGTAGTCCAACAACTTCTGAAAGACTATGGGGTCCTCCCTGCTGATACAGTAAATTAAAAATGAAAGAGGTAAACAAAAATGCATATATTTCATGGAGTGTGTGTTTGCAGAGATGAGGTAATCTTAGAAAGTGACTGTCTTTAAAGCTCAAGTTAATTAAAAGTTCAGCTGGATAAAAGCACTGAGATTATGCTTCCATTTCTCCTTGTCTCTTACAAGGTCAAAAGCCCATTAAATTCTATTTATACAGATCATTTTCAAAATGGTGTTTACATTGTTGGGGGGTGGGGGGGCGGATGGAAAAATGAAATCTCTCTCCGGAAGTGTCTGGCAGGGGATGAAAAAGATTCCACTTTGGAAAAGGAGCAGTGCAGGACACATGGGAGGGCTCACCTAAATTACAACCACCCCACAGCCTCTTACGACCCTGGGATGGAAACTTCTCAGTACAAACAGTCCAGCAGATGGACATTTGTTAAATCTGCAATTGCAACAGAAGAACTATGCGCTGGAGCCTGTGTCTGTTTTGCCTTCAATGGCCTCTCATTCTTCCAAGTACAGTGCTTTTCTTATTTTCCACTAATCTCCATGTAAGGCTAGGATTCCATGAAGGGGAGACACCAATTAATTAGTGGCAGATGATTCTTGGAGAGCTTTGGCCCTTGCTGGAAGTTTCTTCTGCATAAAATTCCAGATAGACATGGTCTTGTTCATTCCAAGATACAGACAAGGCACTTGGATTTTGTCAACCAGCAGCTGAAGTTGGTTGACAGGAAAATCATGTTTGCTAGAGCAGAGAGAAGTGTATATGTGTATGTATATTAGTCTGTTGTGAGCTGAGATAATTAGGTGGTGGGAAACAACATGGGCCAAAGTCCTGGGGCTGATCGTTAATCCTTAGGGAGAAATTTTAATATTGCATAATGTTATACAAATGGTCTGAAAGACAAAATAGTTCTTTAGAACTGTAGACTTATTATTTACAAAAAAGAATGCTATGGCCAGAGGGCTTGCTTTCAGTACACATGCTGAGGGGAACAATACTTGTAGGACAGCTAGAGAAACTTTGCAGGCATTTTTCTAGACCAGATTTCTCCAGGCAAATCCTTTTCTCACCAGCTGAAATTAAAACAAGCTCAGAAGTGTTAAACCTACCCTAATTTGTAGGGTAACTTAGACAGGGATGACATAATTCCAGCTTATTTGAGGAGGCAGAGGCCACCTGGAACAAGGCAGGTGTGTCTATGAGTGTAGATGCTTTCCTGATGGAGGAGGCAGAGGAAACATGTACCCAATAAGGAATCACATAGACTCTTTAACAAACCTTTGTCTCTTTCCACACCTGAATCCTTTTGCAGCACCATTACTTTTCCTGCAGTCATGTGAAGAAGAGTTAAAAGGTACAATCCACTCAGCATTTAATAGAATGTGACAGAATCTTGGTTTTCAATTTGCGAGGAGGAAATAAAAATTTGGGTTTGTGGGAAACATCAAACGTTCAAAGCTGCAGTGCCTCAGGAGGTGGGAGGACTTGCAGTAGCCCTAAGTGGAGGATTATGATTAGGGGTCTGCTCCAGGGGTTTATGGGGAAAGGCAGCTGAAATTCAAATAATTTCAGAAGTTAATTAAAAGCATTCTGCTTGCCAATTCTGATATTTGTCTTCCTTCTTGTTGAGCACAGCACTGATGGATAGTTTATTTTTCATAGCCACTCTTGGTTGTCTCTTCTTTTCTGTCTCTGTTGTAGAACTTTAGTTACTGTTTTCTTTGCTTCCTTGGAATAAAGTGAAGGGAACTATTTAAAAAGGTAATTAACAGATTATTACTAAAATATGACTACTGTGCTTAATAAAAGAACCTGCCAACTGAAAACATTTAATTAAAGGCACAGTATTCCCATAAAGAATCAATAGTGCTTTTTTTGACCATACAGATAGGCCAGCACTATAAATGAAAGGCATTATAAATGAAATTTGAAAAGTTATGGGGAAAAAAATAAAAACCATTGGAATGAACATAGTATTCAGCTATATTATTTAGATTCTCTATCAGTTCAGTGTACCAAGGATGGCCATTCCAGAGTAAAGGGCTGGTGCAGAAGGAAGTCTGGAATCCTAACACTGTAGTTGAAATATGGTTTACTCTGCTTGGTAATGATAACCCCCACTGCAGCACAAATCAGAAAAGATGCAATATTTGTGATGCAGGCTGACTTTCAATAGAGGAACTACCCAGCAGCTTTCCTGGTAGTTCACACCCACTTGTCTGCGCTGTCTGTCTCACCAGATTTTTCTCACCATTGCCCAGAATATTCTGAGCCTGAATGCCAGCAACACCTGTATGTGAGTAGTGCCAGATCTGATGAAGTC
Source organism: Varanus komodoensis (assembly GCF_004798865.1). Taxonomy (NCBI): domain Eukaryota; kingdom Metazoa; phylum Chordata; class Lepidosauria; order Squamata; family Varanidae; genus Varanus; species Varanus komodoensis. The sequence continues at coordinate 37,681,012 of NW_025335941.1, forward strand.
TGATCAAAAGAGAAGCTATTACTTGCTGACAGAAAAGCTCTCTTACATTTCTGCAGGACTGCATTTACACCAGCCCATAATGGAAGGAAAAGAAGAGAGAAGTTTAACCAGTATAGCGAGTGAAATTCTTATGATTTCATGTGGTCTTCCTCAACCAGGTACACCCTCCCACACACACACAGATGTCTTGAATTGCATCTCCCACAATTCCTGGCCATACTGGCTGGGCCTGATGGGAATTGTAGGGCGAAAATCTAGTAGGTACCAGATTGCATAAGGTTGACTTATGATGCGCAGTTACCACTGGGTTTGTGTGTGCACTCTGTTGGCTCTTCCAGAACTAAGGAAGAAAGGTTTGCCCATTCTGTTTCAAGAACTGTTGCTGTTATATTTCAACACAAACTGTATCCTCACTATTCCCCTGTTTCGATCATGTACCCAACCCTACATTTAGTTTTCACTTAATGCGGACCAAACTTTGCAGTCCTCAAAGCACTTGGGAGCATATCACATGGTGGCAGGTGAGGAAGCAGAAACATAAAAAAGCTTAAACCAAGTGTTCATTTCTGCATAGCAGGGATTCTACTATGTGAGAGGTATTTCCAGATAAGCCTTATATTAGAATCAATCTACCCTCATTTAAAGATTTTTAATACATCGCATCTTTTTCCAAACATAATACTCTTTCAGTGGATGTTCCTATCACTCCTGTCTTTCTCTTTACCAGAAAAAAAATCCACTAAAGAGGGTACACATTTCCCTGTCATGGATAATACAGGAGCCCTCCATCTAGAAGCACCTAGGTGGCTATTCTGGAATTGCTGCCCTTTGTACATTCACTTTTTATTGGATATCTACATGATATCATCATACAATTACTCTTTTAGTTTTCTCCTTGCTGCTTTTGTTTCTTTGGGAAGAATGTAGTTGTTAGTAGAATGGAACCGCAGTATAATTTTTGTACATACATATTGGTGGTTCTGATTTTTTTAAGCCTTTCAACATGCCCTTCACTCTAGCACATCTTCACTGTTATCTTTTCCAGTGGCATCTTTTATCAGCACCTTTGTTTTATGCTAAAATGTCTTTCTAGTGTATTAATGCAAATAAAAATTACTGGGAGATATTTTTTATTCATTTTAACTAGGCTGTCTTTTCTAGTCTTTCTGGTTGGTGTCATTTTACCTCTGTTCATTTTTATCTCCTGCCTAATTGTCTAAAAAACGTTCTTGAAGGATTATGCAATAGCAGCTTATTTTTTAATAAGCAAATAATTGGTGTATAATAATGAAGACGAATGTTTTCTTCTCTGCCCACACAGCTGTGCCACACCCGTCCGTCTGAATGGAAATGAATGTGTCCATGCACAAAAATAATCAAAAGTCAATCGCAAATTCCCATGCAGGTTACAGTGGAAGGATAATGATTAGATCGCACTGCTTCTAGACTGACAGTTCCTAGTGTCACCAACCCAACTGTGCAGCTATTCCACCTTTCCCTCTTTAACAGATTCCAATGGCTTCTAACACCACCAATCAAAAGTCACTGTGTAGCGAATCCATTCCTTCCCCTTTCCACAGTCATAAAAAGTAGTAGTGATGGGGAAACAATGGAGGCTTATAAGTGAAAGTTGTCAATCTGTAGACCCTGATCAAATTTTGTGAATGTGGCAGTGAAAGCCTAGTCTGGAAGTGCCCTTAATTTTTTAGCAGAAGGAACCCCAGTTTGGATTGTCTTAAGATCAGAGCCAGGACATGCTCTGTTTGTTTTCAGCACAGAAGTTTCATAATCCCAAGCACGATGGTGGCTTCCCAGATAAAAGCAAATCCCAGTTTAATTTTGACGCAGCCCATTAACTAAGCTGACCTTCTTCTCTTTTGTCTTGCGCCACCCAATGTAGCTCCTTTTTTATCCCCTCCGTGGCCTCGGGAAGGCCCTGGCCCGCCCTCCAGACTGTTCTGCTGCACTCCTGCGGCTCCCTGATGTTGCAGCCACCCTAGCTACTCCTTGGCACATGGAAGGCGGCCAGGTGTAAAAAGAATGTTGGCTGCACACTACCAATGTCTTAACTCAGATGTAAAGGGGAATAATAAATAGGATGGGGGAGGCACCCTCTGTGGAGAGCACACTTGTTAACTGAAGGGCAATACACACACGCAGTGGAGGAAGGGGAGAAGAGGCTGAAAACAGAAGCGTCAACAGCAGGAGCTATTGGGAGCGAGGGGGTCCTTCTGTAGGATCCATCAATTATACGGCTGGGTTTTTGTTGTGTTTTGTCTTGTGGGATCTGAACTGAAGCTCAGCTGATGAGGGCAAATTGGAGGGGGAGGTGAATAAGGGATTTTACCCAATCCAGTGACTCTGAATGGGAGTTTCAAGCTAAATTGAGGGGCCTGAAGCAGTGCAAGTTTGGAAAAAAGGAATTCTGGGACTTACAAGGGAAATGGCAGGGTGGGGGCTGGCAGCGCCCAGAGGGTGGGGAGGAAGAGTAAGGACCTGGGGGAAGGGGGGGGGGGCAAACAGCACAATAATGGGAAAGGGGAGGCCAGGCTCTGGAGCTCTGGTTTCAGACAATGATTCCCATGTGGTTCTCTTTATCTCTTGCCATTCAGGAGTCAATAGAAGGGAGCGGGTTTTTTATTTCAACTTTAAGCATGCAATGCCCCCCTGCCTTTACCCAATACTCACACATCCCTTCCCCTCCCCCCAACTCAATAAAAAGGGTGGCAATGTAGATTCTTAACCACACTAAAAAAAGAAGCTTGAAAGAACTTAGAGAGCAGTTCAGTCATCAAGTGTTTCATTTGGTCTGAAATTATCTGGGTTCAATGTGATCAGATGGGGCTGAACTTAAGGGTGGCAATGTTATTTTGCCACCACCAAACACCATCCTTCTCCTCCCCATCCTACACAGACGTGACCTTACAGCACTTTTCCTACTATATAATTCCACCTGCTGCACAAACTGACTGTCTTCCTGCAACAATCCTGCATTAAGGTAGCAGAGGTGCTGCGAGACTTTAATAAGCCTCTCAAATTGGCCAGATCAAAACTGGTGCATTTGTCCTTCACTGCTTATGCAGGTTTAAGGAACATGGAAGTGAACAATTCTGCTGGAGCCTGATGCCTGGCAATCTCTGAGAAATAAAGCTGGAATTATTAACTTAAAAAAATATACCTTTTTGTATATGCAGTGAAACCACATATATTTGCCCTTAGGAGATAGCTCAGTGATTTTTTAAAAAATCCACAGATTTTTCTTTCATTCACTACTATCTTCTAACAGCTAATGATGAAAATGTAACCTTGTTGCAGGATGTAACCGAATTTGCATTAAAAGGCAGTTATTAAAAATACTCACAATATTATAATATCACCTGCCATTGGAGGTGTGGCTAGTTATAAAAGATATGTTACCTTATCCCACTGACTGAGCACAAGACTGACATACGTAGGTTATAAGCCTCAACACAGAAAACAGCTTCTTTGAATACACCATGTTAGCACCAACTGAAACCTATTTCAAAGAAGGTCAATGCATTTTTTCTCACTTCACTCCCTGCCAACCTACCAACTCCCATCATCCCTCACTCTGGATCACTACCGATTCTTTTTCTCATCCAACCCAACCTTTCACACCAGCCCTACATGTGCATTGATGCACATACACACTTCTATCCATACGACATCTCTCTCCCTCTCTCTTTCATCCGCCACATAATGGTTTTGATAGCTCTAGCTAAGAGATATATTTGGCTAGCTGTGGTTGTCACTGATTTATTTATTTATTTATTTATTTAAAAAATTTCTAGGCCACCCCATTTGCCGGAGCCTCGGGGTAGCTTACAAATAAATAAATTAAAATACATAAATAGCAATATAAAATACACGTAACTGTATAAAATAAGTCACCCTGGCCAAAAAACTTTAAAATAAAAATAACATTAACAATTAAAATGACACTTGAATAAAAAGGTCTTCGCCTGGCGCCGAAAAACAAATAACAACGGCACCAGGCGGACCTCTCTGGGGAGTGCATTCCATAGATTGGGCGCCACTGCAGAGAAAGCCCTCCTCCGAGTACCTATCCTCCTAATTTCCTTCATGGAAGGTTCCCGGAGAAGGGCCTCTCCCGCTGATCTCAGGGGGCGGGCGGGCATATATGGACGTAAGCACTCCTTCAGGTAGTCAGGACCCAAGCCGTTTAGGGCTTTATAAGTGATCACCAACACCTTGAATTGGGCCCGGACTTCAATGGGAAGCCAGTGAAGCTGACGGAGGACTGGAGTCATGTGAGCATAACGCCCAGTCCCCATCAACAGCCTGGCAGCTCTATTCTGAACCAACTGAAGTATCTGGACCATCTTCAAGGGTAGCCCCACGTAGAGCGTGTTGCAGAAGTCAAGTCGGGAAGTCACCAACGCATGTGCCACTGTCGCCAGGCAGTCGTACTCCATCTCAATAAGTCATTGATCTCAATAAGTCATTGCAGAAATATTGTCCTGAATGGGGGCGAGGATGGTCAGGCCCAGGAGCCAAATCCAGCCCTCTTAGTGTCCCAATCCAGTCCTCTGGGATTCTCCAAAAGGCTCTTTCCCTGGAGCCTTTTGCCTACATAGAATCCCATCTAGCAAATGCTCTCCTAACATCCAGCAGCATTTGCATCAAAAAATATTACACTGAGCAACTTATTCTATAAATCTATTACTACCTAACTTCCATTGCTTTTTCTAGCCCTTACAAAAATATATTGACACAGCAATAAATTCCACTATTCAGCTGTGTGGAAAAAGAACGTACTCTAGCCAGAGCTAAGTACTATTAATGCCCATTTGCTAATGAAAAAAATGCCTTCTATATTTACTGAGAAGTCAGTCCCACTGATTTCAGTTTGTTTACTCAGCAATATATGTACATAGAAGTGCAACCATGTTATCGGGTGCATCTGAACTCCCACATCACAATCCTATGTCTACTCACAATGAAGTCCCATTGAATTTCTTGGGACTTACTCCCTTGCAGTGTGCGGATGATTGCAGCCTTCAGCTAAGTGAAATAGTAAGTCATTTGTTTTATAGAAAAATGCTGTTCCTGCTGCCAAGTGAAGAATGAGCTAGGGTAAGTTCTATTACTTTATTCTATGAGCTATGTTTAAATGCTCACTAGTATGTTTTGCTTAAAACTAGCTGCAGTCATTAGAAAGGTTTCACCACCACAACATGGGAAGGAGAACATTATTAATTGCATGCTGCTTTTATTCCCTTGCTAATTCTCTCTTCAGTACCTCCAGGGTAAATCAGAGAGAAAAAGAATCATCACACTAAAATTAGTTATAGTGCATAAGATTCATGCTAAACAGCTACTCCACTGTAATGCACTGTCCATTTTTGTCAGCTACATACAGTTGTAGCTTTGCACAAGCTCACAATTAGTGAAATATCGGTGGAGCTGTTGGCAGAGCACATGGCTTGCATGCAGAAGGTTCCAGGTTCTATCCCCGTATCTCCAGGTATGGCAAGAAAACTCCTTCCTGAAAATCTCTTAGAGCTGCTGCCAATCAGTGTCAGCAAAACCAGGCTGCGTGGACCAATGGCCTGATCCAGTATGAGACATCTTACTATGTCCCAGTTGTCCCAAAGGCCAAAAACCTCTGAACATTAAAACTATTATTCTGGTACTAGCTTTAGAATTCTTGGACTAGTGTTATAGCATGATACAATCACATATTGTAAGACTGCAGACTGATGAAAAAACGTTGATCAAACTCACTGGAAAAACATTTTTCTAAAAACAAAATGTTGCAGTTTGAGGGCTAGGACAAAGTGAAATCCACCGATCTAACATTATTTCAAGGTTGGAAATGAGGATGGTTTTTGAGGATGGAACTATAAATGGAACCCCAACACAAGGTGCCTAGACCATCAATAATAAATTAATAAGAACTTTGCATTCATTCTGCATTTAAAACATTTGGAAAAGCCCTGAAATTTGCTCATAGCAAATCCAGGGCTAGTGCTCCCAAGAGGTGAGATGAATGGTCCAGCCTCTAGTGACAGAACAGGAGCATGGGGAGCTGCATATGCCTCTGCCCCCTCTCAGGTGTACACACCACCCCCTCCACAGGTGCTCCAGGAAACCTCCAGCCAGCCACTCTTGCAGTGGCACCGGTCCTCTGTTTTGCTATGAGGCTCTCAAACAACTATCGAATCCTCTTAGCATGAGGCAGGAGATGGATGGGCTCCTGTTCTTCAGAGAACCAGCCAGGCCCAGTGCTTGGCTCAAGTCGAAGGTACCAAAGGGTGGATGGCTACTCTGAAGAGGTGTCCCAGAAAATCTCCTGCAGCACAGGAGATCAGGGACTCCTCTACAGCCAGGCAATGCTGGGCTTTGAGGGATTTGGGTCTACAATGGCAATGCATTGTAATGGTGACGGTAGGTAGCTAGATAGTGAATAACAGTGGCAGTAATGGGTAGGAGAGCTCAAACTGGTGGCAAGGTGGGGATGTGCTAACAGCAAGGGATGGAGAACAGTGGCGTGTACTGGCAACAGCAAGAGGCAGGAGGGCTTGCATTGGTGCTCTGGAGGGGCTCCACCACAGCCCTGAGATCTGCCTGGTTAGGCCATCACCATCAAGCCTTGAGGAAACACACGGTGATGAGAATTTGTGCCTCACATGTAGGCTTGCCATCTTTCGGGGCATCCCCTGGAACTTTGCTTTTAAGAGCATCTGTTCTGCAGCAATTAGGATATGATTCTGTCTAGCGCCATGCAATGAAAAGCCTTTTCTGCTTATTGATGCTGATCAAATTGATATTCATGTCATTGGAATAGCCAAGCCAGGTTTTTTCCTGGCCTGTTGGAACCCTGCTCAGACAGGCTGCATAGGATCATGAACAAGCTGGGCTGAAAGAAAATAGCAGCCCACAACATGTTGAATTCCTGGCTAGATTTGGGACAAAAATGGACATGCCCGCCCAGGGGTGTGTTTTTGTCCACCACCTGTGCTGGTACATGCTGGACTCCTTTTGCTACCAAACCTGGTGGGTATGGCTTATTTGAGGTAGAAACAACCCTCCAATAACCCTCATCAAACAAACCATGCTCCTTGAGTTCAGACTAGACAATAAGCCACACCCAGGCAGGTTATTAGTCAGATGGTGCCTGGTAGGTGTCAAGCTGCAGTGATTGTATGCCAGTTTCAGAATTAACTAGAGCTGGGCAGTTTTGTGTTGAAAGTATGCTTCAATTGAGTTTTTAACAAGGGATTTGGGGGAGGGGAGGTTCTAATTCCTCCTGACTGGGGAAGTCAAACAGAATGAATGTTTGCAGTGTTCCTTCTAATAAAGAGTAACTGAGAAACTTACAACTTCCTACATAATCAAAAATTGTTTTTTTATCCTACCAAATGAAGCTTTTGTTCTCTGACATTAGTGTGGCAACAACTTTTATATCAAGCAGTATTTGCTTGGGATACAAAAGATATCATTGTTATGAACTGAAAGAATTACAGTTAGTTAAGGAAGAACAAAGGACAATCATAGGTTAAGGGTAACCACAACCTGGATCTGTGGAAAATATAAGCTACTTGGGTGAATTGCAGGAAAAACTCCACGACTGAAAAATGAGGAATGCAAAGAAATGCCAAATGCAAAGAAAATTAGTTTAAGGAGTGTTCATACATCACTCTCTCAAAAAGGACAAATGCTAGCAGTCATGTGAGAGAAACTGTTACTGTAATCAGCCTCAAACTTGTGGGATCTGTATCTTCAGTCCACTGTAATTTATTACCTCAAATGCTATTACAACAGATGGCTGTTGAAGAACATTGAAAGTCTGTCCCAAAGGCATCAATATTAACAGGAGCTGAAAAGAGAATTTCTCCCTAGTAGATTAAATTCATCCTCTCTGGGCCCCCTTCATTCCCTCCTGTTCTTGGCACTAGTCCATACACAGAAACAAAACCTGATGTATGATAGGGACACACATGTTAGTTACACTCTTGCCTTGAGAAAAAAGCACAATGGGTTGCCTGCACATTTCACACCACGTCACGTGCTAATAGCACTGGCAAATTGACATTGCTGCTGTGGGAACATTTCACGCTAAATAATATCTTCCATACCCTTCTCCCACTCTCCTAAACGTTGCCGGCTGTCTTTGCAGTCAGCAATCCCAGGCAATTAGTTACCCAACCCTATCCCAAAAGCAGAGAGAATGAGGGACCTTGACCCCATCAGTGATATATTTATAATCAGGGATAAAAGTCTTTCACCCTATCCTGTTTAAAGAAACCTCTAGCATCTTGTGATGGTGAGGGGCTGCATGTGATGGGATTCAGAAAAGAGGTGATTCCTTCTGTTCTAGATTACTGAGAAGGAGTTAATTAAAGTGGCCATTTTGCCTTTTCATGCCTTGACACCCCGGTCAACTTCCCCACCTCCAGCATTTTGGAAGCCATGTGACTTGTGTGTCATCCTCCTCCCCCTTCCCCCAGCAAGCACGCTGTGAAATAAATGCTCTGTCTTCTTGCCCAATCTCCAGGGAGAAACTCCGCAACTCAACAACTGTGAAAATGTATTCTTTCTTCTGTCCACCGCTGTCAACCATTTATTGCACAGAAGTGCAGCAAATACAATGAACCCTGAGACAGAGAAAGTTCCATTACCTCAACTGTTGCTTGTTGCCTGGCCTAACCTACTTTATAGGGTTGTTGTAAGGATAAAAAATAGAGACGAAGACTCTGTAAGCCATCTTGGGTTCCACAAGAGGAAAAAAGGGCCGGATATAACTGTAATGTTGTAATAATAATAATAATAGTAACAATTATAATTTATTTTTGTCTCTGCACCATCAAACAGATGAAACTCTGGTCAGTTCACAATAATTGAATTGCCCAGTCACATGTGTTCTATACGTCTTTAGCTATTGCACAGCTGGAGGAAATTCAGGAAATGAAAATTTCCCTATCATTTTATCTCCATATTAGGGAAAGCTTGTCTTTCCCCCTCTCTGTAATGCAATTGATAAAAGGAACGAATCCTTGAAGAAAATGTGATGAACCTGAGTACTCCTCAATATTTGCCATGTACATATGAAAACTGCTGTGTTTCCAGAGGTTCAGCTTCTAGTGCTGTCAGTCAAAAGACAATGTACAGCACTTCTGTCTTTCTTTCCTTAGTGTATTTTGTGTGAAAAGGCAGAAGAAATGGTGGGAAAACAGGCGATGCTTATAAGTGAAAGACAAGATTGGGCACATTTACATGTTACAGTAACCCACTTCGGCAATTAGTCACAATGGATTGGTTGTTGTACCTCCCGCAGAGGATGCCCATCCTCTTTCTGCAGGCAAGGATCACTCACAGCTTTGGTTTCTCTTGACAACTCATATTTTGACAGTTGTCAGAACAAACTAACAACAAAAATGAATGTTTTTGTAGCTTCTCTGGGTCAGTGCCCATGAGAGGTGCCTGCTACACTTTAGAAGACACACTCATAGACATTGTGAAGGTGAGCAGACCATTCTGAGTCCATGAAAGTATGCAATTGTGTAAATCTATTTTTAAATAAAATTTTCCAATTTGGTGCACGATTTTTAAGGGGGTGATGAATTAATGACAGTTGTCATGAGCTGTCAGATTGGTGATCCCAAAGTACTGCTTGGGCACTTCAGTGGGAGTTGGCAGTGGTGGTGACCTGGTTGGGTTTGGCAAGAGTGGCAAGCAGTTTATCCTGTTCTAACCAAGTGGTTCACTAGGTAGGCCACCCGGGCTAGGTCACCCAGGTTCTAACAACAAAACATCTCATCACAACTTCTGTTGGGAATGAGGGTGACAGTTGTCCTTTGTGTGGACTCACAAGTCATGCTGATCTGGACTCCCAAGTCAGAATTAAGGAGAAGAGGTGGAGGAGGCTTGGGAATGTGGAGCTCCAGACGTTATTTATTTATTTATCTGAAACATTTCTATGCTGCCCCATCGCAACAAAGCCTCGGGGCGGCTCACAACACATAAATACAGAAGTAATAAAATAAATAAGTACTAAATTATACAATAAATAACACCCCCCAGTGCATTCTCAGCTAATAATAAAAAAACCCTAGTTAATAAATAACATCTTTGAGATGAATGAAGTGGAGGTGCTTATCTCAAGGCCATTCTCCTCAAGCGCTCAGGCAGACTCTGAGAATAAGCAGGAGGCCCAGGTGTTGAGTGGGGACATGAGGGAGGAGCTCTCAGAGTCAGATGAACTGGTACAATTCTTTTTTTTTTTTGAATAAGCTTTATTTTTAATAAACCCTCTGTGAAAGATATTAGGAGACAGAGCACCTGGAGGAGGGCCTTCTCTGCAGTGGCATCCCGTCTATGGAATGCACTCCCCAGAGAGGTCCGCCTGGCGCCGTCGTTATTTGTTTTTCGGCGTCAGGTTAAGACCTTTTTATTTAATCAATATTTTAGTAAGTTTTAATATTGAATTTTATCATCATATTTTAATTGCAGCCAGAGTGAGTCATTAATTAATCTATGTTATGTTAGATATTTGTATTTTATTTGTGTAAGCCATCCTGAGGCTTTTGCAAAGGACGGCATACAAATATCCTAAATACATAAATAAACCTAACAAAAAATAAACTAAAAACAACATCAATCATCGAGAACATTGGACCTGCTGGGTCAGCCCCCCACATTTTTTCTTTTTGTGTTAAACTATGTTATTGTTGTTAGTCGCCAAGTCGTGTCCCCATGGGCAACATTCCTCCAGGCCTTCCTGTCTTCCACTATCCCCCGGAGTCCACTTAAGCTCACACCAACTGCTTCAGTGACTCCATCTAGCCATCTCATTCTCTGCTGTCCCTTCTTCTTTTGCCATCTCTTGTTCCCAGCATTAGGCTATTCTCCAGGGAGTCCTTCAAACATATTTAAATCTATGCATAGTCCTGCTTCTCAAGCCAATGATTAAAAAAATCCCAAGTTTGATACAAGTCTCTATCTTCTTTCTCCTTCAGAGACAAAGTCAATCTGTCCATTTCTGCACAGCCCAAGATCTTTTTTAGAATCAGTTCGTCGGTAGACGGCTCTTCATTCTTCCAATGCTGGGCAAATGCAATCCTCACCGCTGTAGTTACATGTAGAGTCAAATACATTGCTTGTTTGTTAAGATCATCAGGTATAATGCCTAATAAGAAACCTTCAGGTTTAAATGTTAGGGATTTTTGTAACATTTCCTCAAGCCATTTGTGTATTTTAATCCAATACTTTTTTGCCTTATCACAGGTCTACCACATATGATAAAAAGTAAACTGGTACAATTCTTGACTCCATGATGCCACATCAGAAGAGGAGGACCAGCCAACTAGAAGACAGCATAGAGAAAAAAGGTACACTTGCTTCCAAATGGCCCTTCAGAAGGGATAGGGTCCAGGCACACTCCACAGAAGGGTTTCTGGAAGTAGTTGTTTAGACTGGGTTCAGGAAACTGCTCTGTGCATGCTCAGAGATACATATTGTGGTGACTGCTTTTATTGCATATTGTTTGGTGAATAAATAGATTTTTGCCAAGAAATGCCTTGAATATGTGAAGGGAGGAAAACTCAGCACATGACAGCTACAATAACCCTTACAACCAGGTATGAGTAGTCAGGTGGCTTGTTGCCCTCAAACAAACCACCTTGCAAGAAAAAGTCTGGGTTTACATGACACGGTCACTTAGTGTGCCCTATGAAGGGTATCATATCATGCAAATGCAGCCACTGGGAGCATTTCCATATGGTGGTAACCCACACTGGCAATAAGCAACAAAACCCATGGAAAGCCCAACAGATTATCAGGCTCATCATGCACTGCCACTCCCCTTTCCTTCTTGTTCCTCCTGTGGGTATCGCAGGAGACACCATGGAAAAAAATGTGGACTATTGTACTGGGCACACACAGACATACACCCCAGCCTAAAAGCACGCATTTCCAATCTGACCAACACCCTCCACACACTACTTTTTAAAGAGACTCAGAGTTCTGACAACTAGTTGTCAAAGTTCTCAAAACTCATTTTCCTTTGAAAACAGGTGATGTACATATTTGCATTTCCCAATTCACTTAGAGGGTTGGCACAAAGTGCAAAATGTGCAACCTGGTAGGAACTAATTGAGGGAGGGGATTTTGAGGATCTTGCTGTGAAAGGGGGTTACATTTTTAAAAATCACAGCTAAATACCTCACGCCTTTAATTTTTCTTGACAGATTGCTTTCTGACAGCTGTCAAGAAAAACCAGAGTAGGGCATTTGGCACCTCTTTTAGGTAATGTTCAGGATTTGTAACCTACTGCCATTTATTAACATGTTCCAAAGAAGAAAAGATGCAAACAGTCTCTTGCTGGAAACACAGTTTACAAGTAACTATGGTGATATGAATGCTGGATAATGGGAATTCCAGGACATACAGAATTATCAAATGGAACGTGACAATTGAAATAAGTTGACAATGCATCATGAAACCCACTCTCTTCTCATGGCCAGACTATTTCCTTTTGAGGTCTGAACTTTCAGCTTCCTTTTCCCTCTGCAGGGGTGGGAGACCCATTAAGTTGGTCTACTCCCAGAGATGAATGGATCCCGTGAGTTTCCAGAAGACTCTGGGGATTTTCCAGCTGGCATGGTAGGCACTTCTGTCAAATCCCAGGTCTCCCCGTGGAATACAGAGAAGACCCAGGCAGTTCACATGATTGTCCCCAGGCACCCTCTCCCTGTTTCCTGGTATACATATGAGCTGTGGGCACTAAAGCAAGAGGGAAAGAGCTCAGGTGGAGGAAAACTTGGGCCAAATTCAATCAAACACGACTTAGTGTTCACTACTGAGCCTATTCCATGGTGTTGAAGGTGACTAAAAGACTCTTCTATTCCACCAGCACCGCATCCTCAGAATGCCATTCAGCACAGTTTTTCCAGGTGGTTCAGGGCCTTTTACATTCTGGCTGCAAAACAGATATTATTGAACACTCGGCAGCCTGCTGTGATGATTTTGTGCAACATTTCAAGGGCATTTCTACACAGCTGGCCAGTTCCTGATGGTGACACTGTGGCACTGTCACTGCATGCCATGGCAATTGTGCCATGAAGTCTTGCTTTTCAACATCTACATGATGTACCTCATACATTTCAACATCTACATTAAACTGCTGGATGAGGTCACCAGAGGTATGGGCTGAGGTGTCACCAGTACACTGATGACAACCAGCTCTACCTCGCCTTTTCATCTGATCCAGGTGTGGCAGTGGCTGTCCTGGACTGGTGCCTGAATTCAGTAATGGGCTTGATGAGGGCCAATAAACTAAAGTTGAATCCAGACAAGACAGAGGCACTGTTGGTGGGCAGTCCCACACTCCAACTGGGAAATTTTCAACTTACCCTGGATGGGGTTGTACTCACCCTAAAGGATAAGGTTCATAGCTTAGGAGCTTGGGCCCCAACTCTTTATGGTCCCCCAGGTGGGCACAGTGGCCAGAAGTGCCTTTCTTCAGCTTTGGCTGATTTTGCAGCTACATTCCTACTTGGATGAGCAGAGCCTTGGCTCGCACTGGTAAGCTCTCACCTGGATTACTGCCATGGACTCTATGTAAGTCTACCTTTGAAAATGGTCCAGACATTACAACTAATACAGACCAGGACGGTGTGGCTGCTTATGAGAATTGGCCATCAAGAACAAATCATGCCAGTCTTCCACCAGCTGCACTGGCTCCCTGTTCCAGTCCAGGCCCATTTAAAGGGTTGTCTTTGACATACATAGCCCTAAACAGCTTGAGACCAGGGTACCTGAGGAAATGCCTTTCTCCATATATGCCTGTCTGCCCACTTAAATCTTCCTCTGAAGTCCTCCTCCAAATACTCTTCCCAGTGAGATTAAGAGGGAAAGAGCTAGGAGGGGGGAATTCTCTGTTGTGCTGCCCAGACTTCGGAAATCACTCCCGAGGGAATATGGCTGACACCAACTTTGCTTTCTTTCAGGCACCAGGTAAAACTATTTTGTTCTAACAAGCATTTGGTTAATTTAGATTGTATTTTGTTGCTGATTATTTACTTAGCTTTTGCTAATTTCAATTCAATTGGTTGTATTTGGTTTGTCTTGTGTATGGTTCTATAAAATCTTTTATCATGTGGGATAAATTTTAATGTTTTATTAATTAAATGTTTTGATCTGTGTTATTGACTGTATTTTTACCTGTTGGTTCGGCATTTATAAACCACTCAGAGAACTCTTGGGTTATGGAGCAGCACAGAAGTAAAATGAAACAAATAAAAAGTTGGTTCCTTCCAAATGGCCATAGAAATACATGTAATTTCTAAATGGTCATTAGAATTCATTAATGTTTAATCCAGAAAGCTGGGTGAATTTAGCAACTGTCCCAAATTAACTGAGCAATTGTCTTCCTGATCTGAATAGCCCTTGAGAAATTGTGGGATCCTGCACCTGGTTTACAACGTTCAGCATAAAGATTTTCAAATAGTCTGTCTTGGAATGGCTCCATGAATAAAAGTTTAAATAAAAGACATCTTAGCAACCAAATACATTCCAATAGGCATTTCAGAAAATGATTGGAGTACCTTCTCTAAGCAAAAAGCCTGTTCGGGGTTTTTTAGTTTAAGAAAAAAAAGATGCCTTAAGGGGGGCGGCCATTTTTGTGGGAACCTGGTGGAGGAAGAAAGGGTTAAAAGAAAGGGTTAAACCCCCTAGCTCCCCATCAGTGGTGATTCTAATGAAAATCCCTCCTCCTGTGACTACAAGTATTTTTTTAAAGCTTGACTCCAAATAACACATTTAGTATCAAGTCTAATTTGCCTCTTAAACAGCTTTAAATGGGACTGAACAAACCCTGGAGCATAGGCCTGTCCTGTTATTGCCCACTACCTATTTGATGCTTAATGCTCTAAATACAAATTGCTGGGATGCAAGCGAAGTGCATAAGAGAGTTAACTTCATGCTCTGCTTATGAGCTTCTTGGAAGCACATGGCTGGCTTCTGATGGAAACACTGACACGGGGCTAAAATGGCTTGACTCCGATACAGGAAGACTTCTGCTGCATTCTTCTGATACCACAGGAAAGTAAATAAATTACACAATTAAAGACTCCAGTGAGCCCAGGGTACCCTTGTGCAGAGCAAGATCCATCTCTATAAGATTAGCTGTTCTGATGCTGCCACCTTCCTTACAGTCACCCTTGAGACTGGGTATCTCTGTAGCATCCCTCCATGAGATGTGTAACAAACCCCTGTTCTCTGGCTGAAGCTCAACAGTGCCCCTAGAGCATTTGGTAAGGTAGCATCAAATTGGGACACCTGAATAGGCTCATCACACCTTCGTTCTTGACAATACACAGCCAAAAATGCATTCTGTGTCTTTTTCAGGGATGCATTTCGACTTCTTAGGAAGCTAATTTCCTGATTGGCAGCGAGGGAGATGTTTGCACTGGAGTCCATCAGAAGGAAAAGTAATCCCCCTTCTTGGTATGTAACAATGTGATCAGAACATTCAGTGATGCAGAGATATGGAGGAATGACTGGACCTCAGAGGAGACTGCCGCATCTAGGAATGATTTATTGCTCTGGGTTTGACTTCATCCATTCAGGAGGCGTACTTAGGCCTCAAGCAGACATGGCACTGGACACCAGCATCCCTTGTACTGCTGTGTTTTAAATTACACCAGCCATACATCCTTAAATTGGGTCAGGTTACAATGCTGGTAAGTGGGGTTGATAGTTGAAGCCTATTCCTCACAGCATTTTCCTAGTTAAAATTGCTCATACACACCCAAGGTTGGTATTTCTTTGATGGCTGAACACCGACAGCAGAGACAAGCTAACTGTTTCTACCCTCCCTTGTTCCACCTCCACCAGCGGTTGCAATGGTAGCAACCCCCCAATGATTTTAAATGCCCCCAGTCCCTAGAAGCTGTCCATCTCTGATTTACAGGAACCTTAATGAAACCTATAGGTGATGATGCAGCATGCAGGGAAAATACAAATATAAGCTTTTGTGTGAGGTGAGGATGGCAGTAAAGGAAATAGTGTGGGGGGTAAACCCTATAATCTTTTAGATTATAAAGAAATCTAAGCATCTGATTTCTTCAAGTGCACTTATAGGGCTGGAAGCTTTTCCTTATATAGGAAAGCTCAGTGAATTCCTACCAACAGAAGATATTGGGCCCATATCTGCAAAATTTTTACAAAAATCCAAATTAAATGAAATACCATGCCATCTTATAGGCTTTTTGCCATTTAAAAATTAAACAGAATAACATAAAGGGGGATGCTGATTGTATGCAAAATAAACTCACAAGATTGCTGCAAATGCTCACATGGAATTACTGGTCAATCATCATACCCTTTGAAAGATGCTGCTAGGAAAAACCCCAGTATCAAAGCACATGCAGATCTGCAATAGTTTGGTATTGCTGCATAAGCAATGGTATAAGGAATTTCTCTTCATCCCCTCTAAAAGTTGACCTATATTATTTTTCCTGCTTTCCCTTGGTGGGTGTGTTGTAGAGTGGAGGGAAACATGCAAGTTCAAGGAGAGAAATTTTATCTAGCCAGGTAGCTTAAGAGGAGGCATTTGTAACAAAAGTTCCTTGCAAGGGTGGCCTCAAATGAGAAAACTGTGAGGCTTTAAAGTACTTCTATTTCAGTAGGTTAATTTCTTGGAGTCTCCTGTACCAAGAGTTCTCACAATTGAGCACAATATGCACACACACATGTGTATGGATGTGTGTAGATGGGGGCAGGGGCAGCCGTTAAAAAGCCTTGCTGAGAAAGGTATTTCTTGTGGAAGAAAAAAGGCAGGCCCCTTACTCCCTACTGAGACCATTTCTCCTGCTTTGCTAGAGCTGTCAGGCATGAATCCCAGTAGCATTCCGTAACTAATTGACAGTAATGGGGGCCATTGGGAGTCTAAGAATACATGGCATTACCCAGCATGCACTGCAGCAAGGAGGAGGGAGGGGGCTCAGAGGGCAGCTGTAGGGGAAATAAAGAATGTCTTTTAAACTCCCTTCTTTCCAGTTTTGTTACAGAGATTGGGGGTGAGAGGAGGGCTAAGAGGCAACATTAATTTCAGAGAAATAAAGTTTCCCAGAAACAAGAAACAACACATGATGCACACTTCTTGTCTGTTGTCTTTAGCATCTCACAATGGGACCCTGGCACCCCTAAGAAAGAAACAGGTGGAATTTCCATTTAAAGTTAGTGAAATCCAAAGAAAACATCTCCAGCAGGTCTTCCTCACCTCACCCTCCTCGATTTAGTACAGACTATAATACATGGAGTTCTGCTCACACTCCTGTTGCGCTTCATTTTCTAACTACAGACTGCACTGGTTGAAAATCCCCTCCATGTGAAGGCCTTTTTCTCTAGGCATTTAAAAAAGGGTCTCAAAACTCAGATGCTGAATTAGCTGGCAGTGGGGGTGAAGAGGGGTGACAGACAGAGCCCGTCAGGTTCCCTTGCTGTTTATACTAGCTATGTCAGTGGACTGTTTCAACTAGATGTTGATTTCCTGAAGATTCATTTTATTCCCAGTAACTGTGTGTGGAAAATTCCTCAAATTAAGACTATCTTTTGAGATAATTTACTCATGCACAGTAAGATCTTAATCTGGACAGAAAAATGGTCTGCCACTTGCAGCATGCCCTAACCAGTCTTTTCTTAACCTACATAAGATTACACCTTAGAAGTGTGTTTTTATTAAAATGGAAATATGCCTGCCTCTTTCATAATTTCTAATCATTTCCTGTGTTATGGTGCCTTGTCTGTCAATGTCCTACAAAGAGGGACAGCTAATTCCCATGAATTGCAAGATTATTTCCTCAAGAGCCAAAACTACCACAGAATAGACTCTGAATTAGTCACACAACAAACTGGCATTTTTATCCATAATTGCAAGGATAGCAAAAATAGGCCTGTATTTACCAAATGATCATTCATTATATCCAAATCTATCCTGACAAAATGAACCGGAAGTACACCTGGCATTCTATTGATGCAAACCAATTATATATAAGTAGTGGCAAAAATAGGCAAAGAGTTCAGCATGGGAGTGAGCAACCAAACTCCATATATTTCCATGCTACTTAACAGTTGGGCAACTAGGATACAGGAACATATATACAGTTGACTGTATACTTTATGAGAATAGGTATAGAATTTTTACAAATATGCATGAACAGAGATAATCAATGTGTTGTTTGTATTTTTAATCCACCCATAACAAAAGTTCCCCGAAAGACTGCTGCACAGCTGATGGCCAAATTCTTACAAACTGGAAAGGAGGTGGTTGAAACTGCCTTATTGGTCAACCTTCAGGCTGCAGGTAAGGATCATGTTATTGAATGCCCTTCCATGTTAGTAAATATTCCCTCTATGTAGAAAACTAGATGTCAGAAAGAGTTTTGTATTTTCAGGGATCTATCTTACCACCTCAGATAACTCAATCGTATCAACTAAGGCATGGTATGCAGACTAAGTGCCACAATCCAGGGGATGATGCACACTAGGGCTTTCCCTCCATTGCTGCAGCTTCTGGCTCACTTCTGCAACATACAACATGTTTGCCTATATATTGTCTTCATGCATGTTCTGTATGTATATTTGATATTTTTCGGACCACTTTTTTGAACTAATTGCTCTTTCCAAACAATACTGGTTTGGTACACTAACTAAGCAGTATTGTAACTAGTATTGGATGAAGTAGCTTCAGTGCTGTGGAACCTGTTTTGCCAAAAAAAAAAAAAAATTACCTTCACCTTCAAGTCTTTAATAATTACCTGCTTCACATCTTATGCTGGAGCAAGTGAGAGTTTCCCATGCATACACCACTTCTGTTTTCTTTCCAGGCTGCAAAAAGCCCAGGGACCCATTTCTATGTTGTTGCTATGACATGTGAACCCAGAACTCTGGGTTAATGATTTTGAACCAGAGTCTGAACCCATGATTTGTTGCTGGGTTAAAACTATGGGTTGTAGATGTGGTGGGCATGCAGGAGGTAAGGTTCACCCTTGCTCCAGAATGGCGATGGCTAGCTATGCATTGTTTAGCCCAGTTAGTTGATACGTGAAAACTAGGGAAATATTTGCATATATTTCTATTCTACATACAAGTCAAGTTGCACATAGCATGATCCTTGTATTATAACTTCTCTTTGGTTCTTCTTTCTAGTGTACACTACACAGCACCTTAAAGTTGGGAATAATGAATGAAGCTAAGTCTGGCCATCAGCAGTGGGGATGGGAAGCATGATTTTAAATAAAAAATGATAAGTGATGAATAGAACAGCTAATCCCAGGAAACCTTGAGAATATAGAGCAGTGCCTGTGGGGCCTCCCTTTTTTTCTTTTCTTTTAATTTTTTTCTTTTCTTTAATTTCGCTGCAGCACATATAATCAATTATGGCCTGAATCGGGGATAAGGGGTGGGGAAGCACTTCCATTCATAAATCAATTTTATACGGTCATCAGTCAGGTTGTGAATGCAAATACCTCTGTCGGTTTAGGTTATTCAGAATTAATTGACTCCCACCGGGCTGGGCTGCAGATGGAGAGGAGCTTTCTCACAAAGTCTACTCAGCTCAGCAGAGGGGGTGGGGGCAGCCTACTTCGATTCCCTTCCCCACTCTCTTGTATTATACCATGCCACAGAAGATGGAGGGAAACGAGGTGTGGGTTTGTGTGTGTGAGAGAGAGAAGCTGAAAAAGTGGGAGGGGGAGAGATACTTGAAGAAAGAAAGGGGTATGCAAAGATTAAAGTGTGCATTGCCTCTTCAGCTCATAGACACTTTTATGTGATTAGAAATGCATTGCTTTCAAGGGCTAGCTTTTAAGACTTGAGCTTCTCAAGTAAGAAAGCAAATAGAAATGTGAGACTTGATGCTCAGAGTCTGAGCTGGTCTCATGTCATTAGAGAACCACTTTCTCTTGGCAGATTCACATCTGGGCTACTGTTTCAATGTCAACCCAAGGTCAGGAGTGTCCATAAGTCACTGGCATCCAGTGTTAGTGCGCATGCAGAACAGAAAGCCACATTTGTGGAAATCCTACCTATGTAATATCTGCTCCTTGGATTCAGCAACAAAGAGAACTTGGGGTAGATTTGTATTTATTAGATCACTTTAATGTACTAGATCACTTATTTTCTCATGACACTGCATCTGTGTCCACATGTGTCATAGACAGGCAAGAGGCAAGCATAAAACACACGTAAGATGGTGTGGCCTTTGCCATGACTTGCTTGCTTCATTATTTAGTGGGTTTGTGTCCCTTTTTTGACTGAAGTGCACAAGGCAGCTCAACAGAATTAATAAAATATAATGAATATATTAAAAGCCACATACCTAAAACAATATAAACTAGGAAATGACTGCATAAGAGGGCAGGGGTCAGTTGAACCATAGGGAAAGTAAGTGCCTGCTGCTGTCTGCCTCTAGAAAAGGGGATTTAAAAGTCAGAACTTCTGCGAGGGTGAGCTTTTGTTTCATCTCTTTCCCTCCCTGCATCACTCACACATACACACACGACAGGTGCATTCACACACAATGCGAAGCTATGCCACGGGGTGACTGCACAGCATGGTATCTTACCCTGTGCACCAGGTTCGGAGGCACTGCTCCATCTTTCCTCCTAATGGTGGCTGGGAATCCATCCCAGGCTGCACCATTCCTGCCTGAGTCCCTCACAGAGCGGCACACTCCCCAGGTTTGGCCACGGCCAGCTGCCTTTTTGTTTTGTTTTAATGCTGCAACCATCTACTCACTCAGGTAGCACTGTTGATCTGGAGGTTCACTACAGGCACCCTCCCTGCTGCGACCTTGTTCTGTGCAAACACTGAAGCGCAATGGCCCACACTCACATCTTTCCCTGCTCCCTCACTGCACATGGGTCCATGTCCTCCTGTGTGCAGCCTGGCACACTAAGGGCATTATCCCCTGAAGCCTGGCTCATGGAGGGCATTACTACAGGTACCCACACCAGGCATGGAGGCAGCTTGTCCTACCAGGAAGCCTTTCCCAAGGAGCATCTGTCTGAGAAAGTTCTCTGGTTGGCTCTTGGGAATGTGTCCTGCAGCTGTAGTTGGAGTGGAAGACATGGGGCTTTTTGATCAACCTGAGGAAGACAGGAGACAAGGCAGGGGATATGGCCTTTTCAGGGCAATCACCCTGATGGCAATGGCTGCACATAGGCAGCCTTCACAAGAGGAGACCTCTGGCTCCCAGAGTAGCACAGACGCACCACATTTTCCAAGCACCACTCCAGGAAAGTGCAGTGACCAAACCAGAGCACCAACACAGCTGTCTCCATGGTTGCTGCTGCTGGAGGCAAGATCCACAGTTGGGCATCGAAAAGCCACATGCTGGCAAAGAAGGTGAGCCTGGAGCAGCCAATCCCCACACTGCTGCCTGCAACTCAGAAGTTGCCAGGCATATTTGGCCAGCACCAAGTTCAGGCAGGAGTGCCCGCTTGTTGCAGCTGTGCCCACTCCTGTCACAGAACTCTATGACAGTCAAAACATAGAAACTGGGCAAAATCAAGCAATGGTGAAGCATGGAAATCTTAAAAAAATTGTTTCTCTCTGTAGTTCCATAAGACCAGGAATGCTATGCTTCACCATGCTTGCTGTGTTCAGCTGTAATGACAAACCCAGCCCCCACGGTTTCTGCTGCTGCTTTTCAGTACATGTGAACCTGCCCTATGGTAAAAACATGGAAACCATGCAGAAGTGCAGTTTTTGTGTTCAGGCATGAAAATAAGCAATGGTGAAGCCTGGCAACTGTACAACAAGCCATTGTTTCTCTGTGTGTTTCCTTGGAGACCAAGTGTGCCAAGCCTCACTATTGATGCTGGATTCAGACATAATGACAAGCCATGTCCCTGCAGTTTCCACCATGGCTTGTTATTATGTGTGAACCTGCCATACATGTCAATAGCTTAGATTACCATCTCCTGACACTAAACAGTCAAGCATGCAGAAGAGGGCGTTGTTTCTGTAGTGTCCTGGTTCACACACATCCAGACATGTAGGAAATGCATGCAGTGGGAGTGAGGATTTTGTTGTTGTGGTTATTGTTTAAGATCCAATGAGAGCCATTGCACGGTTTGATTGTCATAAGTGGAGAGAAATGGAAAACTGCTGGGAAACTCTTCTGAAGCCTGAAACTCCCCTGAAAAGTTCAGACTTTGGAGAGCAAAAGAGAACAAAAGAGTGCTGCAACTTCCATGCTGTGTTGTATTTCTTGTTGACATGTGTGGTGAGTTTGCAGTTCAAACTGAAGCCAAAGAAAGGCAGGTGTTGTGTAGGGCTCTCTCCCAATACTTCATAGCCTGGAAAACCACAGCATTGCTAGCCTCCTCAACATTTCACTATTCTAGCCAGTAGTCAAAGAGCCCTGTTAGTATCTAGTCTGACTGTGGTACTGGATAGGAGGGTCAGTTCCATCACTACCGCCATTACCACATGCACACAGTGTCCCCAGTTGAAAATTTTCTGTTTTGTTCAGCTGATGTTTGCACAGCTGAGCAAAACCTACCATACCACTGTGGCTTTTCACAGCATGGAAATAAATCATCATCTGCTTATTTATGCACATTTAACTACTGTTAAAGGCACAGCTACAGGACTACTTGAAAAGTTGGCAACCATACCCGGCATGCAGTAATTTGCATAGGCCTTCCCTAACCTTAGAATAAAGAATAATGAACATGTTTTGTACATGCTCTGGGTGCTTTTCCATCTTCTCTCCTGAAAACTGGTATAGCACAGTGGCTACAAGGCTGAGCCAGGACTCAGGAGGCTCCTGGTTTCAGTCTCACCTCTGCTATGAACTCACTAAGTGGCTTACTGGCCACTTTCTTTCAGTCGCACAGGGCCATCCCCATATATTTTTCTGCTTGGGCAAAGGACAAAATGGCCGCTCCTCCCATTCCAGGTACAAAAGCTGTTTAGTCTGACAACTGCATCTCTCTGCAATGCTGGCAATAGGACAGCCTCTTCCACCGCACCTGGAGGCAGCAGCCTAGCTTAGAGGGCACAGAGCAGGCTGAGGAGCATGTATGGTCCTTCCCTGCAACACCTCGGAGAAGCACCAACTTCAGTTAGTAAGCAGTCAACTTCCTCAACCAAGATGTAAGTTTATACAGTTTGAAGCCAGGCGGACCAGAACTCAGAAAGGAGTTATGCAGCGCCCCACTTCCTCCTGCTGTGGGGCAACAGCGCTCAGGGGAATGGAGTAGGCAGAACTTTCCTTCAGGGAAATGAGGAGAAAGTGGTGAATGTGAAGCAGTGAGAAAGTTATACTCTGTGCAGAACAAAAGCACTCCTGTTACTATTTCACATTTTCTAGTGCTAAAGTAAGTTTACCCTCCCTAGGGCTGAACCTCACATTAGCCATGGGGCAGTCGGCAGGTTTTCAGGATCTGCCTCATCTTGTATTAGAAGAGTGATTTCTGCCACCTTACTTGTTGTTGTTGTTGTTGTTGATGATGATGATGATGATGATGATGATGTTAATAAATTGCCCATTTATTCTGGAAATCCACATGAACTTTTTTTTAAGAGACTAGACCATCTTACGTTAAAGAAGTCCTTGAAAATAAGTTAGGGTATAAAGGTTTCTAAACTAAAATGATCTTTAGAAAATATATATGTTTATTCAGAAGTAGCCCCACTTTTTAAAATGGACTTACTTTGGCACAGGCATCTGTGTAGGCTTGTAATCCTATACCTGCTTGCCAGTGAATAAATCCTCCTGAACTGACTAGGATTTTGTTCTGAGAAGACAGGCATAAAGTTTCTCTGCTCAAATATTATTTATTCTTGGGGATCTTTGTTTTAGAGTATGATACAGCCAAAACATCATGTGGTATCTATTTGTTAAAAGTGTGTCTGTGTGCATGCATGCATGCATGTGCATTTGCTGGTGGGGAGGTCATAAAATAATCAATGTTTATTTTTAATACTATTGAAATCTGTTCAGGAATTAGACTATGAATCATCAGTTTAAGGCTTGTAGTATTTGCTAGTCCAAAAAGTCACTGCTTCAGGCTGGCTTTGACATGCACAAACTCCCAAATTTATTGCAGAGCCTTTTCCACAGAGGCCTGGGAAAAGAAAGAAAGCTTTAACACTCTTGGTGGGACCTCTGAAGAATTTACAGCCCTCTTTCCTAGAGACACTAATGTTTTTATAGCCTTGATACCCATGATTTCAGTGCCCTATGAAACTCAAATCTCAATTTGTGCCAGGAGCCCAGAGCTCATAAGTTTCTGGAAGGCAGCCAGAAGGCTTGCATGGAGCCATTTATTTCCAAGAATGGTCCAAGTTGGGAATAGGCCTGGAGGAGGGAGGAACTAGAGAATGGGTGGGAGGGAAGGGAAGGGAAGGATAAAGAATATTTCATCTTTATAGTTGTATTGCCTTTTATTCACATACAGTTATGTGCATATGCTTTTACATACTAACCATTATGATTAAATTGACCTTGAAATCTTGATTTAAATCCCAGCTCAGGAGCTATGATTTGGCTAGCTGGTGTTTTCAGGAACACTAAATTGGCCTCATAAGATCAACCCACCTCCAAACTGTCTCATAGGATGGCCATTTACTTTTTGTCAGCAAAAAAGAGGACATCAATTTTGATAACATTTGCACATACAACCTGCACCCAAATCTTTAAAATTGTGCCAGTGAGGTGGTGGGTTTTCAAAAAGTATTTTTAAATACTTTGTTGGCACTGTATGCTAAACTCTGCTGTTCTGTGATTCCATGTTCTTCCATCTTTGCAGCCACACAGAACCTTAAGTCACACAGAGCCTTCAGTCCAGTGAGATCAGTCTCTCCACCAACCTGAGGCAGTGCTTCACCTGTGCACAGACATCATGAACAACTGAAACCTCACCCCCAGTGCTCCCCTATTCTTGGAAATTAGACTAATGGCTCCCTGATTGTACGATGGCCCTTCCAGAAATATCTACCTGGTGTTGCCTTTATATTCTTTTAGAGACTCTTAGTCCCAGGGGAACAGAAAACTTGACTCCCTCTTTCCATTTCCTCTGAAATTTCTTCCCCACCATACCACTAATATTCATGTTATATTTAATTATAACATGATATATTTTATTGTATTTTATTCATGTTATATTTTATTTTATTGCATTTCATTTATGTAAGCCATCCTGAGACTTTCACAACAGGATGGCATATAAATACTTTAAATGAATGAATGAATGAATGATAGGTGGACAGTGGGAAAAAGCTGGTGAAGCTTCCTTGGTCACAGAGGGAGCCAGGAACAGCCCTGCCATGATGCAGGACAAAGCCTCTATCTCTGGTAAAGCAGGATGAGCAGGGAATTATGCTGCTCAGCTCCACTCCCCACTCCTGCCAGGATTTGCCAAGGTGGGTGGATGGGTGATTCCAGTGGGGCTCTCCAGAGCAGCCCCCACCTGGCAATGCTAGCAGGTTCTCCATAGAGCACAGCAAGTCCCATTTTCCAGTGTGGTAAATGCAGCCACAAGATAGGAGGTGGCCGAAGTAGTGGCCTATCCTCTAGCTTTGCTCCAGGTGTTCTGGCTTGGACTGAGATTGCTCTCAATGAGAGCCGTATGGTACCTGGAAGGGCTTTCATGGAAACTGTGCTGGCTGCTTCATCAGGATGAGGACCAAAGTGGTGGCGGCAAGGGACAGGAAGGGGTGTCACCTGACTGTGCATGTGCAGTTCCATCTCAGGTCAGGGGAGCTTGTGTTAGGGCTGAGAGCAACTGGGCATGAGGGACAAACTTTCTTAGCCTCTGGACTTTATTTAAGTGGTATTTAAATTTAACCTGCTGGGTTTATTGGAACAAATGCTGATGCTATTAGCAACTCTGGTGTTTTGTTTTGTTTCACATTGGTTTTCAGTTGATGTTGCACTGGTTTGGTTTGGATTGGTTTGGTTGCTGATCTGTAGTTCTATTTTAATTCTTCAATTGCATTTGTATGGTTCAGTTTAATCTGGATATGTGCAGAATGAAAGCATGAAAGGATATGTGCAGAATGGCTGGGTATGCCTACCTTAGAGGGGAAAATGCCTGTTGACACTTTTCCATCTTATTTTCCATCCTCAGCAGTTAGAAAGTTAGTAAACAAACCCTGATATCCCAGAATCATGGCTGGGGGGTGGAGGTGGGACAAACGTTATGGCCAGTTACAGCATCTAATAAACATAATTTTTGTCGCATAAGTGTACAAATGCTCATCCTCATTGTTCTTAGAAAATTACATGCAGATACAGATGAACATATCCTGCCAAAGTAGACACTTTCAAAAGTACAGGACTCTTTTTCATTCAGGGTTTGAGGCAGTCTTGCCACAGTCATAAAAGCAGATTTCCCAAATCTACAGTTGTTGCTCTCCCACCCTCTAGTTATAATGGATGGGCCTGCTTAATACTACAGGAACCTGCAAAATTTTTATGGGCATGAGAAGCACCTTGGCAAGGAATAGGAAACCTTGGCCCAGAAGGGCTGGCACATGACATGAGGGTACCACAGAGCTTTATTTTCCTATACAGCTGCTCTTCACAAGCTGTGTAAACTTGCATTAGGCACTCAACCAAAGGTACAGGCTGCTGCCTGGCACACATTTCTGTCTGCCTAAGTGCCATTGATTTCAATCATTTGTGCAAAGGTAGAAGCTGCTGTTGCCTTAACAACCACCACCTGAGTTGCAACCTGCATCCTGAGCCAAACATACAGAATTAATTTAAAAGAAGCTACTAGGTGGTAGTTCCAGGCAGAAGTATTGCTGATTGCTGCTCTGCCATGCTAAAACCATCTCTTACATCTAATGCATTTGTGAGTTTTGCTCTCCTTCAAACCATAGTTTGCAACTCACTCTCAGGGACATGCAGAACTTCTTCCCTTTTCAAAATTAAGGTTTAGAATTACATGTGGCTGGCACTAACCCTGCCTCTGTCAAACCAGAATTTATTTTGAAATTATGGTTTGAAGAACTAGGCAAACCACAACTGAGAGAATTTAGTTAATCATGGCTAATGTTGGTATGGATCCATGTCAAGGGCAGTTATGGTTGGGCACTTGCCAAGAGCCTCCACCCTGGCAGGAGCCAACTAACAAGGGTTGCCTGGATTAGCTTCTCCTCTTCACCACTGCAACCCACTTGTTCCCCTTCCTTGTGTTCTGTCCCAGGCAAAGTTGGTGGTGAGAAGTAGGAATAGCAGATGTCTCTCTGCCTGCCAAGGAGGCAAGCATAGAAATGGGAAAGTGGAGGAACAGAGCTGGTGACAACAGTAGCAAGAAGAAAGACTCACTGAGGAGGGAGGCCCACTGGGAAAGTCTTGTTCAAGGGCTCTTCATAAGCTGGACTGAGCATTGTGCATATCTAACTTTAAACCATGGTTAATACCAACAAGGGAAAAGAGCGAGTATTAATTCTAGACTAGAGTGGACAACTTATTACTCTCCAGGTGTTTTGGCTTATACTGGCTAGGATTGAAGGGAACTGTAGCCTAAAACAACTGGAGAGCTACAAGTTCCTCAACCCTGCTCTAGAGAGATAAGGAAAGAGGGAGAAAAAACACACATCCTTGAAGCTGGCACCCCATTTACAAGCCATGGTTTTGTGGGAGGCAAGAATCAGCATTTATTTTTGAGGAGTGCTGTTTATTTCAAGTGCTTGGAGACAAACTAAAATCTGCATATTACAATGGCAAATTAGGGGAAGTTGTCCTAATAAAGAAGGTTGAGTGACTGAAAGAAAACTCTAGATGGGAGTGAGAGGGAAATTATACATGGACATTCAACTGGATTCAGATTATTATAACAGACAATGGAATGTGTTGGATCCAGACTTAATCATATGTGCAGTAGATCCACTGAAAATCGTGGATCTCTGCCTTTAACAGCAGGTTGTTTATTGCCACACATGTCATGGAAAGTGTACATGCAAATACCTAGAGTTCAAATTACTGGTAAAGGATAAAGAGTGGCAAAACAAAAAACTCCAAACCCCATTCTAGTGGTTTGGTAAAGCTACCTACACCTTTTACATTATAATGTAATTTCTACAGGCTCACCTGCTCTGCATAGAAACACTGAATGATATATGCATGGAAGCAATGATGTGAAAAAGAGCCCGACAATTATGGGAAGGCAAAGTTATCAAAACACATGTAAATATATCTTCACACAGTAAAATCAATGAAATGCTAAAATATATTTCCCCATGAAATACATTCTTAAGTAACTAAGTGTATGAAATACACTCTTAAGTAAGTGTAATCAGTTTAAATTAAAAAAAAGCTTTAGTTCTAAGTGTGACAGATGTTCCATAAAGACTATAAAGAGCCACACAACAGCTCTCAAAAACGGACTCGACCGTTTTTCAATAGCCTTTTGTTTTGAAATGTAGTTCTGACAGTCCTGACTTAGGTCCAAAACTGTGGTAGGTTTGTACAGAGGATGGAAAATGGTTGAGAGGATGAGGGACAAGTGTTCCAGTATCTGGTTTTTATACACATTGAGCCAGGGTTCTCCCCTGGACTCACACACACTTCTATTTAAAAAGCCTACTACTGACTCCAGAGTGCTCATTAAGGATGGGGCTAATTAGGCTGCCCTGTGCACTTCACAGGGCTCCAGACCTCCACAGTTCAGCAATAACAGAAAACCTGCTATTTTACAACTTTGGCAGAGGAAGAGGAAGAGACTGCTCTGTGGTATGCTCCCTGGAAGCAAGCACATGATAAGAAACTGGGTAAATGGGGAGGGGAAAAACTTTTCCTCTTTAATTAAACCCTTTTCACACACTTTCTCTTGCCTCTTCTTGTATTCTTCTTTCCCAACAAGCACACATGGAGTATTGTTGAAAGGAAAGTGAAATGCTTTCTTCTGAGATTTTCAAAGTCAAGGGTTTTGTTTCTTTAAATAAATTAGAGCATTAACTTTCAGCAGCAGGCATAGTTCTTGCAACACTGATGTTTTTCCAGTCTCTCTTGTAAAAGAAAAGCAACAGCTAGGGATGTTCTTTCATTTTGTCTTTGAAAACACCTGCTCCGGAACAAATATTTTGTGAGCAATAAGAATGACTTGTTAACCAAATCATTAATAGGATGTGTTTTCTTTGTAGCAAGATGTTCCAATTTAAGCCAGAGCATGAGGATTTGAAATATTATTAGAAAAGAAAAAGAAAAAATGCAGCCGGGTTTTTGTTTTTTGTAAAAGAGAAAGTATTTCTGAGATTATATCACTTTATAAGTACCTAAAGGACTGTTACAAAGGAGATGGACAAGATCTCTTTTTGCTGATACCAGAGTGTCGGACACAGAATAATCAGCTCAAGTTGTGACAAATGAGATTCAGGCTAGATATCAGGAAATGTTTCCTAATTGTCAGAGCAATATGACAGTGGAACCAGTTGCCTAGAGAGGTGGTGGGCTCTCCCACACTAGAGATATTCAGAGAGAAACTGGACACCCATCTGAGTGGGATGGTGTAAACTGGTGTCCTGCAACAGCAGAGGATTGGACCCAATGGCCTTCTGGGCCCCTCCCAACTCTACTTTAATTCTATGACTCTGTGTTCTCCCAATATCTACTCCCTATTTGGAAATAGTGATTTTTGTTTTGATTTTTACATGGGAGATGCATCCAAACATTGAATATATCACTTGTAGCCCAAAGTGACACAATCCTATCTATCCTCTCAGTTCTCTGGTGTCTCATTCTGCTGCATATGAATATCCAGCCCACAGTGCATGCAGGGGAAACATACAGGTTGGGATGAAAATCTATGTTACCTGTACCTCTTGAAATGGATGTGCATATAATGCACGTTAATCTGGGTGTCCATCCCATGAATCAAAATGTAATAATTATATAGTGATTATTACATTTTCCTCTCTTAGAAGCACACCTTACCATGGTGAGGAGGTTTGAGAGTGTCAGAGAAGACAAGAGCAATGCTGCCAAGAAACCAATCTGGTTTCTTAGCAAGGGACAATGGTCAAAGCTGAGACACCAGACTAAGGTGCATCTATCACCTTTGGGAGTGATCAGCAAATAGAATAGATATCAGTCATGGTGATGGGGATTGGGGAGAAGCTCTTGAAGGTCCCTTACTAGGAAGCACCACTAACTGAAGGTAACATTGGCAGAGGATCTTTCATAGACAATGACAGTATGCCCAAGCTAATTCAGGTTAGTACTATACAGAAGACTGCCATAATAAACCATGTCTAAAGATTTCTTATCTTGAAAACCCTATGATGAAATAGTCCAAAATGAAACAAGAGATAATATCAGAAGATGATACTTGTAGGTTGGAATAGGTTATAAATGGGATATCATACTCATCCTATTTTCTCTGTGTTGCCCTGTGATTTCTGCCACTTGGAGAATTTTTGGATGATCATTAAGCAAGATACATACAGTCCCATATGCACACACCTTGTCAGAGACTAACAAGTGAATACAGGCAGCCTGGATTAACTTCTGAGATCAAGAAAAAGGCATTTATGACTGTTTCCAAATTTACTGGTTTAAACTAGTCTATGAAAGTAAGCACTGAGCCAAGCAAAATTTTACAAGACAACTCTAAGTAGAACCTCTTGAGAACATAGCAGTAGCTTAAAAAGAATCCAAAATTATTTGATGTCCCACCTACACTATTCTGTTCCACTGCCCCTTGAGTACCATCTCTATCTAAAGACAAAAATGTTCTTTTTATAGTTGCTTGGTGAAGTATCCACTGCAGAGGCAGCTTAGGTTAGTCTGCAGACAATCTGCAGAGCCAGAATTTTCACTCTCTTAGAGTGTTTGGAAACACTGCCTGCCAATTCACTCTGAAGCGCTCTCTCGCTCTCTCTCTCTCTCGCTCTCTGCTTTAGAGAGCCAGTTGGCCCTGAAACAACAGCAACTCTGACTGAATTATTGGACAAGAAGAAGGCCCTGCAATGCCAACAGCAACAGACATGCCCTAAGGCCAAGAAGAGAGAGTTACTGGAAGTGGGAAGAGAGGGAAAAAGAGAAATCTCCATAGAGTTGCTGTTTAAAAAAAAAAAATCTCCCCCTCTTTTTAGTTCTGACTGAAACTTAAATACAAAACAGAAAATGTGTACATCTTTCTAGTGGTTCCAACCCTTGATGCAAATTGTGGAGCCCCTTATGAAGCCTGCTGGAGAAAATAATTCCTCATCCATGCAAACTAGAAAGGTATGGGGGTTGTTCTGTTTTTGTTTTTAAATAAAGATAAAGAGGAAACAGGTATTTTTCTTTGCAGCAGTTAATTGAGGATCAAGTGCTAACCCAACAGAATTGGAAACACAGTTGGGAAAATGGGCCATGGTTATGTGGCAAATTAAATGCATTTTACTATAGGTAGTGCTAGCGACATGAATATCCTGATTATTTACAGGGAGTGGAGAGGGATTGCAGCTAAGTATGTGGAAGAGGTTACACACCTCACTAAACATGAGAAATTAATTTGGCTACCAAGTAAGGGAGAAAGTAGATTTAACCTATGGTCCTCAAACCACTTTACTCTAAATAGAACCACAGAGGTCAGCAGAGTTAATTAGTTTGATGGTCACAGCAGTAGCAACATAGGTTAAGCTACCAATGGAGCAACTGTTAGAATTACAAAATCACCCACATTCTGTTTGGCATTGTTCATTGCTGGTAGGGTAACCAGATCCAAAGAAGACAGGCTCCCTTAATGTTTATGTAGCAGAGAAAGTTTTGGTAACTGCAGCTTGTCACACAGACAGAAGAAAAATAACAATCTAGTGAAATAAATTATATGGCCTCTATTTGTTTTTGCCATTTTATCAGGCCAGCAGCAGCATTTCATCACTGGGGCAGCTGGATTAAATGCCAGGTCATAACTGAAAGGGGTTGATGACAGTGAATGAGCTTGGGCTGGTAGGATTATAGGGTGAGGCTGAAGTAGATTGGATGTTGAGGATCAGGACCAATGTCAAAACAGCGGGAGGTACTGCAAATAACAGCTGCCATCCTTTATAAGTGATGGTATACACCAAGAGCAGCATGTTCAGTCGCAATACATGGACAACAATGAGAAGAGTGTAAGAGCTCTTACATGGTTTTCCCCAACCTGGTGCCCTCCAGAGGTGTTGAACTGTACTTCCCATTCTCCTAAACCAGCATGGCCATTAAATATACATTTGGTTATAAGAGCACAAGAAGGAGTAGGTGTAATCCAAAAGGAGCACCTGTTCCACTCACTACACCATATGAAAGCTATGTCAGAATAGGAAGTTTTCTGTTTACCAAATTTATTATGGTATGGTAGAAATGGAAAAGGTCAGGAGAAATAAAAAGAGGAAGAGGAAGAAGAGACAAAAGGTCAGGGGTGTGCTTTATCTATGAGGATTAGTGTGTGGGGGCAGTAAGGGAATTGAAAGAGCATACTACTTTTCTGAGTTTTGTTTAATCTCATTCTAGCCCCTTACAAAACACAAGTAAGTCCTCATGATAGAAATAGCAAATCTCAGTAATGGCTTCTCATAAGTCTTTGTGTGTCTGACCTGCTGAAATAAATATTGTTATTTTAAGCAGATGTGGTTGAACATTTGCTGGAGATCGCCATCCTACTGCCCCCCCCCCCTTCAATTCCTGCGGCTTCAGTTTCCCCTCTCATACTACTTTTTTCTATACAGTGGGATTAATCCATCAAGTGAAATGTAGGGGGGCACAAAGGAGGGGTAATGCTACTGCACTCCAGTGAGCAATGGAGAGGCCCCCATTCATGGGTCAACAAAACCAGGAAAGGCTCTTGGACTTAATCAGCAAAGGACAGTTCCAGGATGGCAGACAATTAACATCAAACACTTGCGCAATGGGGGAAAAGTGAAAAACAAGCTTTGAAATCCAAATCCTATTTTTCTCCTTGAAAAAATTAAGGAAGTAGATTAAGAAAAAAGTAAACGGATGCATGGTAAGGTAGAGATTACCTTGCAGGTTTAGAAGGAGCAAAATATAAAGGTTGAGACAAATAGGTGACAAAGTAGAAATTTTGGTGGCCATCTGCTTCTTTTGAAATGTAAGCATAAATTATTTTTTTCTGTCCACACTGCTATGTTGTTGCTTTTAAAATTTCCATTTGCAGATTTTAACTATGCAAATATATACAAATTGAAAATTCATCTAAGTTCTTCAATATGTACAAATTGAAAATTCTTTATCCATGAACCATGTTGAAAAACCTCCCTCCAGAAGGCATCTTCTCCGTCACTTGCATCAGCAGCTATTTCAGCAAGCTGTATGGAGGGGAGATGGGAGAATGCACCTGCCCTGCTGACTATTGTCTGCCGTCCTTTCCAACCCTTTTTCCTTAATGCATCCTTTTTTAAGACTGTAAGCCTACAGGCAGGGGATAGTTTGCCTTTCTGATAGTGTATAAGTACTTCCAGAAATCTTTTTGGCAGAGGAGTGGGAAAATGTGCTAAGGACACAATCCTTTGCAGGATTAGACAGAAAAACTCCTATAATTTCCAGCATGCCCCAGCCAACATGATTGCCACAAGGATTTCTGGGAGTTGTAGTACTCTTTTTTTCTATACATGCATAATATTGTGCCTTGCATTAATAATCACTCCATATTTCTCAATAGTGCTGGCAAATATTGAGATATTTCTTTCTCCCAGCTCTGTAATTAAATATAAATTGCCTATATTAAACCAACTTCTTTCTTAGTCCCCACAACCTTGGAAATGAGGCTGCACCCAAGGAAGTTTGCTCAGGGTCAAGCAAAGGACCAATACTATCAAGAGGGAGGGAAGGAGCCTGGAAGAATCTCCCTGCTGCTGGCATGCTCCCCTGATGTACTTGTCCCCTGTACTTGTGCTAAATGCATGCACTCCTGTCCACACACTCCAGTATACATGAGGACAGCTGATGTCTTGAGATAAAGAAGGACTTGCTTCTGTTGACTTTGCTCTTCCCTTCTTCAATCAGGAGCAAAGCCAGCTGAGCCTAGGCCTTAAGGTGTTCATCTTTACTCCGCAGTTCAGTTTGTCACTTGCCTCCTCTTCCTTTCCTTATTGGGACAGGGCTTCCAAAAGTGGCTTCAGGGACAGGTCTTACCTGTGGCCTCCATAGGTCAGATGAGTTGGCTCATAGGCCATATTCAACACCTTGGAACAGGGATTCGCCATCTCTGTTACAATTTTTTGCTTGGATTTTATTATTTTCAATCTTGTTAGCTGCTTTGCAAAGCCCTTTTTGTTTGATTTTGTTTGTTTTTTTTTAACCAAAGACCAGGATAAAATAGTATAATAAAGAAAATACGGAGTAAGATTTTGATTTGATTACAGAAAATGAGTATTTGGCATAAAGTAAATAAGTAAATAAAGTAAGTAACTAAATGAAGTAGAAAGGAAACTGCTCTAGAAATTAACAACTGAATCTCAATGTCCCCCAGATTTAAGCCCTTATCCATGAAGTTTTTCAATGTCTATTTAAAGTTAGCACAATACATAGGCAACATACTGCAAATACATAAATCAGAATCAGCACTAGCTGCTGATTAAAAACACTCTCAGTCTCAAGAGGTGGTTCAATTTAATCAATTTAGAGTGTAACAAAATCTCTTACATTAATCCTGATATGTAAGGACATTTGGACAGGTTTCTGTGGGTTCTGTTGATTGCCACATCTTTTTTTGCCACATTTTTTTACCTGGCTGCAATTAACTAATCAGTACAGTCACTTTTGGTGGCATGGTATTGGTTGTATGTACTGTATGTGTCTTCTTGCTTGTTCCTGCTATATTTCAATGGACAGGTTAAACTGCATTTAAGTCACCTAAGTGATAGAAGTACAGCGGTACCTTGGCTCACGAACGCCTCAGTTCATGACCAAATTGGGTCATGAACAGAAATTTCATAAAAATTTTGCCTCAGGTTGTGAACTCCACATCAGGTGATGATCACGATCGCGCCTGTCTTCCCTGCACGAGCGCAATCATGGTCATGCTCTGGGGGGGGGAGTGGGCGGGGGGAGATGGCGGCAATCTTTGTTGTTCTATGTTTGTTTCAATTTTTTCTGATTAAATAAAATGGTTACAGAATGGATTAACCTTATTTACATTGAACCTTATGGGGAAATTTGACTTGGCTCACGACCAATTTGGGTCACAACCAGAGTCATGGAACAGATTAAGTTTGTGAGTCAAGGTACCACTGTATATTTTCAAAATTATGGCAGGTCTGGTCAGACGATGTCTTGAATACTATGTCTAGTTCTGGGAAGTACCCTTTAAGAAGGATTCAGATCAGCAAAGATGATCAGGGGAAAGAAACAAATTCGTGCACTGAAGGAACTGACTATGTTTAGCTTTGAGAAAAGGAGACTGATGGGGAATATGATAGCACTTTCCAAGTACCTAAAGGGCTGTCACGTAGAAGAAGAATGCAACTCTTTCTGTGTCACAGAAGATTATAGGACATTAAATAATGGGCTTAAGTTACTGGAAATCTGTTACATGCTAAAGGTCAGAGCAGTCAGAAAATGAAACTAACTGCCCTGGGAGGTTGTGGCCTCTCTATCATCAGTGATGTTTGAGCAGAGACTGGACAGCCATCTGACAGGGATATGTTAGAGCGGACAGCATCTGCTCAGAGATACTTCGAATCAGATTTCTGCACTGAGCTGGTTAGACTGAATGGCCTAAATGGCCCTTCCCAGCTTATGATTGTTTAAACATATGCAGATAAACACGTTTTGGTGGGAGAGCCCACTATGAATGGTTTTGAAAGAAATGGGTGTGCCTCAATATTTGACTGTCAAGATGAATAACCTGTATGGTGGACAAGAAGCTATGTTAGGACAAAATATCAAGAAACAGAATGACTTCCTACAGGCAAAAGCATCAGAGAATGGTGGATTTTCTCTCCTTTTCAGTATGTATGCAGAACACATAAGGAAAGCTGGATTAGGATCAGAGGAAGGAATGAAAATTGGTGGAAAATACAGCAAAAATTTAAGATATGCAGATGATATCATATCCCTCATAGAACGCAGTAATGAATTGAAATGCTTCTTGATGAAAGTGCAGTTGAATTTTAAGAAAATTAAAATCTTGAGTATAAAAGAATTACAGAATTTTATTACAAAGAAGAATCTGAAAGTGAAAAAGAAGAAATTATGAAAAAAAATTTCCTACTTCAGTTCAGCCGTCAATTCACATGGAGGCTGTTGCCAAGAAATTCAGAAAATAAGACTTGGAAGAGCAGCAATGAAGGAACTAGAAAAGATCATCAAGCGATCATCTACACTATTGTATCCCCAATCACTGTGTATGGATGTGACAGCTGGACAGTGAAGAAAGCTAACAGGAAGAAAATTGACATATTTGAAACATAGTACCGGAGGGGAGCCTTGTGAATACCTTGGGCCAACAGAAACAAGTAGGTCCTAGATCAAAGCCAGAACTTTCCCTGGAAACAAAAATGACAAAACTGAAGCTGTCATACTGTGAGTACATCATAGGAAGGCATGAATCACTGAAGAAGACAATCATGCTGGGAAAAGTCAAAGTCAGAAGTGGAAGAGGAAGACCAACTATGAGATGCACTGATTCTACAAAGGAAGTCACAGGAGTTGAAAAGGGCTGTCAAGGACAGGATATTTTGGAGGGCAGACATTCATGGGTATTCCGTAAGTTGGAGATGACTTGATGGCACATAGCAACCAACAAATGTGCCTTGGTGGAGCGCAAAAGATGTCACCTATATGAAAAAACAACAAACTGAAACAGTTAAGTTATATTTTAATTGGAAAGGGGGAAAGTTCTATTAAGCAAGACAGGATTTATTGAATCTTCAGAAGCAATATTTCATCCCTTAACTGGACTCACATAATTTCCGGGCTCTTTTATACATCTCTGGAGCAACACTAGGAAACATTACACTACTTATGTACTGATCCAGTCATAATTTACAGCCCTCTAAATGACAAGGGAATTGAACTAAAATATATCTGCCATAGAGTTTACCACTGCATTTCCTCCACATTTTTTTAAGGTTCAGGCTCATATCTACTTTAGAACAAAGTTTCTTATTTATTTATTATTTTTGTTGTTCTACTTTAAATTAGGAATTTTACTGAACCTCAGCCACTTTTGGCCCAAGCTCAAGTGAGACAATTTTTTAAAAGGTCAATTTTTTTTGTATAGAAATCTATGGTTGGTGACTATACTTGAGGTGCTGTATAAATTTCTGGTCACCGCATCTGAAATTTCTGGTCACCACATCTGAAATAAAATATTCAGGGAGGGAAAGTGCAGGAAAGGAAATCCAAACTGATTAGTTTAGAAGAAAGGCAAGTAAGGAAAAGGCATGATGGAGGTTTACAAAATTATGCACCATTTGAAGAAAGTGTTGGATATCTCTCACACTCTCACATGAACTCAGGATCATGTATTTGAGTTACAATATTTTATGCTATTCAATAACCTAAAGTTATCTGTGATTTTCTCCACTAATTAGGAATAATCTGTTTAATACTGCAATGGCTTCCACCTATGCTTTCAGGGGAAATAGGAAAGAGGTGGCAGTCAGGGCTCGGGGAAGGCCAAGGTGACCATAACTCAAGAAACTAGGCGTATAATCATAGAAACATGGAACAGTAGAGCTGGAAGGGGCCAAAAGGGCCATCAGGCCCAACCCCCTGATCAGTGCAGGACTTCAGGTTAAACAATCTCTCTCAGATAGCTGTCCAGTTGCATCTTGAATGCCTCTAATGTGGGAGATATAATTGGTTCCATTGCTATACTGCTCCAACATCCAGGAAGATTTTTCCAGATATATAGTTAGAATCTGACTTCTTGTAACTTGAGCCCCTTATTCCGTGTCCTGCCATGAGAAGAGATCTTGGCCTATCCCTTTGTGACAACTTTTCACGTACTTGAAGAATACTATCTTATCTTCCCTCAGTGTTTTCTTCTCAAGGCTAAACATGCCCAGTTCTTTCAACCTTTCCTCCTAGGACTGTGTTTCCACTTCCTGGATCATCCTTGTTGCCCTCACTGATCTCTTTCCAGCTTCTCTGCATCTTTCTTAAATTGTCATGCCCAGAACTGGACACAGTACTCCAAATGAGGCCTAACCAGTGTTGAGTAAAGGAAACTAGTTCTTCATTTGATTTGGAAGTGATATTTATGTTAAGGTAAAAAAGTAAAGGTTTCCACTTGATGTTAAGTCCAGTCATGTCTGACTCTAGGGGGCGATGCTCATCTCCGTTTCCTAGCTGAGGGAGCCAGCGTTTGTCCCCAGACAGTCTCTGTGGTCATGTGGCCGGCATGACTAAACACCGAAGTGCACGGAACGCTGTTACCTTCCCACCAAAGTGGTACCTTTTTATCTACTTGCATTTGCATGCTTTCGAACTGCAAGGTTGGCAGGAGCTGGGACGGAGCAACGGGAACTCATCCCGTTGTGCAGATTTGAACCAGCGACCTTTCGATCAACCAGCCCAGCAGCACAGCAGTTTAAACCACAGCGCCACCTGCATCCCCTGATATTTATGTTAATGCATCCCAAAATATCATTTGCCCTTTTTGCAGCCACATTACTTTGTTGACTCATATTCAGCTTGTGATCTACAACAATTCCAAGACTGACTGCACAATGAAACAGTGAATGCTGAAGAAAGAGCATTACTTTCTCTTTAGGAGATAGAAGAACAAAGGAAAAGATGGGGTTACCACAGCCACACTAGCACTAGCTAGTTAAGCAGAAGAACAGTTTTCTGCCTATTTGGGAAATATAGCTACTGTACTAAGAAAGTTCAGTTAATTGTCCATGCTGGGTTTAGGTAGATGTGGAGTTCTTTGGCAAAAGGCTCTTAGGGATGATCTAAACTTCTAAAAGCAACCCTCCCCAACAAAAAAAATGGCAGTGTTGATCCATGAGAAATACTGCATTCAGGGTGGAATATACCCTCAGAAAAAGATGTTGTACCACCTGAAAAGAAACTTTACATTGAAGGTTCTAGTCCCTCCAAATACTAGTTAATACCCAAAATTTGTGTTCAGTTGCCTTTTTAGCCTACAGCACCATCTAGAAGTAATTCTGGCTTTCCTAATATAAACATTGCCATATATTTCTCTTCTATGTCAACTCAGGGAATTTTGCCCAAAGCAAGGGACAGATATAAGTCACAGACTGGCCATTATGTTTCCAGAAATTGAAATGACCATTGCTTTCCTGTCCCAGAAGGAACAGGAAAGACTATTCTTGCTAAGACTGTTCTGATACCTGCTATACCTAGTAGTACAATCACCCGTAAATGCATCTAAATTTCACAACATCCAGCCAAAGTTTTGTACTTCTCTATTTCTCTCTGACAGAAAGTTCTCAAGAACTCACAATCTTGCATGTTTGTAGCATTTTAGTTAACCCTAATAAAGATATTGTCCAACTGGAGATAATCATCCTCACCCTTCTAAATTTCTAGTTGCCCAACTTTTTCAGTGACTGACTCCTCCCACCATGTGACAGTACTTCTGATAAAAGGAACACTGAGGAGTCTTGTGGGAAATAGGGTTGGGCAACAGGGATATTCTCCCTCTCCAATATCCTCTCATCATCTTGGAGTGGAAGCTTACTGTCTAAGAAGAGGGATCAATTTGTAGACAAGGACCCATCTTTGCAACTTCAACTGGGCCTTTCCCATTGAAATGGCCAAAGTTGAATTCTTACTCCAACCAATTGTCCATTGAGCAAAGTTCACCCAACCATCCACCACAGGAGGCAGCTAGCAAGACTGTGGTTCTTCAAAGTGCCATTG
Organism: Varanus komodoensis; assembly: GCF_004798865.1. Classification (NCBI taxonomy): domain Eukaryota; kingdom Metazoa; phylum Chordata; class Lepidosauria; order Squamata; family Varanidae; genus Varanus; species Varanus komodoensis. The sequence continues at coordinate 37,720,847 of NW_025335941.1, forward strand.
CAAGCATGCAGCATCATAACTGTTACGCCATCTGCATAACATGTTGTTCTTAAAGACAGACATTCTTTCTCAAGAGAGCCACCGAGACCATCGAAAACCTGAAAAATATCTCAAGGTGGAGACACACACAAGATTTTTAGATCTGCAAGACCATTCTAGTTCAAATATATCTATTCCTTTGCAAAATTGAGCTGTGGAAAGGGGCACCCCATGCTTCAAGCAGAAGGCTACTATACATTCCCACCATCCACAGGACTGTTCTGCACTTTTAACGAAGTATCCTTTTAAAAAAATCAATAACGCGATCAATTAATTTCATGTAGCTCTTCAAAAATAATTTGCAAAATGTTTGCATGTTTCATTTCCAAGCCAGTCTAATCCCACAACCGAGAGATGCACTGTTTTTATATTATTCTTCATCCCAGTTTTGTCAAGCAATATTGTCTTGTATTGGTGGATATGGAACGTTCACCAAATGAGCCATTTTCCATGTTTCCTTTTAAAGCAAATTCTTGGAAAAACAGTGTTAGCAAGGATGTAAGTGTGTGGGTGGGGAACCTGCACCCTCTTAGCTGCTACCAGCTTGAGCTTGCATGGTCAGTGGTCTGGGATTATGTGAATACAATGGCATCTGCAGGACCACAGTTTTCCTACCCATGTTGTAAACTAAACGTACATCCAGCTGGAGACGTCCTACAGCTAACTGTAAGGCATGGTTCTCTTTTCTCCTTATCAAATCTGGTGGTGATAAAAAAAAAGATTAGAGAAGTGGTGGGGAGCCATGGGAGGCCTATGAGTGGAAGATGATCACACCTGAACACATGCACTATAATATTCCATGAACAGAGCAGGATAATGGTGTGGAAAAGCCTCCTTGTTCAGAAGTATGGTAAACTTCTACAGATACTAGCTAATGATCACCCAATTTTAAAGGACTAGCTACTGTGCATTAAATTTATTTATTATTTATTTTATTTATTAAAACATTTCTATGCCGCCCCATTCGCCGAAGCCTCGGGGCGGCTCACAACATAAAGTTAAAATACAAAAAATAACAATATAAAGAAGTAACAATATAAAATAAGTCACCCTGGCCAGATAAAATAAGCAAATACTATTAACAATTAAAATGACGCTTAAATAAAAAGGTCTTCGCCTGGTGCCAAAAACAAATAGCGACGGCGCCAGGCAGACCTCTCTGGGGAGCGCATTCCATAGATTGGGCCCCACCGCAGAGAAAGCCCTCCCCCGAGTACCTACCCTCCTAATTTCTTTCACAGAGGGGTCCCGGAGAAGGGCCTCTCCCGTAGATCTCAAGGGGCGAACGGGCATATATCGATGTAAGCGCTCCTTCAGGTAACCAGGACCCAAGCCGTCAATGGAGACCAATTTGAATTAGAATGTTTTACTAATGTAAAACTACAATAGTACAAAAACTAGAGATTAAAATAGGCAACTACAGGCAAGCACTAGAGAAAAGATGTAAGAGATTTTGAATACAGTTTAGGTTTGGAACTATAACACCTTCATTCAAGTGACAGATTATAACAGCTTGCAATCAGGGCCACTCTGAGATTTTACTACCTGCTATAGAATACTAAGATGCTGCTGTTTTCCCTCTACATAATGCAGACTTGCTTTAGGACTTCACAATCAAGCAAATGTTTTATTCTGCAAAACTGATTGTGAAGACAGGAAAAGAGTGAGATTTACAGCATTCTCAGGTTAGCTTTTATTTTTTGAAAGGAAGAAAGAAATCTGAACCATTAAGAGCAGATTACTTTTCCACAAGTCTTTTGCTTTGAAACAGGGGCACAATAAATCAAGGTGACTTACTTTCAAGAAATTAGGAGTAATCTTAAGCAAACATCCCTGTCAGATCCCAAGGTCCAAAAAAAGAAGAGGGGGAAGGAAGGATTTCTCAGAGGTAAAATAAATTACATGAAGGAGGTCTTGGACAGATGTTCCTTAGTTCAAGTTCCACAAGTGCAACATAATTGACTGATCACTTGGGAGGGTAGAAAGGCCACTGTTGATGAGGAACGTAGGAGGAAAGTCCTATTGTACTCACAGCACACCCATCCGCTGCCTTGTTCCATCTCTCTCTTTGGAAGTGCAAACTGCAAACAATAGAATCGAAACATTCAAAACTGGTTTGATTTTCATTATTCTAGGAAAAGCTAAACTTTTCTTACATTTAACATTCCAAGTCTTTTAATACATAGTCAAATGTCAAGGCTTTGTCACAGTGTAGGAACCTGGCTATCAAGACTCCTCTCTCTCTGGGTGGCTCTGAAAGAGGCATGTTACCAAATACTTTACTAAGTCTTTTTCCATTTTATTTGTGGAAGGATTGGAGCATCAGTCATGCAAGGCTTCTTTTCCAAGGGTTTTCCTCACTACCCTTCTGTGTGTTTCTATATGTTCCATTAGACAATGCAAGGTGGTGCTGTAATGTAGAATGGAATTGCAAAACTACCCTAGGTCTCTGTAGTGAATCATGGAAGCATCCAGGAAAATACTTCCCTTACTCTAAGGGCTTCTCTTTATGATGGTTTTAACTCAGTGCTTTAATGAGGCTTCTTTCATTTTCATGGAGGGAGGAAAAATGTGTCCTTGACATGGCTTCCCCCACCCCCAAGTACTGTATTTTTCGGCCTTTTTATATATTCTGTTAGCCAGTCACAAATGGCGATGTAGTTTAGCCGCAGCAGATTTGCAACTTCTCAGAAGGCTTTTGCTTGGCAGCACTGAAGTTTGAAATTTAATGCCAGACTCTTCTTGCTGGGAGGGCGGGGAGAAGAGCAGTTTTGGGAGCAGTTTTGCCATGTTGCAATCCCACATCCCCCTTGTTTGTGTGAATATTCTAACCATATGTGCAATTGCACTCACTTTGGGTTTTTCCCACCTGACTGACATCTTTCTGGCAAGTTGCCAGTTGGATTGCAAAAACACATGAAGTGTCCCTGACCATCTACTTCAGGGTGGCCGAATGTCCTAGTTTATATAGGATACTACTTTATTTGAAGCTATCCTTTTTCTGAAGTCCTCACTAGTTCAGGCTTAGTTTAAAATCAAAGAACCATAAGAACATGGGTAGGCAGGCCCTGAAATTGACCATCAATAGATGGAGCAGCCATATGAGTGAGCATGTTATTTCCCCGGACTTAATAAATGTCATTATTAATATGTTATACTGTATAGCATATGCATAGAAATTATTCCCAAATTTTATCTTTACATTTACATTAGGATATGTAAATACCCTGCCAATTGGTGTCCTGTTTGTGCTTTTTCTGAATGATGCACTGTCCTTTTTTAGGGACTGTAAATGATCACCCCAATCTCTTTGGAGGGTTCATGCATTTCCCAGACAGCGACAGGAGCTTATGCCGAAGGAAACTGCTCCCCTATCAGTGGGCGCTTGGGTGAAGGGTGCCCAAATCTCAGCAAGAAGGTGTCTGGCCCCAGCTTAGGGTAAAAATCCTCACTGAGTAAGTGCTCTGGGTATGCCTGGTGTTGTCCTGGAGATATTTCTTTTGCTCCTGTGGCCACAGTGAGTTGGAACCACTTTAGGGACTCCATGATGGAATTTTTGGAGTGTGTGCCTAAAATTGGCTGTTTCAAAATTGCCCTCCACCTTAGTTGTCTGCGGCAGGCTTTCATCTTGCTTTATCATAATTATGCCATTCTCCTTCTTTTCTTAAAGAACACATGAATTCCAAGGGATCTAAACAGAGTTTGTGGGCTGCACAGGAGTCTCTCTTGCACTGCATGATTCCATCCCTGTCTACTGACACTGCTGGTATGAGGACTAAAATTGGGAAAGGGATGCAAGCCCACTCGCAAGGTCCGTATCCCCCTCGTTCCTGGCCTTCCTATGTCGGGCAGGGTGGCTTGTAGGATTTCACCTTGAATGCGAGTAGAACTCTGTGTGCTCAGGAACAGCCAGGTGGGGCTTGCATATGTGTGTGTGCCTGATTTCCCTCCCCACTTTTAGCTATCACTTATGTCAGTAGGCTGAACACCCATGTAGGAGTGAGCACTTAAAGAATTCCTCTCCCTGAAGAGCTGTTCTTGCCAGGGACTACCAAGCATCCAGCGGGAGCTGACTGCAGGCAGAAGGAGGGAGCTTGTGCACATGGATTTCAACAGAGAGGACATAACAAAGGGTATTGTGGTGTCATAAACAATAACACATTTATTATGGCATAAACTTTCATGGAGCAGAGCCCTGGTGCGTGCAATATTATGCTTCACTGACAAACACACACATTCTCATTCTTTCTCATTCTCATTCTCTTTGTCTCTTCTCTCACACACGCATGTGCGCGCGCGCGCGTGCGCACACACACACACACGAGAGAGAGAGAGAGAGAGAGAGAGAGAGAGAGAGAGAGAGAGAGAGTTGGAGGGAAAAGAAGAAAAAACCTGTGAGGCAGGGACATTTTTAACAATTAAAAGATTTGGGGTTGAGGCCCATTTAATACAAATCTTCATAAAATCTGCATATATTTTATATCAGTCTGTGCAAATTCAGAAATAATTGCTAGGATATCTTTAAATTTCACTGTAGTCAAAGACAGCGAATGAAGTTCTCATCAATATAATCTCAGATAAAATAAATCCTTCAATTAATGTGCACACTAGGGTTGGGGATTTGGGTTGGACTTGATAAGCTTATTAGCCTCTTCCAATTCTACTATTCTATGAACATGTTTAAAAAGCATTCTTCTCAACCTACCTCACAGGGATGTTGTTGTGGGGAGAAGTATGAGAGCAGGAGAAGGAAAATAGGTAAGCCGCTTCAAGTTTGTTGTAAGAAAAAAGTGGAATATAAACCCAATATATAAATATACCCATTACTCTAATGTATACTAATATACTGGTGCATACTAATATTCTCTAAGATCACATTCTTTCAGTAAACCCCATTGCATGATATAGTGGGACTTACTTCTGAGTAAAATACATAGAACTGCTCTGTCCTTTTAGGTAGCTTTCTAAATTGCTGCACATCTCCCTCGCCACTTGGCAGCGCAGGCTATGTTGAGAGAAAAAGCCTTTACTCCCACTTCCTAGAAAAGCATAAGATGTTTTCAAAGTGTCCCAGTGTTTTCCTTTTTCAACAGGCATCTGGGTTGTGTTTCTTATTTATTTAAAACATTTTAAAGTGTCAGAAATAAGATGCATTGAAAGGAAAAATGCTTAAGTGAAATATTGTGTTTACGCATTGGAGTGAATAACAAAACAGAAATATGAAATAATTAAACCAAAATGTTTTGATTTCTGTCTTCTTCAGCTGCATTTATGGGAAATTAAAAAGCAAACACTGGGAATAATCCTGTGCTTGTTTAGGCAGAAAAAACATCCAATGAACCCCTGCATTCCCGAGCCAGGGCATGCTGGAAGTCCTCAGATTTTTTTTTTCCCCTGACGACAAGCACAGAATTGCACCCTTAGATGCTGAGCTATGATGCCTATGTTGCTAAAATAGGGCTGCTAAGAAATAGGAGGGGATATTTCTACATGATCAGGGGAACTTAAGATTTGCAGAAGAGGAAAAACCCTTCAGGAGCATGTTCCCTCGAAAAGAAGAGAAAAGAGTCCAAAGCACAATGAGAACTGAGCATGCTCACTGGCCACAGTACGCAGTTGCGTGTGTGCTTGGTGGAGGAACGGAATGGAGCATCTTAAACAGATGTTAACTCTTCCATTTAGATGTGCATCCACAGCAAAAGATACACACATGCATAGAGAGCATATGCTGTAGTCTTCATTTTCTGCGATCAGTGAATTGCACCGTCTAAGAATCCCATAACCTGAAAAAGAGGTTCTTTCCATTCTTCTGCAAAAGGTCCCAGGCTTCTCCTTTTCTGTTTTCTGGCCCTGTCTGAAGCTTAATGTCTGTGGTGTCTCTGTCTGTCTCTATGTCTCCTTCTGCTCACTGGCCAAGATCAGATTTCATTCAGCAAATGAATCATAGTCTAGTGGAAACTCCCTCTGAGCCATGCCAAGAATTGCAAAGTTGATGAAAGAACTATTTTCCAGCCAAGAGTTTTGACGAGTTTCTATTGGGCCCCCTCTAGGCAGAGGCTGTTTCTTGTACCAAGGCCTATGGGGCCATAAATGTAATGGTTTCACAGTTTGCTGAGATATCTGTGGAAATATACACAAAAGGGATCCAGTTGTGGTTTAGGCAGTGCAGGTTGCTAACTTTCCATGAGAAGAATCACACCTGCCAATGTATCACTGTTTTTCCTATAAATGGAAAGGAATGGTGGAAAATGGCCTCATCTGGTCACTGCTCATTTTATTTCAGATAATGCAGAGGGGGCATGAAGCTTCTCTGGAACATAAGTCCTGCCTATACTTTTGACACATCAAGGACATTCACCCTGTTTGCCAAACTACTTTGTCAAGCTTTGAACAGGGGAACGTAAGAGGAAAGCGGCCTGAATTTACTTAGTAGGGGCTAAGGAGTTACCTGCTAGCCATACCCAGGCCCAGGTGGAAAATAAGCAGAGTACTTGGAATTCTTTCCACTTAGAAGAAAGGGGGAAAGGAGAGGTGGTAGCAGACTTAAGTGGAGTGTTGCAGTCCAGTCCTGCACTCAAGGAGACTGGGCATTCTCTACAACCTCCTGGGAGATCCTTAATGGCAAGTCAGAACTGGTTTTCCCAGGAGTGCATCTACAGTAAAATAGACAATATAAAATTATTGCTTGCTTGCTCCTTCATTCATTCAATTTCTATACTACCCGTTAGCCAAAATGACTCTCTGGGCAGTTTAAATAATCAAAATACACAAATCAAAAGCAATACATTAAAATCAAAGTTCAATAATATACCAGTATAAAAACAAGACTAAAATAACAATGATAGGCTCACAATAAGCCCACAGCACCGATGTTCAAATCAATCCAGGGCAGACCAGCAGTAAAGTACATGCAAAATAGACAGAATTAAAAATAAAATTAAAGATTATTCTTTGTTGAAATACCTGGCTCCAGAAGGAATGAGTGGAGACCAGGCACACCTCTGGGGAGCTGTTTCCATAATCAGGGTGCCACCACCAAAAAGGCCCTTCCCCTACTAGCCACCCTGTTTATCTCCTTTACGCATGGCTCTCTGAGAAGGTCCTCAGACAAAGATTTCAGGGACAGATAGGCATATATGGGCATATATGAGAAGTTTATAAATATCTTCATGTTAAGTAATTGTTGATAATTATCTTCAAGTTTAGTAGTTGTTGATTAAAAATATTAAAGAAGTGACCCTCTCAAAATTCAGGTGTGTATTGTGGTCATATTCTGGAATGGAAATCACAGGACCACCAAAAAATTGAGGAATGCAAGGGCATTTTGCTTTTAACAGTGAGAATACTGTGATCCTACTGCTAGATATATTTTTGTAATCCTGATGCCTTGAAAGATTGGATTAAAATATATAAAGAAAATGGCACTTCCAACATGCAGCCATTTTCCTCTCCCACACAATGCCTTGCACTCACACTGGCAAAAATCTAACAAGATTCAACATGCAGGCAGATTGAAAGGATTAGTTAACTTGCACAGTTTGAGGAATGGGTTAGAAAGCTATGTGTAGGGAACAAATAGGTTTCAGGTGATGGGGGAAAGCAATCCCAAAGATTGGGTCATGGGAAATTTGACATGAGGAGGGATTGTTCCCAATTACAAATATGATTATTTAGGAATGAGTCAGGCCTTGTATTTGTGTCCTTCCTCCATGTGCAGGTGCTTTCTTTTCATGCGATCAAAGCAATGTATAGGACAAGAATCATGAATCTTGACTGTGTCCATACCATGAAGGTGCATTGAGAGATTGAGAACTTTGGCTAGGAGCCATGAGCTTCCAGGCACCAGAACCCAGATTTAGTAGCTACTCAAACTCAGTGACTGGGTTCCGATAGCTTAATTACCACACTCAAATGTTTGGTATGAGTTGAGCATAGCTTGTTGTTAAACTGCAGGTTAGTGTAGAAACATGTGTTGTCATGTTATCTGAACCTAGCTGAATTAAACTATGGTGAATGCCCTGCAGTTCACAACCCAGCAACAGACTATGGATTCTCTTCATGGATTATTCATAGTTTGGCTTGTTAGCACAGCTGTGTTCAGACCCCACATTTCAGCAACTTGCACCCATGGTTCAACAACAACCCACACTCAACGCATACTTAACGTTGTATGGGTTATTGTGCTATCTGAACCCAGTCAGTGTGTGGTGGTACATTTTGAAGTGCAGGTTCTCATCATGATAGTCCATTGTCATGCCCACAAGGAGAGTCCAAAAAATGCTTTTGACCTGTGCCCCTTGGCTCTACTACAGCACTCCTCAGATTCCATGATATGCTTATTTGAAAATAGAATTTCCCAACCTAATGGCCTATTTTCATAAGATGTTTGCTGTGAGTGTGAGAATGGTATTTGGCTTACTGGACCCGATGTGTGCATGAAATATTCTTTTGTGGTGTGTATCTGGGTTGAGAAAGTGACACTCAACTTGTGTCAGTATCACTCTTCATTCTTTTCCTGCTGTCTTCCTCCTTCCTCTTTCCCTTGTGTCTGTGTGCTCTCTCTTGTGCATCGGGCTCCTCTTATTGCCTTTCCTTCCTTACAAGGATTTAGAATTCTATTGGGCCAACTTGGCTTTTCGTCTTGCTGCCACATATGCAAAATAGAATGATGAATGCAAGCAATTGATTAAAAAGGAGAAAGTGCTTTAGGCCCAGGTTTGCAGCTTCCCCATCCCTCAACATGGGGCCTCTTTTTTCAGCTCAGCTCCAAGAAAATTATCTCCAGTAGTTCAAGCCAGCAGAGGCCCTGCATGGGACCAGTGTTCATAAAGCCCAGGTGTGTTATAGCTCTGCACGGCTGTCAGCCTTGGAATATGAGCCACCCTCAGAGCAGTGTTCTCTCTGCCAAGTGATCAGAAAGAACCATGGAGGGCCAGCCAGGGCAGGTGTCAGGTTTCTGCCTCAAGAAAGGAATGAGGTTGTGCAGTCTAAAACCCCACACATACAGTTTGGCTTGGGAGAGCCACAAACCTTATCAGGATTCAGATTCTGGCTGTGATCGCTTTTCTTTCTTGAATATTCCACACCCCTCTTCTCCCTCTCTTTCTCTCTCTCTTTCTCCCCCCCCCCCCATCTGTTTTCTTTGACACTGGTCCCAGGACCATTGCCAAATCTCAGATCCATTAGTGAGGTGCCTTGCTGACTGAAGCACAAATCAGGATGGATCCAAATGCAATTAGCAGCTGCTAGCACCTCATCTGGAAGGCATTAGCCTGGATTAGGGGTGTGGGGAGAGAAAAGAGGAGTGAGTGGAGATGCCAAACTGGATAAATAGTAGCTTATTTCTATCATATTTTAAAGCCCTCCATTCTAGCATCCAGTGACGCACACAGGGATGTCAGTGTCAGTAGACAGGGATGGAATCATGCAGTGCAAGAGAGACTCTTGTGCAGCCCACAAGCTCTGTTTAGATCCCTTGGAATTCATGTGTTCTTTAAGAAAAGAAGGAGGAATGGCATAATTATGATAAAGCAAGATGAAAGCCTGCCGCAGACAACTAAGGTGGAGGGCAATTTTGAAACAGCCAATTTTAGGCACACACTCCAAAAATTCCATCATGGAGTCCCTAAAGTGGTTCCAATGCAGTGTGGCCACAGGAGCAAAAGAAATATCTCCAGGACAACACCAGGCATGCAGGTTACCCAGAGCACTTACTCAGTGAGGATTTTTACCCTAAGCTGGGGCCAGACGTTCACAGTAGGAGATGCTGGTGGTGGGTGGCGCAAGTCTAATCCAAGTTCATTCTGTTTGTTCAGGAAGCAAATCTGTGTGCCATCCAGATGTGTGGACTTTGCCAAGTCACAACTTGGCTGTGAATATTAGTTTCACCTCCAAGCAGCACAGGAAATGTATGTGTGGGTCTGTCTGTGTTGGTGGTACAAGTCTAGTGAGAACCCAGTAGCTTTCCCCCTTTTTGTCTCTGTTCTCCAATATGAAGCTGGTGCAGGTAATCAGTTTCTGCACCCTGCTAGAGTGGAAGATAGGTATCTTTTCTCAGTTGCATGATCTGTAAATAGGTAGGTCTGGTAAGACATTGAAACAACCTTAAGCAACTGCCAGAAGAAGCAGCCATTGCATAGATTTCACCTTGACTTACAGCAAGGTTCAAAGATTTGTTTTTTGATATAATCAGTGGTATGCTATAGGAAAGCAGTATATCGTGCTGGGAAGACTGGCAGTTGAAGGACTTTCCTCTCTCTAAACATGAATACATAGGATTGCACCCTAAGTGAATTTCTTATGGTGGGGAATAGTCCTGAGGGAAAGGTGCATGTAGTCTGAAACATGCCATACATGTACAAAGGTAATATTTTAAGAATGGTGGGAACAGCTCGATATGATCCACTGATAGATGCTGCTCTCCAAATAAATGTGCACTGAAAAAAAATGGACCTGTGGGTCCCCCCCCCCCTGCAATTCAGTTTAAATCTGGGCAAAGCCCACTATCTAGGTACAAAATCAGGTAGCACCTTCACATTCCCAACATGCTTCTCTTTTCTCATTTTTTTAAATTAACAATTAATTACGTTTTCAAATTTCCAATCAGTGATGTATGTATAAATTAAATGTGAGAGATCTTGAAGGGGTGGAGAACATAAGAAAAACCATGCTGGTTCCAAGCAAGTTCCAGATTTTCATAGTGTCCTACTTGCTGCCTCTGGGAAGCCCACAAGTAGGACATGACTGTAATAGCATTCTCTCTACTCGCTCCTTCTGTTGCTGCACCTGAAGATGGAGGTAGGACACTAGGGATGACTAGCAATTCCACGTTGCTTTAGACTGCTCTGTGAACAGCATGGAGAAAATACATAAAAGTACAGCAGAGCAGAGTGCGAGCTGAAGGTCTATATCTACTCTCTCCACTTGAGGTGCCAGCAGTTCACAGTCAGTTCAATTTCCATGGATCTTGTGCAAATAAGTTTGGACTGGTTTTGTGCAGTGGTAGGCAACTGAAATAAACAGCATATTGAGATAAATTTCTGAAAATAAGGTCTGTTTGGCAGCCTTATGTTGCAATTGCTCAAGACTCAGTGACTCTACAGTGTAGAACTGTAGCAATTATTACAAACCTTCAACAGAATTTCTTTGCTCCATTGACTGTTCTGTGCTACATTTTGGCTTGCAGTGATGCCAAGGACACAGCAGAAGAGACACGTTGATAAAACAGCACTAAGAGAAGGGTTGATATTCTCTTTTCATTGGATATTATATTCCTGCCAATCCAAATCTGTACACAGCAGTGGAATTAAACCTGAACGTTGAAGAAGATGTAATGCCTAAGTAAGCATAGGTTGTTGAACAACTGGAATCAACATCAAGAGGGACAAGCATTTGTTTTGGGTGGTCCATGTTGGTTAGAAACTTGGAGCAAAGAGAGTAAATGAAATGAAGCAGAGGAAAATGTAGGCATAATATCAGAAGTTCCTTAGAATTAGCTCCAGGAGAGAAATATTTGTTAAAGTTTTGAAGAAATTTGATGCTTCTAGTTGCTTTGAAATAGAGGTTTGAAAGATGCTTTAGAGATGAACCTAGTGGGTGGTATGCAGTAACATATTGCTTCTTTTAATATACTTTGAACAAAACATGTTGTGTCCCTTTAAAAACCACTAGACTGTTGCAGTATCAACAACTTTCTCTTCACTGTCTAGGAGTGAGGAGGCACACAAATAGACCTGCTGGGCTTGCTCATCCTATGGTGGTTAGGGTTGTTTTTTATTGATTCGGAATGATAGCCCACCCTATCTCAACAATTCCAAAGTAGTTCCTAACTGCATGAAATAGTTGGCCTTTTCCCCTAAAATCATCCAGAATAGGCATTTCTGCCTCTCCTATAGAGCAGGGAAGGGAAAACCAAGGGGTCAAATAATGCCCTTCAGAGTTCCCAAGGTAATGACTTTCCTTTTGCTGGACCATCAACCACTTGGTAGTTTCCTAGTTTTCACGTAGTTTCCCCCCTTCCCCTCCCCCCCACCCACGGCTTTGTTACTGGAATTAAGAGCTTTAAGGTAAAATAAGTTGGCCATATTTGTATTTTTGGTTCCAGCCTTTTAGTCTTTGGCTCCACCCACTACTGGAATGTGCCCCCCCCCCCCAAGAACTTCTCCAAATGTGGCTTTGGCCTTCAGGCTGAAAAAAATTCCTCACCTCTGCTGTAGAGGGGCAGCCCAAATTGAGAAGAAGTTTTCTTTTCTTTTTCCTTTTTAATCATCAGTGTGGGTGCAGACAATTTATCTAAGTCTGAATCATGTCAACAGAACACTAGTGACATGATGCAGTGACTCATCCAACAGCCAGTGAGGCCATGGATGTTCAGCTTCTTAAGCATTAAAAGCTTCGTCCTACAGTCTGAGCTTTTTCCTTCCCAGAAAGGACTGATGTTTGCCATGTGTTTCCCACTCCATATTGCCACAATAGTCCAGTTGCTGAGATGCACAGGCAAGTGGCAGTGGATGGAACATTCCCTTGCTTTGCAATAGCTCGGTCTTACAGGAATATATATCCATTTGTTTAAATTAGACCTGCAAGGAGCTGGATCTAGATTTAGTCAGAGTAGATCCATCGAAATCAGTGGGACATAAATTAGTCATAACTATCTTGTGCATTGTTGATTCAATAAATCTACTATTTACATGACTAAATCTGGAACCAACCCACTTTGTTTAAAAAGACAAACAGCACAACTTGCTTTTAACTGATCATGTACAGGTCTGTCTGATGTATGTTGTGTTGTTAGTCATGAAGTTGTGTCCGACCCATCGTGACCCCATGGACAGCATTCCTCCAGGCCTTCCTGTCCTCCACCATCCCCTGGAGTCCACTCAAGCTCACACCAACTGCTTCAGTGACTCCATCAGCCACCTCATCCTCTGCCGCCCCCTTCTTTTGCCATCTATTGTTCCCAGCATTATCTGATGTATATATGGCATAAAACAGTGGTCAGAATTACTCATTTCAGCAGGCAGGGATCCTTGCATATCTGCAAAATATATACTTCAGAACAGGAATGGTCAGCTTCTAGATCTCCAAATATTTTAGCCTATTATCCTTCACCACTGACTATACTAGCATGGGCTGATGGGAGCTATAAGCCAAAATATCTGGAGGGAGGCCTACAAGTTGCCCCCCTTGCCTGAGAAAAATGCTTTGTCCCCTACTTCAAGGTTTACTGTTATAATTTTAAAAGAGCAATTCCATACACACTAAGTTCAGTGTGGCTTCTTCTCAGGAAAGCATGCATTGGACTGCAGCCACAACCACACGTCTTAGCATATGGCCTTCCTCTTATTGTGTTCCTGCTGTTTTCTTTAGATCCTTCCTTAATCCTGTATCTTCCATACTTAACTTTAGCTGGGAATTAGGCCATTTGGCTGACGGAAAGTTAGCAAGCAGCAGCTGACTGGTGTCTTGGATCTTATCATCATCATCATCAACAACAACTGTCCGAGCACAAGTTTCTCGGTAGAGTCAGCACTCTTGGACTTAACCCCATGCAGTTGACCTGAATGGACTAAGCTTTTCTAAGTGCATGCAGAGCACTTGAAGTGGTTCGTGGACCACAGTTCCATTAACTAAGCATGCCATCCCTGACCCAGTGCATTTTGTTCAGCCGGAGTCAGTTTTTCCACCCCAATAATACAACTGTGGTTGAATTGTGGGTCACTGTAGAGTGCAATTTGAGTTCTGATATCTACAGCAGTTGGGAAACAAAGATAGCAAATTATACCACCATAGTTCTAGAGCAGGGAAGGCTGTCAGAGAACTAGCCAAAGCTATGTGCTGGTTGTGCTCTGTATCACTGACATACTGGTGACTGCCTTTGGCAAAGGTGTAGAAGCACAAATGGGATGGTATCATATCAGAGGGTGTTTCTACCTGTTATGGAAGGGAGAGGGAGAACTCGAGATGGAGATGCTGGTTTTGATGGCCAGTGCATGTGCAACATAATATGTGGTTCCAACAAGAGACATGGTTACAAGCAGCCTATCAGATTTGATTAGGCATGTATGAGAATTTTGTTTCTGTTTGCAACTCACACTTGTCTTGAATGCTGCCGTTTAACTTCACACACGCGCACGCACACACAGTATTTTCATCCTTTATTCAATAGTAGGGAAGTGTACAACTTTTGAGCTTTCAATTTTTTTGAAACGTTTAAATACAGTTCACAAATAAAAATGAAAGCAAGGCCAAGTGAGCTTTGAAGTGGAGTATGGAGAATCTTTACAAGTTTGAACTTCTCTGCTTCTCCCATACCTATGCATGATATAAAACAGTTAAAAGCTAAAATAAAAACATGAGAGGTGAATAAATTCCAGCTTTAAGGAACAAGGGCCCTTGGTTCAAAGGAAACATCTGTACTGGCCATGCACAAGGCCACAGAGTCAATGCCAGTCCATTCCAGTGAAAAAGACCAGGTGGAAGGTGATGGGAAAGGTCCAGGGGACCAATTGCAAGCCAGAGCAGGCAAAAAGATCTTATTCCTCTTATGTGGGAGCAAGCCCATTCAGTGGGCTTACTTTGAGTAGCCATTTTAAATATTGTAGAGTACAGGAGTCAATTTGAGATAAAGTGACTGAAAACAGAACATTTAAATAAACAACCGATGGACAAGTTTGTATAGGTTTTCAGCCTTATATTAAATTAAGCTATTGTGGTAAGTGAAAGAATATACTCTGATTATGATTCTTCAACCCTGTGGCTTTTGTTGCAATGCTTTTGTGTCAAGCTTGACCTAATCTAAGAAATTAAGTTATTATAGCTGCAATGTTGTTGTCTTGTTGTTGTTGTTTATAGTTTTATTCTCCTTTAGTATAATGTTTATTGTATGAATTAATTTTAATTGTACACCACCCAGAGAGCCTGAACTATGAGGCAGTATAAAAATGTAATAGACAAATAATAAATAAATAATACACTGGGCCATCGTGGGCTATGTAGCTGCCATTTTGAAAATGCAGCCCCTAATTGGAGTAATCAAGTGCTGCAGTATGGGAACCCAGGCACCATGGATTATTTGAGGTCAAACAATGGTTTGTTCAATATTAAAAATGGCAGGTACACATACTTGGCATGCATTGTGAACTGTGGCAACATCTCCCATCAGTGGAGTTGTTGAATTAGCCTTCTATGATATTATAATGTGGTGTATTTGATATAATGAATAAGAAAAAGATCAGAAAAAACAAAAGAGGTTTCTGATATCTACAGCAGTTGCAAAACTTGAAGACAAATTAAGGAAGCTAACAACTCCTGTTCATCTCATATTCCAAGGGTTTAGTAAACCTATTAACACACTTGTACAAATGCTTTCCTAGCCACCAGATACTGAAAAGACTATTTGGTGTAGTTCTGCTGTGGTAATGTGGCCAGGCCAGAAGTGATGTAATATGGATTGACCTACTGATTCTGCAAGTCACCATGCAGTCTCTGGAATGTTTTTGGATAGAGGGAAAGAAAAAGGCAGATGTTTTTGCAAATAAGATTCTCTCCTTCTTTGAGGTTGGCCGAGATGACTTAAAAATTCCACGGAGAGTTTTGTTATTTTGAAAATATATACTGTTTGAGGTAACTGCTACAGCTGTAAGTGTTATACATGGAGTACTGAGAGGGTTTTTTTCCCCATATGATTTCTGTGGGATCCCTGACAGAAAACATCAAGGCTGCCTTTTATCAAAGCGGTGCACTTTAATAAGTCTGTTCTCACTCACATACAAAATGCTTCATGCTGAATTAATCCAGCTGTGATTCACTCTCAGGATGTGAGCAAAAGGGGTGAGGAGGGGGAAATGGCAGGAAAGATTTTAAAAGCCACATATCTTGAAACAAAAACAAAATCTTTTGGTATAACAACTAAAATATAAATTACAAAATAATCTATAAAATGAGTAAAAGAAACATGTTAGATGGGGGGGGATTTGTTTGTTTGATTGTTTATTTGTTCAAGTGGTATAAAAACCTAGAATTTTAATGTCCATCACTCCTGGTCATCCTAAGATCCTGGTACCACAAGCTGCTTCTGTGTGGCAAATTCCATCGGTTCCCAGCCTTCCAAAGCTTTAGAACTCCCCTTTGTGCATTGCAAGCCCAGTGTGTTGCTGTACCTGCTGACTCTCATTCCTTGCTGAAATCTCATCTAACCAAAATCCATGGTTCTGCCATGAGCTTTGTAAGTCCTTCTCCACAGAACATCTGGTTCTGGCTGCCCTAGTCTTACTTTTGCTGAAGCAGCAATGTGTTGACTTTTACCAAGGCTCTGCTTTCTTGGTAGTTGCAAGAGTTTCTCTGCTCCCCAGCCCCATCCTCAGTAATGATTCAACAGGATCTTTCAGTGCTCCTATCTTCTGGAGATCCTTTCCCTGCATACTGTAGCCTCCAACCCACTTTCCCTGTTTCCACTGAGTTTGGATGGCCACTTTAGTGCAGCCTCACTCCAATTAACCAGCAGGAAAGATCAAAGCCAGGCACCTTCCTTATGGTCCTCTTTGTTTCCAACCCCATGCCTGTTGGGGTCAATCTAGTCCTCTAGAGAAGTTCCTTGAAGCAGAGAAGATCAGGAGCAGATTCCATTATCATACCAGTAAACATCCATTTCCTAAAAGGGGAGAGAAGAAGTTAAGTGTGGGATTGTGGTGAATTTAGTTAACACAAGCCACAGACCTTCCCTTTTTTGCCATGATAACTTGGTGTCCTGCCTTTTTCAGCTTCCTTCATCCCAGAATCATAGTCCAGTCCATTTGATTTCAGACCAAGGTTGGCACTAGCACTAGGTGGTGAGGTCAAAGCCTAAGACAGCAGATGCTGCGAGGTGGCAGCAAGGTGTTAGAAGAGAGGGCTGTGTGGTCCACCACCAGCCCTGTGCTTCCTAAACTACCTTGGTGCCTTCACATGCAGTGCTGGAGGCTGTCCCTTTATTAATATGGAATAAAAATCCAACTGTCAGCCCAGTTGGCTTTTGTACACGGAAGGGGAAGAAGCACCATCTTTTTCTTTGCCCAGGTTGCAAAATGACTTGGCCTAGTTGCATGTCTGCATCCTGGCACTCCATGAACAGCAGCTCTTGGCTGAGGCACCAAACAGGCCATTGAGCTAAGTTCCATACCCTCTGAAGCCTGTGCATGAATGCAAATAGTATTCATTTTGTTTTGTGCTTTACAGTATTCTTTACAGTACTTAGGCTTCTTTATTATATATCACTCGATTAAGGCCGTTCCAGAATTCATAATATGCCTATTGCTAACCAGCTAATTCTCAACATTGTACAGTTTTTCATTCCTGTCACTTCAATAAAATGATCCCTTTTTGGAGTAGATTGAGACAAATATGCTGAGATGTGCTGCAACCAAAATTAAAAGATTCTGCATCTTCAATACCTCTAAATATGTAAAGCTTGCACTCGTGGTCAAAACGTTATAAAGGACAATGAAAGTCCTAGAAATTTTGAGCTCTTCTATAAGAGACCATTAAATGGCTATTCATCTGCTGTATCGGCTTCTGGTTTCATTGCAAGAATTGAGAGCTGAGCACAACAAGAGCAGCATTTCTTTTCCTGATTTTCCACTACCTAACTTCTAGGTGGCACTGTGGTATGGCAGGCTACACAAATACACAAATACTTTCTTTCACTTTCACAACCGAATGCAACATTTCCCTTGTTCTGTAAAATTCACTGAAAGTGCTGGTGAGACACAGAAGTGAAACCAGATGTCACAACAGCATCTGAAGAACCCGTAAAAACCATCATTCGGGAATGACAAGCATAGGGTAAATACTTTTCTAGGAAAGCTCTTTTTTAAAAGCTACCTCACTGGGTTGTTGTTATGAGACAAAATAAAGAAGAGGAAAACCTTGTAAGCCACATTGGGTTCTTTGCAAAAGGAAGAAAGGTGGAGTTTACAGGTAATGAATAAATAAAGGTTATTCTCAGGATGCTGAGCTCTAGAGCCTGTCTCACAATGATAACTTCCCCAGCTGAACCAGCAGTGTGCCCAGAGCTGCTTCCTATGCTACTCCTGCTTCCTTAGCAGGTGGAGGCTTTCTGGGACATAATCCACCCTGAAAAAGGATTCACAGCCTCAGACTGAAAAATGTTTGGGATGCACTATTATTGCTAGTTGTCATAGAAACCTCCCAGCATGCCCCAGCTCTTGCAGACATATCTTCCTGCTTTGTGGACATGAAATGTGCCCTAGCAAAAAGTGAACTTCTGAATTGCCAGCACAGACTTTGGAAATTCAGGGAAAGGTGGAGGCTGTTGATTACATGCCAATGCCTATCAGGGTTTCCCATGAAATATTGGTGTGAGGAATCCTGCTTTCTTCCAGCTAGGTTATGTTGTTGCTGCCCTACCTTAAGATATTTGCAATAATGATTATTAATAACAATCACATTGATATTAAAGGGAAAGTTGTATTTTTAGCCCATCTGAATTCAGGAGCAAGTAATCTCCTGAAGCTCAACCCCTGCACTTTTCTTCATGCCCCCACTCCCAGAAGCTTGGCTATAATTGGGGGTACTTAGGGGATAAGATTTATGAATTTCCTTGGTGAAATCTGTAAGTTTTATGGGAGGGGTAAGGTGAGTTTATCCCTTCCCCCAGTAATTTAAAAAATTAACTCATTGTCCATCCCTCACCAGGCACTATTTCAGTTTAAAATTTGTGCATATTTTAACATTATATCTTATATGTTCAGTAATGAAATAGATGGTGAAGAAAATAGCCATAAACAAGACGCATATTCAAATTATTTTCATAGCAGCAGTGCTATGTACTGACGAATTTCACAATATAAAGTTAAAGGAAGGCAATGCCATGTGTTTTGTTTCTGTCAAGCACATTTATCACAGTAAAAATTAGGTCATGTGTTTATACAGGTAAAGATGAAGAGTCAAAGCTGGGCTCATTTATAAATAATAGAAATTCTTGTGAGATCTGATATGATTTAAAGAGAAAGTGTTTCACATCACTTGCTATCAATGCACTGCATCTGTAGTATGTATGTATTCATTCTGATAGACTTAGACTTACTCAGACTTCATGTACTACATCTATATATCTTATTTTCCATTTTGGAGGGGCCAGTTTTGAATTTGAAAGTCACAATGAAATTAATTTTTGAAATAAACAAGATTTTAGAGAGCTGTTCAGTGGTCTATAAATTTGAAAATAAAATAAATACATTTGCCATATGGCTTCATTTTTGCACCAAAGCACACCTTTCTAGTGATCCTGGTGAAGAATTTGGAATGCACACAGAACAAACAAGACACTTTTACTAAATACTTAATTCAATTCATGTAGGTTCAGTTATCAGTCATCTTCCCTATCTCTTTATCTTCTCTTTTTTCTTCTTTAATTTTCTCTTGGTTTTATGTTAAAAGATCTCTAATGCCTGAACCCCTGCTCTAAAACACTTTTCTAATCTCTTCACTGACCAAACAAGGTTTTATTTGTTTGTTTAATTCCAGAAAGAAACTATCTCATTTCCTATGGATTATCAAACTAACAAATAGCCTTATAACAAAAGTAAACAAAAGTGAAAACAGCTTGTAAAGTCTTTAAGCTGAGGGCTTCCTATTCACTTCATTCTGAATGTGATCCCTGCCTCCTAAAAGCAGTGGCAATGCCTTCTAATGCAGGCTGCCTCTTTCAGATGTGCTTGTCTTTAAGATGAAATAATTAAACATCTCCTTAATCAACATGTTCTGGATTCTCAAATAAGTCAACCATGCAATGTTTGGCTCTAAGCAAAGAAGAATATTCTCTGACACTGACTTAATCTCCCACAGTTATCACTCTCTTTCCTAATCTAAACTTGAGTTTTGGTTTTGCATACCTAAAAAATAAACAGTGAGAAAAATGCCTATAAAAGTCAAGATCTAAGCAATGAAACCAATTAATCAATGCTGAGAAAATGATGGAGGTGTGGCTTTATGAAGATCAGTTGTAAACCTAAATGTTACAGTTCTGATTTGAGCTTCCACAAATTGAATACATGTGCCTCAGTGATTATTTGGGTGGCATTATTAGAGATGAAGACCAGTATTTAAAGTTGAGATTCTGCTTTCTGAGACAGTCCCTTATTTCCTCCTCACCCCAACCAGTTCATCTGATCATCTCCTGTTTATTTGCTCATTCAGAATTTAGATTGTTTGTGAGCGTGAATAATTTCACCATAGCAGGATGTATGAGAAAGCTCACTTGCATAGGAGATTGACTGAGCAAATTTAACGGAGCCAGTTATCCACCAAGGATCTTATCGAAACACCGCTATTCAGTCGCTTTTCAGTCCTGTCTTTCATCTGGAATACTCCTATGCCCCCTGCCTACAGCAGCACAATATCAAACAGCTGGAGTTTCGGCATCTCTAAGGATACAGAGTTTTGAACTAACTGGAGAGTAAGGAGAAGCCATCCATTTTTTGAGCAGTGAGTTGAAAAATCTTAAAACTCTGTTTTTGTTCACCAGTCACTTATGCTAAATAGATGTTAACACTGTGGAAAAAGGAGAGCCTTTGTTAAACATTCGATCAACCAACTCCTTTAAAGGCATACAAGCAAAGTATAAATTAATATTACAGAACATAAAAGGAGGAAAAGTAGTGATTATAAAATATAATCTTGTGGAAAAAAGAGCAGAAAACAAAAGAAAGCAAACTTTTTCAGATGTTCTGACACAAACAGTTCCCCTGTCTCAAAGTCTGAGATGATGTGATTTATGTTGGATGAAAGTTAGCTTTGAAATATCATTATTCTACTTGTAGTTACTCCAGCAGAACATTCCCTCCAATTATGAGACATTATAGGTATCCAGAGGTAGAGACAATTGTTATTTTCAACATCTGGGCAGCTTTTATTATGGATGATGTAATCAAATTCACACCTCACTCTTACCTTTCAAGGTCATGTCTATAACATCCTACTTTCAGATGTAAACCACATGCTCACACCATGAAAGTTTCAACTTCCAGGCAACAAAGCTTAGACAGAAGGAACATTTTTAGAAATACAAATAGTTACTTGAATAATTTTTCCTGTTGTTCAAATATGGAAGTGTTCACATCAAAGCTGTAAATCCCATAAATAGCATCCTTGCTAAGAACTGGGTGCCGTGCAATGTGCAAAAATTAAATCTGTGAACTTAGTGAATGCATATGTACCTTTGTTAGCTGCATGGAACATAGAGGCTTGCCATGTGTCTTTCTTCATTTCAGTATTACAATGGATGAAACCTCTTCCTGCCATGCATCTGTTGAAGGCAAAACTGGTCATGGGACATTGTGGTAGAAAGAAGCTCCACCAGAAACATGGGGTATGTGCAGATAACAATAACTTTTTCATTCAGAAGTTACTGCATCCATTCCTTTCCTCATACTACCTTTTATTTTGAAGCCAGAAGAACCATAGTCATTGTCAGGTTCATTAAGTACCTTCTATTCACTTGCAAGAAACTGCACATTACAACAGTAGATGGGTCCCCATATATAATAATGAGCACAGTGCTCAGGACCCATTGGTGAGACTGCACTTGTCAAGACACTCTGGCTTGTTCAGCTTGGTGCCATTCCTTGCAAAAGCAGCATTGAAAGTTTGGGAGCTCTTAGGTACTGGAAAGGCAAGGAAAATCCAAGGCTGAGATAGAGGCATTTTAAGTATGGATACCTAGTCTGCTCTGTTGAACAGACTGGCTTACTAAAAGGTCATTGTCAGGACAGCTGAGTATTAGAGAGCTTTGGATGAAGGGTGAGGAATTCATTTAGGACTAGATTTCCTGGCACTAACTACAATACTTTCACAATTAAGGAGGCATTTATGTTTTCTATATAAACCATCATCATCCCACTGGGGGTGATTTTCTGCAACAAATTTATGAAAGACTTCTGCATGCAACAATGGTTCCACATGTATGCAGACTGAAAACAAAACAAATTCAGAATTTGATTTTAGAAGTCTTCCAAACTCATGTTGGCCTACAAATCTCAGCACATGTTGTTTTACAAAAAAGGGAGGCATGCAGGTGTCTACCTCATGTAAACTGTAAAATTTGTGTGAATTCACTTTTAAAAATATTTATAAAACTCCAGTTGGTGAACCTTTCCGTTCTAAGCAAAGTATTGAAACTCACTAGAAGCACCAAGGGAATTTAGGGAGCTGATGGATAAATAGCTTGTACTATTTATCCATCTACTTTGACTGACAGCAGCCTTCCATGTCTCAGGAAGATGTATTTCTCACCATCCAACTTTTCTAAAAACAAACTGGAAATGCCTGGGAATGAGCTTCCAAATTCAAAGCATCTATTCTGCCACCAAGTGATGGTCTTAATCTTTCCATCCCTTAGTTAGATACCAAAGGAGAGCATGATTTGTTGGATAAAGTTGGGAATTTTTCTAGAAAAGAAGTCTCTGGACTGAAAGTGCACAATGTTTGCTTTGCAGTAGTTATGTGGCCAATCCACATGTAAATTAATCTTGGTGGATGTTATCCCTTCCAGTGCCTTGACATATCTCACACACATTGAATAGCTAACCTGTATGTCCCAGGCAAAAAGAAAACTATGTCCAGCAACTTGGTACTCTTACAGTATGCCACACTTGTCTCTTGTTTCATAATGAGAATGGGATTGCATTGCTCCCTTCACTTAAAATGCATCATATTTAAGTTGGAAGGTGCCGTTCCAATGAAGATACTTAATACACTGCTTTCCTCCAGATAAATCTCCTTGCAGAGAAGAAGAACTCAAGGGTCTGATAGTTGAATGAGAAAAGCTAGATCTGCTGGACACAAGTATGGGGTAGAGATAAGTGATTTTTAGAGACTTGGCACCCAACCTTCCCTTTTTGGTACCTCCTTGCTGTGAGGGACTAAAAACCCTCTCATTCCCAGCCTGGCAGTCATAGTTCAATGATCCTGGAGGGTACCAGTTTGGGTAACTAAGGATTTCTTTCCACCTCCTGGGCAAGGGAAAGGCATAAAAACTAATTACAACAAAATATTTGGTTTGCTCTCATTTCTTTAGCTCATGGGTGGGAACCTGTCCTGTACATAGTTAGGGCATTCAAGATTCATAGAATAGTAGGAACAGAAGGGACGAAGAATGCCATCACACCACCCTGCTCAGATGACTGTCCAGTTTCACCCTGAATGTCTCTAATGTGGGAGAGCCTATAATTACTATTATGTCTGATTATTCTGGTAGGAGCTGATAGGATTTGTAATTCAACAACAGCTGGAGGACCAAAAAAACTCCAAGAGAACTTCTGGTTCTCAGGCAAAAAGAGTGAGGGAGCTAACCCAGATGATGTATATGTATTCCAGCCTCAGGGGCCTGTCCAGGTATAAATGGAATTAGGAGCATATTT
>NW_025335941.1:37744402-37799602 GCF_004798865.1 Varanus komodoensis
AAATATGCTCTCAGTGTAGTGGACATTACATAAAAGTTTTAAATAAATAAAATAAATGAAATACAGGTGCAGGTGCCCATGGCCCTGGATTAGCCCTTTCTGATGATGGATTTATTTCATTTATTTAAAGTTTTTATATGCCGTCCCCATTGCTACACAGCCTCGAGACGGCTCACAACACAAATAAAACAAATACAACACAAATAAAACAAATACAATTACAATTACAATTAAAACTTGGAAACACACTGGCTAATTAAAATGATAAATATTAAAGATTATTAAAATACTGTTTAAATAAAAAGGTCTTCACCTGGAGCCGAAAAACAAATAATGACAGTGCCAGACGGACCTGGTATCATTACCTATTTCCATTCTGGGTCAGTGCTGAGCATCTATGAGTTCACACCTTGCTTTTTCCACTTGTCACTTCTCTTTACTCATCCTAACTGGGAAAAAAAAAGGCTGAGCAGGCAATTGGCAGTCCGATATGTCTGCTATGTATACATTTACTTTGTTGGTTGCTGTGGTGAAATTCAATTGTTTCATGACCATACTGGTTAGAATGTCAGGAGCTGTCACTGAACAGATTGGAAGGGGACAGATTGGAATCTGGAAGGGGACAGATTGGGTAAGCCTGCTCTGTGTTTTTTCTTTAGTGTCCCCCTCCCATGACACAGAGAAATTAAAAACCCCAAATTAAAAATAACAGCCTTTTCATCTAAGGAAGATACTCCAGCCTTTGGATTAATTTGTTGTTTTCTATTCCAGCAATTTTATTTTTCAGCATATTTATTACACAGCAAAAATCTTTTGAGGTGTGCAGCTGCATTCTGCTAAATTACTTACTTGGGCAACCAGTCCCTCTTGTTTACATGTTGCACCTTGCCTCCGCCTGTTTGTTACTTGTTCTGTGCTACAGGCATGTATATGAGCAAGTAACTGGGAAACTGAGGAAAACCAGCATGCCCTCGAGTCCTAAAATTCCTTAAAAAGTGATGGGTCAATTTAATTCTAGGATCTCTTTCATTATTCTCAGTGTACTTCCTCAAACAATCCAAAGCAGGAACCTTGGAAGGTCTGTAGGAACAAGTGAATACGCAGGAGTTACGTCCTACAGAACTTAAGTCAGTGGCACTTGCTTTGCAGCATATTCAGTGATTCCTTCTTATGACAGAAAAGGAGGCGAAAGGAGAGACACATCCAGACGACCACTTCTTTCCTCATCAGCAAGGAAGAGGGTTCCAATAGACCTGCCTCTCCACTTTCCGGGCGAAACATCCTGCTGTGACCAGTGTGCTGTATTGTTCTTTTTTTAAAATGAGGTCGCACTGTAGTTAAAAACCTGCTCCTAATTCCCCCCTCGTAACCCTCCTCCCTCCCCGGCATGCCCCCGCCTCATTGCCGATGAATAGGGTCCGGAGCTTTGACTGAGGACCGCCACATACCAAATACAAGGCAAAGACCGGGGAGGGGGGATGTAGCGGAGGAGAGAGACCCTCCTTCCTTCCTCGCCAAACTTTGTAATCCAACTTTTCCAGCTTCCGCTTCTCTCTTTCTCTCTCTCTGTCTTTTTTGGCAGGATCGGGGGGGGGGGGGGAGAGGGAAGGGAGGGCAGCTAGGTTTTATATGCGATCCTTTCAGAACCCTCGTCTTTTTCGAAAAATCAGGTGCAACGAAGTGATCGCTTCTCGTGCTGCTGTCTCGTTTCACGGAAGAAGGTTACTGATCGTGTGACCTCCTTTCGGAGAGTCCCATCTCTCCCCCCACCGCCCCGCTTTCCACTTCTTCGGCTCCTCCTCCTCCCCCTCCTCCTCCTAAAGGGGAGGCTCCAGAGCCGGGCTAGCAAAAAGAAGGGAATTGTTTGAGAGTTCAGTCATCCAAAAAGCCTGCTTCCATATGGAGGGTCTGGGTGCCTCGATTCCAGTGCCTTTCTCCTCTCCCTGCACCAGTTATTTCTTCCTCTTCCGCTGAGCTTTGTAGGAAATCTGCAAGCCCGTCCTTAAAGCAACCAGCTCCCAAGTACAACTGCTTCCCTTTCCCCACTAAACCTTCTCCAAAACAGATCCTCAACTCCAGCCTTACTTTGGTGAGTGCCTCGCAGATCTGTCCGGCCTGGAATCTTTCCAGCCTGGAGATTTTAGGCTCTTTGTTGGTGGTTTTCTTTATCTTTTCTCCCCTTGTCTTCTTTCTTTTTTCTGAATTAAGCGTCTCCAGCATCATCAGAGATCTTGGGTGAGTGAAACATGCGTAGCAACAGGAGTAACAACAAGAGAACAGTCCCAAAGTTTGATTTAAAAAAGAAAGGAAGAAAAAAAAAAAAAAACCACGAGGAGCCACATCCTTTCCATTCCGTAGTATGAACTGTATGGTTAGTTTCTTGTGTTGGAAATTTGGGAGGACGAAACAGGGATGTTTGACCGGATGCATTTAAGAAGAGTGTGATAGCATAAGGAGTCAGTACACTTTCCCAACGATTCTCTCAACTTTCTTGATTTATGCGCGCGGGTGGGGAGTCTTGTTTTCCACCGGAGAGGTGGGATTTGTAACCTGGGTGGGTTTTTTTTCCTCGGTGGTAAATGTGATGGAAGGCCTTGCATTTGCCCTTCTATCGAGCTCTTTTCAAAACTTAACTCAAAGTTGCAAAATTAAAAATAAATGCTTCTCCTTTCGAGCTGACTAAGACTACGGGTGTGGGGAAAGCAAGCTAGGGAATGCTTCATAGCAAGCTCGTGTAGTTAGAATTGCCTTGCATCCTGAAATGTTTTTAGGAATGTGCAAAGAAGCCGGGGGTGGGGGGAGTGAAGCATCTAAACTCAGCAGCATCTCTTGCTCAGTGCACAAGGACGCTGCTGCCAGAGGACGCATGGATGGGTTTGCTCAGAGTAAACAAGCTTGTTGTCTGCTTCTTCTGGTGCAGCTGCTTGTCTTGTGGTCATCTTTAAATAAAACAGAAATTGGAAGTAGTTACTTTCTTCTCTTAAGCAGAAGTGTTTTTCGTTTTAATAACCAAATGCTTTCCTACTTTGGTTGCAAGATTTTGCCAAAGATTTGGTTAAGGAAACTGAGAGGTAAAAGTTATTAATGATACTATCCCAGTTCAGCTATTGAGAGAAAGGACTCTTAACACCTGTTAATGGGGGGGGGGGGTTCCTCAAGTTGCAAAGCTTAATGGAGCATAGAAGTTAAGCCCCTTAAAAGATCAAAGGATTACGTGAGGGAGATACCAACATATTCTCTCACTGATTTTAATGGAAGTAAAAGGTGCTTTACTTTGGCTAGATTGTGCCCCTGGGGTTCTTGAGAAATATTTGAAGGGTCCTCATTCCTGAAATATGTAAATATATTGAAAACTGTTACTAAAATCTCAGTGTACTTGAAAATGATGTATCTATGTTTTCAAAGCTTTGATATAAGTGAACAAAATGATCTCAATATTATTTATGTAAAATATGTATAGTTTTTCAGGGAGCTGTGATTTGTCTCTGAACTCTTGGACAACAAACGTAGCTTTAAAAAACCTTCCCTTAAAATTCCTTATATTCTTTCTTGTGGTCCCTTTCTTGTGGCAAACTGGCAGCACACCTTAGAATAACCTCAGAGCCCCTACAAGTATTTGTAGAATGGATGTTGTTTTCTTACTGATTATTTATTTTCCTCTTGCTTTAAAAAGAATCTAATGTTTACATGGAAAAGGCATAAAGAATTTATTTTCATAGCTGGGAACTAAGTGAAGTTCACCTCCTCTGTGTTGCTCTTCAGTCTTCCCAACCACTTTCTTAGTGAAAGCTTTGAAAGATGGCAGTGCTCAGGCACACTGTCCTCTCTTCTGGAGGAAGCACATCGTCTAATTACAGCTTTTTTTTTTCTGACAAGGACCAAGTTATTATGACAACCATATAGTACATGTTGACTTCAAAATCACTGTGGATTTACCTTGTCTGTCAATCATAAAATGGATCTGAATGGCTCTTCTCTACCAATATATCACATAGTATGTTTCAGTTCATAGCATCAAACCTGCCCATTGTTTTAATATTTCAGCATTTCCCCAGCAACTTTTGTTCTTTTGTCTTTTTCACTGGGGGAAGGGGAAAGGGTGTGTTTGTGCTGAGAACTGGTCTTTGGAGCACCACTGTCTTGGTCTGTAAGGGAGAGAGTCACAAAGTAGAGTAAGTTTTTATTGGACTAACATCTGTTGGTGAGACTGCATACTTTGCTGAGAAAACCTCAGAGATATAACCCTTTCTAAAACAGAGTTGGTTTGGTATAACAGGATGGGCACAAAGCAAGTCGGGATCAGCTTGTAGATTTGCGGATGATCTGCAGTGGGTTAGCATGAATTTCTGATGCCCATGTATTTAATAATAGTAGCAGTATGGTTTTTCCCACCCAAATTAGGCTGCTGAAATGAAGAGAGCTTGGGATAACTAGGAATGGATGCCTGTGTGAAAGCTCTGTGAGCTCAGTTCAGTGCTCTGAGGTACATTGTTCTTTAATTACATGTACGTGGCTTTTGCACTTTGCTCTGGTTGGTGGATCTTGGGAATTCTAGTAAAAACACAAACAGAGTAGATCTGACAAGTCCAACATCTTCCACTTCTGCTACACTAGAGAAATAGTACTGTCACTGCCTTATATTTTGGTGTCACTGTCTGTACTCCCTTTCATTCTAACGCCCCCACCCATATATACACAGTTATTAACTACTTCCTGAAAGTAATCATCCTTCTCAGACTTTACTGTAAGATCATGTATACAGTTTGGGTTCTTAGAAATGTAGGTTCAGCCCTGTTGAATCTGAACTACCAGCAGAATGCAGGATTTGGCCTTTATCATTGACTTTACTGTCTCTATAGGCTATTATTATATTTACTGTTACATTTATATCCTGCCTTTTTTCCTCTTGCAAGGAGGATATAGTCCCCCTTTTCTATATGTAGCCTTTCAACAAGCATTTGAGGAAAGTTAGGCTACAATTCAGTATGAGGCTCAAAGCTATGCAGTGAGCTTCACAACCAAATCAAGACTAGAACTGGGATCTTCCAAGTACCATTCCAGTACTCTAACCACAGCACAACACTGTCAGGCATGGCATTTTCAGTGTGTAGTTTATTTCCAGTCCAGTGATTCTACTACAGAGATTTCTGTGTATCCCCTAGAGCAGCCTTCCTGAACCCGAGGGTGTCCAGATGTGTTGAACAACAACTCCCATTATCATCTCCCAGCATGCCAGTGGCTGGAGATTATGGGTAATGTTGTCCAGCATCTCTGGAGGGTGCCAGGCTGAGGGAAGTTGCTCTGGACTCTAAAATAATAAAGACCTACAATGTGAGGATGTGGCAATTTGCAGCAGAACCCAGGTCCTTCTCGCAAGGGTTGCATAGGGAAAGAATAGGTGGTTGGAAGTGGTATACATTCCTGAGAACAAAGTACAAGACAAGGAGTCTGTTCCTTGCTGAAACTCTGTGATCCTTTCCTACCCACAAACCAGTGATTGCATATCTGTATCTTGTGAATGCAAATCCTCATAGTATTCATCACAACTTGTAATGATACACCAACCACAACCAGGTTGAAGATAAGTTGGTAAAGCAGTTGCTTCTGTTGGTAAAACAAAGATAGGATTGAAATGAAGGAAAAAAACTAGATACATGAAAAGGGTGAATCAGTCTTCTGATTTACACCCATATTTAATTAATAGAAAGGGTAAGCAAACCTTTCTTTTATATAAGTTGGGAAGGGCACATACATAATCCCCATACTTTAAAAGCTTTCTACCCTTTGGCTTAAAGGTTGACATCACATCTGTCTGCTTTTGCTTACAGTGATGAACAATGAGTCAAGCTTAAACCTTTTAATGATATATGATTGTCCTTCATGCTGGATTGGCTTCCTTGATAGCAAGTTTACTGGCTTGCCAGATCTGAGAGAGGATAACTTCTCCCACTTCTTTTCATGGCAATAAACTGAACTTTGGGACACTGCAGAGTAGAATTTTCTAGGAACCTAGGGCATGACCTAGAACAATGGGATGTTTAGGCTTACAGAGATAAACTTGGGAAATTTGCAAATATCAGATCAATTGAATGTCAGGATGTCACTAAGCAGGTCAGGTCTATATATGCAAGGATATAGAACAAGAGATATGATGGCTAGGGAAAACTGGGAGTTGTAGGACTTTCTTTTTCCTAAAAGCATACTAAATTAATTCTGCCTTTGCAACAAGTACTAAGTTTATTTCCGGCTCTGAGACCACTTTATTTAAGGAAACTCAAGATCTCAGAAGTCTGTGGTATAAAGATATCAGGTAGAACGGTTATCGTACTTACCACCTGTACCTAGAACCTTCTACATCCAGTGGTGTTCTGTACCACTGGATTACTGGCTCCTTCAGGACACCTGTTTTGACCCTAACAATGCAGGTCTCCTTCCATTACATCTTCTCCATTTCTGAAATTACATTGTAGCCCATGCTGCAGCTTTTGTGCCATAATGGCCCACCTCAGTCCATTCCAGCTACTTTTGCTATTTTTGTTTAACACCACATCTATCCTGAAGACAAGTCCCATAAAGTACTTTTCACTTGGTCCTAATAAATGTTCATTCTTGAGAGACTATATCCCACAAAACTCTCAAAAACACCAGTTTAACTGTATAAGCTCACTGTGTCTGACCTAGACCTAGGCCAGAAGCTCACTATTTATTTATAGGATTTATATCTTGCCTTTTTTCCTGCAAGGGACCCAAGGCAGTTTACATAATCTTCCCCCTCTGCTTTGCATTATTCTCTCCATTGCCTGGTGGGGTAAAAGGCTCAGAGTATGTGACTGGCCCAAAGTGAACCCTCATGGTTGAGTGGGGACTAAAACTTGGATCTCCTGAGTTGTAGACCTGCACTCTAAGCACTACGTCACAGCTCTCTTGGTTCTCACAAACCTCACAAGATCTAGGTAGATACATATTTAGAAGGAGATACATTCCTGTAAATATCCTTAAGTATAATTTCCTCCCTGCTCTCATGGTAATCAGGCTGTGGCCTGGGTTGGGTACCCCTGGATCTCTGGGCCAAGTGTCCCACCCCTCCTTGAAGGTGACAGGCCTTTTAACATGCAAGTTCATTATTAAGTAGGCAGCATCAGCTGGAGGGTTGTTGATTATTGAGATTGCAGCCCTTTCCTCCCTGCTGTGGTCCTAAAGAAAATTGCTCCTCAGAAGGTATAATTTGCAATTAGCATTACATCAAAATGCCAAGTTCTTCATTTAGAGAAATATGCCAACTTTAGAAACCATGACTGAAGTCAGCTTATTTGACTATATCCTAATTAACACTAGCCATAACTTGTCTAGTTTGAACATAGTAACGAACTGCAGTTAAAATGAAAGTGTTTTTGATCTCCTAATAGCTATGCCAGGAGAAGGTCATTCATGTTACAGCAAACCATAGTTTAGTGTTACATGCAAACAAGGCTGCTGTGATAGATATTGTTAATGGAGAAATGTGATCTTGGTAGAGGTAGGATTTGCTTTGCTCTGACGACATTGTGAATGATCTTAGGCCTGTGTTGGTGGACCTGCGTGACAGGCTGACCCAGTGTAACTGGCTCACTTATGATTTCCCTGACACCTGTAATAAGGCAGTGATGTAAAATAACCAGTGAGAGAACCTAAGCAGAAACTTTCCGCTCAGGGGATGTTATGTTTTATTCTGTGAAGCAGCAAAGGGGAGGCAGGTAAACACTATTTTAAGAAAGCTTTTATCTTTATTAGGACTCAAATTGGAATATTTTGACCCTTGACTGCCTATATTTAATACGTTATTGTGGTTTGAAATATTTTACCAATTATTTTATTTCTTAATGTTGTATTTTATTGTGAACCACTCTTGCCATGAAGTGGTATAGGCATTAAATAAATAATGAAGACTAAGAACCCCCTAGGTAAACTTTTTCTTTAATGCATTTGTTTTTATTATGGTTTTAATCATTTTTGTTTGTGATTGTAACTTGCCTTGAGTGCTATTTTTCTTGGTAGATAAGTGGGGTGCAAAACATGTCATATAAATATTCTACTTTCCATCCTTCTGCAAACATCTAGGGTGGATTTTTCCTATTCACTCAAACAGAGATATTCTTGATAAATGATCCCATAGATCTCTTATTTGTCTAATATGAACAGGCATTGAAGAATGCCCCTGCAGCAATGTTTCAAGAATATCTCCATTTGGGAGAGTGCAGAAAGGAACAAACTTCTCTGCATGATCATCTAGAAGCAATTCTTAACTACAGTTGACCAGGTAAGTGGCTAGCTTGCATAGAATCATAGAATAGTTGAGTTGGAAGGGGTCAGAAGGCCATTGGGTCCAACCGCTTGCTATTCCAGGACACTAAGTTGCACTATCCCACGTCAATATCACTACCTTAGCTTCTGATCTGTAATGTCAGGCTAGGGAATTTTATAAGAAACAACTTTTGTCCAGATTCTCAGGGACGTAGGATGCAATCCTATGTATATTTGGAAAGAAAAATGTCCTACAACTCCCAGCATTTCCCAACCAACCATTGTAGCCTTAGTTGACCTCAGCCAACCTCAATATTCCATTAACGCTTAAAGTTTCAGGATGGGAGAATAAGGATTGCTTCTTGAGTTGTTTTGTGAAATGCACAATTCCTGGGTTAAACTTAACATATGTATCATCAGGAATAAAAATGATGAACCAAGATAATAAATTCAGTGCATTTAGTATTCAGTTTCTGACAGAATGAAACAGATAGGTCTTTCTAGATGTGATAACTGAGGCTTCTCATAGATTCCAGTACTGTGAGGTTTGAGCAGGAAGCCTTGTAAGAAGATGTGGTCACTCTAGATATTAATAGCCCCTTGATTAAGGCATCAGAAGCAAGCCACCTTTCTGCCCACTGACATCCCACCTCCCTGTTGGATGCATTTATTGTGAAACTTGGTAAAAACAAATACAGTTTGCTTGTAAATTCACACTGAGAGTATTCCTTCAACATCCCATCATTATCCTAACCAGGTAGAGGAGACCCAAGGTGAATTCACATAGATTCCCCAATGGAATGCAAATACATTATGACAGCCTTAGCCAATCTACCTAGGCCATGCTAGGAGTTGTAGTCTAACATATCTGGAGAGCCCCAGGTTGGGGAAGGCTGAGTGATGAAGAAGTGATTCCTAAGATGATGTGTGTGTGTGGAGATGAGCTGAGTCTTAGTGTGGACTGTGGTTCATAATTTACCAGAGATTTCTATGGAGAAACATTTAGAATATCTAATCCATGATATGTGCACTCAGTTTTTGGAATTAATGCTTTAACCAAATGCCATATATGGGACAAACCAACAAATTAAGGTGCTAGGAATGTCTTTAACTTTAATTCAGCTGGAAGCAATAAGAGAACAAAACAAGAATACCCATGCTTCTTGAAATGGCATTCCTCAAAAGTGATTAAATGTACTGCTTGGTTTAATTGTTTCTATTAATCCCAGTTCTGTGGAATGGATGGATTTGAGTTTCTTGCCCCAGCAAGAATTGTGAAGAGGTTAGGTTTGCCACTTATGTGTCATCATTTTATGCCTATATAGCAGGGATTTCTTGGTTGTTTGCCAGGGTGTACCAGTGGGCTGGCTAAGGCATGCCTGGAAAGATCAAGATAGAATGTATTGGATGCTTCCACCACTTTCAAGGGTGGGCAGGGAGGCTATTGTGGCATTAATTCTTCCTTTTTGTACATATTTTAGCACCATACAGCTACTGAACAAGATCTTAATTCATGACAAAATGTAGTCATGAAATGTGGTCCTCCAGATGTTCTTGGATATAATGCATGCCAAAGAGCATATAAACACACACAAATTAAAATGGGCTATTGTAGCCTTCCCTCACAGTTTCACATAGGATATCACAATCATTTATTTGAAACAACATCCATGTGCCTAGACCAAAACTTGTCAACTCAAAGAGAAGGGTATTTCTTTATTTTATTTTTTATTGAAGGTACTTTTTGCCATGGGTATTTTTCAAATTAGTGACTTCCTGTTTAAAACTGAAAGGATACAATAACCTGAGAGGATTATGAATGTTTGAATTAGTTCTGTGGTGGGCCAGCCTAGCATTCTTGAGTACGTAGTACTCATCGGCTGATCTGTGTTTTTAACCAATAGTGATACAGAGTGACCATTATAACCTCCAATAGTAAGTATCTGCCCAGCTGACTCCTGGTTTTATTTCCTAAACCACTCCTTCATGCCCTTCTTTATGGAGCCCTTCAATACTTCTAAAAGCAAAATTGAATATATCTTAAGATGATGTCAAATCCTTTAGTACATTTTTAAGCGGTCAAAGAAAATGTTCCTAACATTTTTGAACAACTAAATGTGTGAGAAATTCAGCTCCAGGTCAAATCAGTGTGAGCCCTTCATCACAAAAGATGACCAAAGAGGACATATTCTTGGAGAATTCTACAACTGATTTACTCCCACATGCCACTAACTGGACACCATTGCAGTTATGTTTAATTCTTGTACATTCATACAGTCCTTGTGTCTCCCTCAAAATAACGCATGGAAGAATTTTTCTGTAAGAAACTCCCTGAATAGAACACTGAACTCATGTTAACTTTCATCAGTATACCAGGAGCCCTATGGCAATTTTATACATATGCCCCAGCTGTATTGTGAAGTAAAACTTGAGTAGAATTGAGGGCACTGTCTAGTGAATTCGTGAAAATGGCAATCACTGTATGTATTTGGTGCAGAAACAGATCCTTTCATGGGTAGCTAGACTCCATAATAAAGACAGCACTATTTGTTACAAAGAGCTTCAAGTTATGGGGTACTTGCAGGCTGGCTTAGGCAGGGTATCACAGTAAAAATATAAAAAATGGTGTAATGTTGAAGTGCAGAAATATATCTTTTTTAAAATTACCCTTAATAGTGGTACTGAAAATATTGTAGGGCTGCCAGGTGCCAGCTACAATTTCTTTAGGAAGCTGCCATGGATTGCCACTTGGCCATTCCTGGTTGCTTCTGAAGTACTAAAGGAAGTGACAAAACTGATATATATAACAAAGCCCAACCTTGGGCTGAGAAATCTTGGAAGGTTAGTAGAGGAACTAAAAGCTCCATGAAAATAAGACTCATGACAAAAAGACAGGCAGAGAGAAAGCAAAAATTGTTTTAAGTTCGGAAGAAGAGAAAGTCTTTTCATCTTTTACTTGTTATCTCACCTCCAGAACTGCTGGCAAGAAGGAGGTCGTCTTACCATTTTTCCACTTTTGAGCATATTTGCTGTTGTCAATGGCTCCTGGTTTTGTTTTGTAAAGTCTCCTCCTCCCACATTTTCTTTTTTTCACAGTGGTGTTTATTAACAGCTCTCTAGATTGTAAACTGTAGATCAGGGTGGGCAATTTATGGGCCATCCAGATGGTTTTGCCTACAACTCCCATAATCCCCCACTTTGGGGTATGCTGGGCAGGACTGATGGAAGCTGTAAACCAAAAACATCAGGAAGGCCCACCCCTGTAGAGAGTATTACAAGCGCATTTGTGATGTATTGATGAGAACCCAACTCATAGTTCATTGTACTGGTAGGGGTAGGGGTGTCATTTCAAATCACAGCCCAGCCATTAGTTCAATGAATGGCCTTTGGCATTCTCCTCTCTCCTCCATCTGCAAGATTCATATGTAGGTGATACCTATAAAGCACCTCACACTGAAAAATTATCAAAATTATTTTTTTCTTAATGGGACAAATTCTGTCGAAATTCTTACTTGTAATGAGTTTGAACAAAATGGTGTGTGAAAAATCAAAGCCTAAATTAAATACATACCCTTTCCCTAAAGAGTGATCAGGATGGGGAATAGCCTGGCAAATTAATACAGTACTGAACAATATTCTGTTTTACAGTGGCAGAGAGAATCATAAACATGCCCTTCCTTAACACTTTACTGTTGCAGAATGCTGTACAGTACCAAGTCAGGATGGATTTAGGGAATGATACTTGCAGGGTCACTTCATCTGCTCCTACAGATGAACAAGCCCAAAGTGCCACCAAGGATACACTTAAAAAACATGCTGCAGGCAATGGTGCTGCATGATGAATGTTTGGAAATTAAGGGTTTGTTACATTTTATAATAAAATGTTGCCTGCTTAGATATATTTTTACTTATTTATTTAAATTGTTTTTGCTCTGCTTCTAAACCAAAATATAATCAGTTAGTGATATCAGGCAACCTCTGCTACAGGCTGACAATCTAAAAAGACACTGAAGGAAACAAAGATGTGGATGGGGAAAAAAGAGAGGAGACTGGTGGAATGGCCCTGCTTTACCTCTCATTTCCAGGGAGGAGAACAGAGTGTCCAATTCAGACAAGCCCTGTTGTTCCCTTGGCCTGTTTCTGTCTCCCTTGCACTCCTTGCTTCCTACAGGACAGTTGATGTTGGTTAGCCCTGTGATTTAGGGCCAGTTTGTAATGACAGCTCATGGGCGAAACAACCCAGGGGTTGTAGGTGATAAGTGGGAAACAGCAGGCACACTGCCAACAGGGCTGCAATAAACAATGATCAAAGAACCCCTATAGATTCCTGGCTTTTTTCAGTTCCATTATGGAGAAAATGTATTACTGATATTGGGGACCGGGGGGTGGGGGAGGTAGAAAGTAGATCTCCAAATATTTTGGATTCCAACCCCTGCATTCATGGCCATTGGTCAAGCTGGCAGGGGTTCTGGAAAATGAAATCCAAAAACCTGGAGATCAACCTTCTTCCCATCCCTGGCTTATCTGATGAATACTGGAAGATTTCCTGACAGATTTCCAAATCTTGCACTTTGAAACAATAACCAATCTGGAATACTATCCACCCCCCAAAAAAGCAATAAGTTTCAATTTCATTGCTATTTCACATGTTTATCCTTCATTGTTGGCCTTCCCGAGCCTAGTGCAGTCAGGATGTCACAGATGTCATCTCCTGTCAATTCTAGCCACCATGGCTAAGGATCAGGAATGCTAAGAACTGTGGTCCAAACATCTATAACACACCAAGTTGAGGAATGCTCTCCAAGGCAGAGAACTGCTGTCTTGCACACTACAGTGCTGTGCGCATTGATGATGCTGTTACGTTGCTACATAACTTTAAAATGTTGGCAGGGCACCTGCCAATCACTGGGACAGTTCTAAGTATCAGTAGTACTTCTATTCTACTCCAGATATTTCCACCATACAGTAGGTATACACTGTGTGGTCCAGACTTAAATCAAAAACAAGGAACAGAGGAGGAAGAGCCTCTGATTGAGTATTGCTTACAATGACCGGCAACAGCTGTCTAGGACATCAGATGGGAGTATTTCTTGTTCCTACCTAGATATACCAGATTCAGAACTTTATTCCTCTTACATGCACAGCATATGCTCTATTGCTGAGCTTAGTTGCTACCCCAGTTGCCATCTACTCCTATGTAAAAAGCATATGCTGCGACTATCAGAGGCATGCTCAAGGGCAGCTTGAAACAAACACAGTTTGCTTGTAAGTTCACATTGAGGATGCACTTCAAGATCTCACCGTGATCCTAACCAAGTAAAGGAGACCCAAAGCTAATTCACATATATTCCCCAGTAGAATGCAAATACATTATGACAGCCCAATTATAGCATGTTTGTGTACTAAGGGATAGGGAGTTGGGTTAAGATGTGTACTGAAAGAGATGCACTGCATGGGTCAGGGTAGAGAGAACAGTGATCTGTTTTACAGTCAGAACATTGTCTGTGACCAAGTAGTACTGGACTCTCACACTCGTCATGGGCTGCTGCTCAAAAAAGAATGGTGTTCTAGATTATCGGATATAGCATGGCAATTTTTGTACAAGTGAAACAGTATGTTATCTCAAATTGGGGTTGGAAAGATTCAGACTCTGATTGACCATGAAAGTGAAGCAGCATGTTATCTCAAAGATGAGGTTGGAAAGACATAAACTATATTCTCTGTGCAATATATCCTAAACAGAGAATGCAGTTCATAACCTTGCATAGTTCAGATTGGCATTCAGCCACCATGCTAAACTGTGGCTTGTTTTAAAAAAAACACCACAGCAGACCTTGGTCCTCCATGTTTCTCCCCTCTGTCCATACTTCCTCCTGCACAATGAAATAAATGTCAGGCTTCTGGTTGTGATCTTTTAAAAAGCTTTTTAGTTACAGTCTCCCATTTCATCTGAATACAGGAAACTGGTTTTCAAAAAACAAATACAAAAACCCACAGTTAACAAATTAGGACAGCAAACTAGGATCTGGCCACTGCAGTTTCTGCTTGTGCGAAACTGCTAAACATTACCACTGAATGTTGCCTAGGAAATTTGAGGTGGTACAGTCAGGTGAGGTATTCTTTTGTGAGTGGTTTTCATTAGCAATGATGAATTGTAGCATCTTCCCTTTTCTGCTTCCATGTATTGACTATTCACTTTTCGATTATACTTCAAATGAGCTTTCAAACCCTATGTTTGCACATACTTTTGAATAAGATGAAAATCTGTCTTTCCTCTTAGTACAGTGGTAAAATGCAAAATAAACGTGGTGATATCACAAGTCCAGCTTCATTTGCTGTTAGGGTTCACATCATGGAACATTTCACTGCACAGAAAGATTTCAATTTTTTGCCACCATGAAATTTTAGCAGCAAACTGCTGCTTCTTTTACTGCTGCACTGCCAAATTTTTTCAGTGGTACTAGGCCAGTGGCAGCCAAAAGACCAAAGAGGGGTGCCTGCAGTCCTTTGGTTCCCTAGTTTTGCTTTAAATAAAGAGAAATGGGTTATAGGTAAGGGAAAATCCTGTAACAATCAGTGGACTCAATGGAGTGTTTGGACCAACTGTTGACAAAAGTATGTTGTGTCCCATATATTTTGTAAAAATGCTCTTATTGCTCATTAAGGTAACTATTCCTTCAGCTATGAATTAGGCTGAGTTCACATGTAAATGCCCATCATTTGGTAACTGGAACATCAAGTGATAACTTTAATATCTGCAACAGCCATAAGCAATCAAACTTCATTTACTCTTCATTTCAGTACAATACTGAATGCGTACACATTCAGATAAGACTTACTGAGTTTTAGTGTACTAATTGATGCATGTGTATATGTGAACTGAGCCCTAGCTGCTTTTCCATTTATGTGCAGTGAATTGTTCTGTATATTCAAATACTGAATGAAGTCTGGTATTCCTGCAAACATATGTAACATGCCTCTAAGATCAGCCTTTGCACCAGACAATTGGGAATAGCCAATGGTAACCCATTTCTAAAAAATTACAGCCCAGTCATCTTAATGTCTGTTCCAAGTAAATTATTTGAAAGAATTATTAAAGATAAAATTAATAGGCATATAGAAGGACAAGCACTGCTAAGAAAGAATCAACATGGTTTCTGCCAAGTCAAATCTTGTCTCACAAATGTTTTAGAGTTCTTTGAATGTCAATAAACTTATGGACAAGGGTGATCTCATATACATTTTTACTTAGACTCCTGCAAGGTGTTCACAAAGTCCCTTGCCAAGACTCCACAGCAAATTTAGAAGTTACGGAATAAGAGGGTCCTTTTATGGATCAGTAACTGATTAAAGAACAGAAAGCAAAGCATAAGGATAAATGACAAATTATCTCAATGGAGGGATGTTAACAGTGATGTCCCACAGGGTTCCTAATTGAGACCAAAGTTTTTCAATTTATTTATAAATTATCTGGAATTAGTAGTAAGTAGTGAAGTTCCCAGGTTCACAGATAACACAACATTATTTAAGGTTGCTAAAGCAAAAAGGGATCGTGAGGAGCTTCAAAAGGATCTCTCTAGACTGGGAGAATAAGCATCAAAATTGAAAATGGTGCAATATGTATTTTGGCCTTCTATTTTTCTGGTGCAGATGAAACATTGGACAACCTGTAAGGCAGTTGTTTTCATTTTTTTTCCAGACTTTTAACCCAGTCTGCAACATGGACTCCACATTCATTCATTCATTCATTCATTCATTCATTCATTTCCTTATAGATTACTTTTCCTTTGTTCTATGTATCTTCTCTTTACATATGCATTGCTTTCCTTCTTTCTTCCAGCCATCCAAAGATGCTTGTGGCAGTGCTGTCATACCTTAAGTAAGACCTACCAGTTCAAACTCAGCACATAGCATATTTAGGGACTGGGAACACAGAACCACTCACTGCTAATTCTAAAAGGCAAAAGACAAACAGACTTAACTAAAGATGTTAAGAAAAGAATATGAAAAAATGAAGGCTCTAGATGTCTGGCCTCAAGTTAACTATGCTTGCAAGTAGCTTGTGTTGTCTGTTCAGTGCCTCTAATTTTGTTGGTTGCAGAGGGGAGGAAGAGCACCCAGAAAGTTTTCTCCTTGCGATGACTCCTGATTCATCCTTGCTTTGTGGGAAATTCAACCCTCTTGCTTTTGGCCACAGGAATGATCTTTGGAGACAGTTGTCTGTGTTCCTAGCTCTTGGGTGTAGAGAAGGGTGTGTGCCAGCTTTGCTATGTTTTTGGATGATACTGCTAGAAATAGGAAGCATATAAGGAGAAAGAAAAACAAGGGCAGGATCATGGGGAAAGGAAAACTCATATGGGTAACGCATGGTCTCTTGTGGCCTGTTTGATCCATCCAAGCTTCAAGACAATCTGAAATCCTGTGAGCAAAATCTCTTCTTTGTTATTTCCAACTTCATTCTATCGGATAATCAGCATCCAGTAGCCTCCTCCTCCCTCTTTTGTTTTCAGTCTTCTCTCCATATACAAGCTTCATCTTTCTTTTAAAAAATCTTCTTGGCAGAGGTTGAAACACACAATGAGCTTGGACTAAGATTAAACTAGTTGTAGAGTGTGTTGGGCAATGAGATTCATTTGTTCTGAACCTTGAGAAGAGAAGGCGGGAGAAGGAAAAGGAGAAGGATGTCGCTCCCAGGATGGGGCACAGTACCAAAAATGTGTTTTGCTTGGAAAAGGAAGCTAAAGTTTTGATGTTATCCAGGAGTTAACGCCTTTGTCTCCCATAATAGGAGAGTTGATCATTAGAACAGCAAGCTTCTACTGGCGCCTATAAGTATCCTGCAATAACCTTGTCTTAACTGTTGCAGCATTTTAGTTATCATAGCTTTACTTAGGTAGAGCAGAAGCCTTCTGAGATTTGAGAATTAACAGCCATTAAGGATCTTTATGACAAGTTTCTCCTTAACCAAAGAGAAAACTGAATTAAAATTACAGTTGTTCTTATTATTATGTGAAAAAGTAATAATTCACCAATTGGAGATGGGATAGTGGGTCTGTAGGCAGTATTTAGTATGGCTGCTGTGCACGCACTAGTTCTGTTATGCCAGTGAGACTTAATTACAACTTGCACAAAAGAAAGTTGGAAGTTCAGAAACAACCATGTCAATAAGTAAATACTTGCTTCCAGAGTGGGAGAGGTCAATGGCACTTTCTTCAAAACAGGTAACTCCCCACTGTGCTAGTAATGGATCTCACTGGTATAGAGCCAACTTGGATGCTGCACAATGTTATTACTTTTACCACAGACACCACATTATGCTCTTACTGTGGTCCCTCGGCTCACAAACACCTCAGTTCACGACCAAATCGGGTCGCGAACAAAAATTTCATAAAAATTTTGACTCTGGTCGCAAACTCTGCATTGGATGGCGACCGTAATCGTGGCCATCTCCCCACCCCTCCTTTTCACTGCCAAGTTATTATTAGAATTGGAAAAAGGAGCCTGTGGGGGTGAGGTAAGAGGAATAAAAAAGAAAGAAAAGATTATTAACATAGAAATGTTGTTTTGCAGTGACTGAATAATCACAGCAACAAGCATTGGATTATTCCTTGAACTTTGTGTGCTTTGAGTTGTCAGAAGGGCCTGATTACATTTTCTCCTGCTGAGTAGAACATGAATACAGTGAAGATGGAGTGAAAGTGAGAGCATCTTATTTATTGGACAATAATATTGAGATACAGTCTCATACCTGGAGTCTTGATCTAATAAATCCACCTGAGCTCCACATATTCTTGTTACTTCACACTGTATTGAGGTAAACATAGAAACAAAGTGAATCAGAAGGGGCCTCCTGAGCCATCTACTCTGATCGCTGGCTGTAGCCGGCTCCACTCATGTAATCCCCACATGTGGTTGTCCCATCTTTCCATAAACACCCTCACTGATGGGGCCTCAACCACCTCCCTTGGAATAGAAACGTAGAGATATAAAGATATGTCTCTTACTTCACAGTATGCCTGAAAGCAAACTGAAGTAGTAAATCTTTGCTTTTTAATTGGTTCTTAAATGATGTTTAAATGGTAGCAATTAAGTTGAGGGCCTGAAAAAGATTTGCCCCTTGTTTTGACTAATGTTCTAAGAGGTAATGATTAGTGAAGACTGGTTGTGTGATAGCTTGAATGGATGGAATTTCTGCTGCTACTTACTGTATGATAACTAAATTTATACATCTATAGATGATAGGTGTGGTAGATAGAGTGCTGGACTGAACTGAGAATTACATGTGAGTTGGAGTATATTTTTGGTTGGCTAATGGAAATGATGGTTACCTCCATTTTTTAAACACTAATAGTATCTACTAGGTAAACAATGCTAGCACAGAGGTGGATTAAAGCTGCCTAATGACTCATTTAATTGACAATATAGGTGATTCACAGTTTATTTTCATTATAGTTTATGCATCTGTGGCAGTTCTGCTGATATAGCTAGACTAGATTATCTGCTGACACAAGACCGCAGTCCAGAGCATATTCCTCTGAAATCAACAGAACATAATCATGGAGTTAGTGTGTTTAGGGTTGGTACTTAAATTTAAAGTAGGTCTCTGTGTTTATTTGACAAACATTTTCTCTGGAGCCTCTGATTTTGAGCAGGTTTATTTGATATTTCCCTGTAAAATTATCCTGCTGTTTGTTGTCTGTACCAACATCTCACCACAGTGTTTGGCATGGTTGCTCCTTCCCTTAACCACAATATTGTGTGCACACTAAAATGGCTGTATCTCCACTATAACTAGTATGTGGATTCTTCCTTCATGTCTTTGGTGATTAGAACTCCAGAGGATGAATACTTCAAACCCAATGGGAATGAGAAAGGGGTGATATTATAAGCTTAAATGTATTGTAAACAGTTGGAAAATCTCTAAGACTCTCAAAAACGTTCATCCATGTGTACAGTAACCCTATACATATCTGTTGAAAAATAATCCAATGGAGTTCAGTGGAACCTACTCTTGGCTAAGTATGCATAGGATTGTACTTAAGATAGACTGATGATATGAATTGATGGAAGTTGCTACCACTGATTTAACTGGGATTAGTGTCACTCCTTGGTAAGACTAGAATGAAACCAAGGCTATCTTCTCTTCAATTGTGTCTTCTAGAAAAATACTTTCTCCCATTTTGAGAAAAAAAGTGGATTAAGAAAAAGTTCTTTAAAGCATTTCTTTAACTTAATTAATACAACCAATGTTCT
The DNA here is from genome assembly GCF_004798865.1 of Varanus komodoensis. Taxonomy (NCBI): domain Eukaryota; kingdom Metazoa; phylum Chordata; class Lepidosauria; order Squamata; family Varanidae; genus Varanus; species Varanus komodoensis. Next base: position 37,763,936 of record NW_025335941.1, read on the forward strand.
TTAAAGAAACACTTATTATTTTGTCCACCTTTGATTCAATAGAATTTTGAAGCTAAATGTGAAAGGAACTTTGTTATATATCTTCAACATCTCACCCCCACCCTTCATATTTCTTGGGTAGATCTTCAGAGAGAGAAGAATCTTTTATACATAATCTAAGGTTAGGTAGAACTCATCTGGTTTTGTAGCTATCCCAAAACACAGCTGAAAATCTTTTGAGGGATTTTGGTCAGAATTATGGTTTGGGGTAAAAACCACATGGAAACAAGCCACTCCACAGTGATTCTCCCCTGAACCCTGCAAAATACATCAACAAGGGTGAGAGTAGAGTTCAGAGGGAGTGCAATCTGTCATAGCGATGGAAAAAAATGGCGCAAGACCCTAATGAATTCATTTACCTGATTCTTCTGCCTATCTTCTGCTGGAACCTGTATGTGTAGTGTTTTCATATATATAGGAAAGGCAGGCTATATTATAACCTACAGCGGCCTCTCTTTGCTATCAGGGATAGCTTTGGACTGCTTGAGAAAACTTGACTGTGGCCGTTTTCTTGAGGATAATAAGTAGATAAGGAGAATTGTGTTTTTAATTTAAGATGTGGGAAAGAACTCACAAAGAGTAGAATTACTTGGAAAGAGGGCAAAGAAATTGTGTTTATGGGAACTGAAGGCATTGTTTTCTCTATTTATACATATGTTTTTCTGATGGGTGCATAATTCCAACAGCTCTCTTTCTTCCTATTCCTTATTCCTTTAGTAAACAGAGCATGCCAAATCCAGCTTCATTGCTGGCTATGTGCCACATGTTTGTTTCTATACGTGTGCTCTTCTTGCCAGCTCTATTGGGCCTTGGCTGTGAGTGGGAAACAGCAGGATGGAGGGGTGGCAGAGAGAAACGGGAGCAAACTGCTGCTTTACAAACTCATATTTGTTTAAAGCTTAAAAGGATGCTTGAGAGGACATTTGGAGTGTGGGGAAAGTGGTGGGGAGGGAGTGGGGAAATGCAGAATATAAACTGTGTCAATGCATGCAAACTATCCAGCTGGATCTGCTCCTGCTGCCTGTGTGAATAGCTAGGAAAGGAGAAGCATGTTTTAAGGATCTTGACTCTAAGTATAGATAAAACAAGAGTGGGGCATCAGACAAAATGTTGCAGTGTAAATTTTTCTCTCCTAACAGGAATGTTCTAGCTCAAAGTACCAGCGAGACATCCTCTCCAAGCAGGGCATTCCACTCTTTCCCCCCTCACTTCTGATTTTCATCCCTCCCCCCCCTCCATGTGACACTTGGGATTCACTAACTACTGAGCATGCTCAGTCCTCATTGGGCTGTTTTGTTTACTTAATGTTTCTCCCTTTAAGTTCCTTGCTATACTTGTGATTCCCCTAACATGCTGGCCTCTTGTTTGTCAGTGGAGCCATTCTAACTGCTTTAATCCATGTCTTGCACTCTACAGGTCTAATCCCTACCTCCAGATAGATGGCTGCAAACAGACACATTCATATGTCAATTTATTAAGCTGTGGTATGAGTATTCAAACACTGAGTGGTGACTGTTCTACTTAAATACTCTCAGCTTGTAGTTCAGTTTTAAATGGCATCACTCCCTCAATTGTGAACTCAGAGGGTTCCAAGACATGGATTAAAGCCTTTAAATGATGGCTACATTTTACATTTTCTGGGAGCTCCTGGTAGCTATTTTTCTCTACTGCTTTCAGGTATGTATGTTACTTGCTGGATGAGAGGGATGGAAAAGAAGCTACATAGGCAAGGCTTCTCTGTAGAAGTGTTGCATAATTATGGACTGGAGAAGTCCTAATATTTCATTTTACAAAGATTAATAGATTTGGATTTTCAGCATTTGAGAACTGCTGCTGATAAAATTTGATCCTCGTTGTTTTACCCCAACTGCAACAATTGCTATAATGCTGGCATGACTGCAGTCCCCTATCTGTACACAGTAACTACTCCAAAGTACAGAAGAACATTTGCTCTTGTCCAGTTTAATGTGGTATCATCAGCACTATTAAAAGGACGATTTAGCAAGATCCCAGTCAATGAACAAGTATGTTCTTGTGCTGGAGCAGTAGAAACAGTGGAACATGTTCTCTTATATTGCAGCTTTTATAGGGAATGCAGAGAGAATGGAGCATACCATTAATAACATAATTTTATGGTAGTCATTCTTCCACCTCTGTTATCAATTTGTTCAAGGAATGTTACTGGAAATGTTGCCAATGTTTATGATTGCAATGCAGATTAAGAATGTGGTCACCCTCTTGAGTGAAGATACTGTATAAACTGTACTTGTTTTAACTGTGTTTTTATTGTACTATTGCTATTTTATTTGTTTATTAATTTTCCTGGTCTTTGATCATGATGGATGGATGAACAAATGAACAATGTCTGTTGCTCTCACAACTCCACTTGAACCAAGATGGAAGAAGTCTGTTACTGAGGGTATATTTCATTTGGTTCAAATCTGTGGTCAATGGCTTTGGTGCAAGCTGTACTTTATATCCAGTCTTGTTCTGAAACTGGAAAGGGTTAATGGTGGTTGTGCTTGCTTGTCCTGTGAGCAGTGGAGAAGCTACATGTGCAGGTAAAAGCTCATTCATTGGCTTCTCCAATCATAATAACCTTGATGATCTTACAAGTATCATAAGTTTTATTTCTATTGTTACTAACGTAATGGAAGTGGAATTCAGGTGTAAGCATGTTCCTGCCTTATTCTAGGAGTTTCTTAGCTAAAAGAGCTACTCAGCACCTTTATCATTCTGGGTAGTGGCTGCATTTCTGCAGCTCAGTTTATCCAGAATGAGGCTGCAGTCTGACTGCCCCATTAGACAGAGTGGACTTAACACAATGCATAGGGTTATGCTCTAAATGTTAAATATTACTGTTGTCTTTCCTGCCTTCTTATACAGATTCTTTTTTGAGGCTAGAAGCAGGTTTAATATATTTGGAATACAGAGGCTTTTGATTAATTACTAGCTAAGACTCACCAGAATGAAGGATTCTAAAGTTGCAGATACACACACGCGTGCGTGAAAATGGTCAGTTAAGAGCCAAAATGTGAATCCTAGCGCTCTGTTATGAAGAAGCACTTTCACAAACTGGATTTCTGACTCCTTCAACTGGATATGGCCTCAGCTAAAGCAACAGTTGGATGTGCCTGTTTCTTTGCTTGCTTGTTTGGTTGCTTCTTATAGAACATACAGAATTATTAAGGGACTCAGAATTTCCACATTGTAATATTATAAAAAGTCCTGATTGTCATCTTGGCCTTCTTTCAGATTAAGGAAATTGTAATTATGTATACAATCTGTGAATATTGTGGATTGAGTGGCAGGGAAGCCAAGCAACTCATAATGATTGCTAAACCAGCTATATCATGTGCTTTTTGGTAACCTCTAATGCACCTTTTTGGTAACCTCTAATTTGGTAGCCTCTAATGTGCTACATTAGATACAATGTCAGGGACTGCAGGTGGCACAGTGGTTTAAACCGCTGTGCTGCTGGGCTGGTTGATCGAAAGGTCACCGGTTCGAATCTGCACAACAGGGTGAGTTCCTGTTGCTCCGTCCCAGCTCTTGCCAACCTTGCAGTTCGAAAGCATGCAAATGCAAGTAGATAAAAAGGTACCACTTCGGTGGGCAGGTAACAGCGTTCCGTGCACTTCGGTGTTTAGTCATGCTGACCACATGACCATGGAGACTGTCTGCGGACAAACGCTGGCTCCCTCGGCTAGGAAATGGAGATGAGCACCGCCCCCTAGAGTCAGGCATAACTGAACATAACGTCAAGGGAAAACCTTTTCCTTTACCTTTTTAATGTGAACTAAAGGTAGAACTAACAGCAGCAAATACTTGAAGAACATTTGTCTTATCTGATAATTTGTTTTGCAATGGTGATGACTAGATTTGGTGTAACCTTATATTGTAGGGATTGATATGATTATTAATTTTGTGTTTTTAATAATTGTTTTTAATTATGCAATACAAAAAATAAACCACATACCATACCATTAATGAAGAGAAAATAAAAAACCCCTGAAGCATTGAATAAAATGTAAAAAGTTCCATAGCACTAATTAAGTCCATATTGTATATCTCTTATGTTAGTATATAAAATAACATAGTACTATTATTGAAAATAATTCTGCACAGACTTCAACAAAGGCACACATATCCATATATATATTTGCAGATTATGCCTAAAAGTCACCTGTTCAAAACTGAAAGTTTCATTAAATCTTCCACCCACTGTGTTAGTGCAGGTGGCCATTTTGCCTTCCAGTATTGTAATATTAGTCTTTTAGCTGTCAAGAGAGTACAGAAGACATTTACATTGACCTTGCATTACATTCTAAGGTATGGGTAGGTAATTCCAAATAATATGTGTGTCACTGAATATTAAAGAGCTTTTCATCGCAAGATTTATTGGAAGATTCAAGAGAGAAAAGCAAGTACCTCTTCACCTAGTGCATGGGTGGCCAAACTTGCTCAACAGAAGAGCCACATATAGTAAATGTCAGATGTTTGATAGCCACAAGCAGGCACCCACAGGCAATAGCAGTTGGTGATGAATGGCAAGTGAGTGCTTGCGGGCATCTGCAGCAGGGAGTGGCAAGCTGCAATGCAAATTCAAAGAGCAGTATGTGGCTCCAGAGCTTTGGTTTGGCCACCTCTGGCATAGTGCATAGTTAAACTTTAAAAGTCAGTTCCATAAAATGTAGCAATGACCATCAGTTTGGACAACTTGAAAAGAGGATAGAACAAATTCATGGAGGGAAGGCTGTCAGTGGCTACTAGTCCTGACAGTCTTAAGCTAGTGCCACTATCGTGTGTAGTGATCTGATGATTGTCCATCATTTTCGATGAGGACCTTGACATCTAACGGGTTGTGAGTTGTCCACGGTGTGTCCACAGGTGGCTAGTAAGGCCAATACGAGCACGGAGTGTCCTGCCACATGTCAGGCAGACGTGTGGGCACCACTGTTGCAACATTTGCAACTTTGGCTTTATGGAGTGCTCGCTTCTCTTGTGCTGTGGTCGTCCTTCTGGCTTCAGAAGTTTGGCAGCCTTGGTGGATCAGTGTGCGCCATGTTGATTGGTCTTGTGCCAGGGTCTCCCAGGAGGTGGTGTCGATAACCAGGGACTTGAGAGATGCTTTCAGCATGTCTTTGTATCGCTTCTTTTGTCCCCCATGCGATCGCTTTCCTTGAGACAGCTCACCATAGAAGAGCTGTTTGGGGATGTGGTGGTCTGGCATCCTTGCAACATGGTCTGCCCAGCATGTCTGGGCTTTCATCAGCAGGGTGTGAACTGATGGCAGGCCTGCTCTGGAGAGGACTTCTGTGTCTGGCACCTTGTCCTGCCACCGGATCCTCAAAAGTCTGTGGAGGCAAGTCGTGTGGAAGTAGTTCAGTTGCCTAGCGTGCCTCCCGTACACTGTCCAAGTCTCACTGGCATACATCAGGGTAGTTAGCACTACTGCTCGGTAGACTTTAAGCTTTGTAGCAAGGCTTATTCCACGGCGGTCCCACACTTTGGTCAGTATACTAGTTGCCGAGGAACATGAAGCTGCATATGGGTTCCAGTGGACAGCTGGGTGGCCACTCTGGAAACTAAATACTGTACTAGATGGACCTTTGATATGATCCATCATGGCTCTTCTTATTGCTCTTACATTCTTATAATTAAATGATAAGTATGCCTTGTAACTTAAGAACACATCTGAGAATGACTAGTGAACAGGCAAGTTAGAATTAAATATGCCAGACTTGCTGACTCAAGTAATACTAATAGTTTTAGGACATTTTTCCTGTCTAAACAAAATTGCATGGGATTGCACCAGTATTAGTGGAGCAGTGTATCAATCCCAAGTGTCAGTCTGAACTTTACAGGTAGTAAGCCTCTTGTCATGAGCCAAGGTTCCTTCTTTGAACAAACACCTACCACAGACTGCTTTCCTTGCAACTTCCTTTATTGCTTCCTAGTACAAATCTCCAGAATAGACCTCTGAGCATGTACAGAAAAATTCATTGAACTCAAGTTGGTGTTTACCTTCAGAAACATTCCTTATGAAATGCCTTGGGCCCCATCCCCCTGGAGGGGGCTCTCTGAAGGCGAGCATGCCTCATCTCTGTGCAGTGCTCATTCCATTAGGCTTCCCTTCTCTGCGGATGCCTCACCATGGGGAGCCTGCCCTGTGCCTGATAATTCCTCATCCTCAGAGACCCCTCCCACTGGCAGTACATCTAGGCTATTCCCATGAAGTGCCTGGCCTTAAGATGATCACTTCCTTCATCTCATAACCTTGACCTAGTCCATCCTCCCTTATCTCACATAAATATACTTCACTTTCTAATTCTGAATCAGTATCAGGAATTCATCCAGGAGTCCCTGGGAATGACTGCCCAAAACCACTATCCTTCTTTCTCCCAAGACCTATTTTTGGGGTAGAATTCAGCACCATGAATAGTTTATCAAAGTTTTAGACTAAAATCCAGAGTAGATGTGCTGGCTTGCTGACATATGGAGTCACCTGCCTCCTGCTATCTCTCAGGAAGTCACAAAGTTGGGGAGCAAAGAACCTAAACTAAAACAGCCATCCATTTTACAATTCTGGGTTTTGCTGGTGACCTTGCAGCAGACAAGTTTTCCAGGACAAGTGTTAACTAGTTTCTTAAAGTCAAGTGATAGTAAAACTATTTATCTCAGGAGCTGAACAAATATGCATATACAAGGTAAACATGCTTCATAAATTTAATTCTCTTATAGCAAAAGTGGTGACATGAAGTCTCAAGAAAAGGCAAGAAGGACACATATATCTGACTTTTCCACTAGAGGTCCTGTCTGAAAAGGGCTATTTCTTGGGTATAGAAAGGCATCAGTCATTATAAGCGCCTTCCTTTCTAACAATGGCATCTATTTTTTTAAATACACACACTGTTTAATTAAAACATGTCTTTCCATCTTTTACTCTTTGACTTCAAGATATTTTTCAGACTTTACTGTCTCTTGACTGAGTTAGTTTAGACTAACAATTTTAAGGTCGGTTATGAAGAGACAAGGTGCAAAGGTTCTTTGCTGAATAAGGCAAAATACAGAAGACATTTAACTAAGGTTTTTTCATGTAATTGTATTATGACAACTGCCAATCCACAAAACATGTTGCATTGTGGGCATTGTAAAGTGATTGTTTTTCCATTAGAATGATTTGCAGTGCAGGACATTTTACCATCTTAAAAGGAGTATACATCCCTACTTCCAGGTCATCTCTGTTGGTATTATGTAACATCATACTAGTGTCTGATATCACAGATTCCATACTCTTTACAGTTATACCAAATAATTACCTTTAAAACAGACTATTGGCTTATACTTTCTGATAACACTACAAAAATATCAGGTTGGGAAACAGCAAAAACATTGATTTAGGGTAAAGGTCTATACATGTTTAAACAAATAAAGCTCATACAATTCTCATGCTGGCTAGGTAATGCTAGAAGTTGTAGGGCTTTTGTCTGTCTAAATAAGCACAACTTTGCACTTTTTATATCTGTTTTTGAAGGATGAGTATGATAAGTTTTCTTGGAAGTTATGGGTGGCTATTTTGTGTTACAAAGTTGCTGCCGGAAATCTGGTAAGAGTTATATTAAAAATTACATGGAAGGACACAGCACTGTTTTGAGTTCACTACCCCTCCCATAAATGTTTGAGGGATGTGTGTTCTTTCTGGAATTGTTGAGTAACATGAACAGGTGGAAGGAAGGGAAGCCATTAAAGAAGAGTTGGACATAACAGATTTTCTGTATAGTATAGAGATGTCACAGGAAGTACTTTGGTTGCAGAAAACATTATTAATAAAAAAACATAGTTGGTATATTTGCAAATCCAGTTCCAGGTTAAGAGCTCCCCCTATCCTTTGCACTTTGAGTGGCAAGAGAAAAGAAGTGCAGCTCTGAACTTGTTTGTAATGGCTGCTTTCTTATGCTTTACATTTCTGAAGAGATCTTCTTATCCATTCCAAATCATCTTGTCTAATATGCAAGGGAACATAACATCCTTCAAAGAGGTGAGCACCATTATATCCCATACCTGTACTCTATCCAAACCCCAAACTACCATAGGACCTGAACAGTTGTTCTTCCTATTAGTCTGGATGTTATCAGACAACTGGTTTTCCTTGTCGTTTCACGTACACTTCTAATAAGCTGTTCAGGAAATGACTGTGTGTATTCATTCTCCATCCAAGTCATCTCTAAGTTGGCAACACTGCTGCCAAGAGCAAATACTTTTATGGTGAAAGGGAGGGACTCTGCCCACCTCTGCACACAGGTATTCACATGAAGAAGAGGCATTGCGGACATCTTGACAGCTGGCCCACGGCATGCTTATTAGTTGCTCCTTTACTGTCCCCTCCACTTCCTCATCTTCCCAGCCATCTTTCTTCCTCTCTACAAGCTCCAAACTTTGTCCCTTCACTGAGCCCCAGCCTCTCCAGATTAGAGCTCTCCAGGGACCTTGTCTTTTGAAAAGAGGAAAGAAAGGAAAAAGGGAGGGAAAAAAAGAAAGAGAGGGAACAGAAGAATGAAAACAGACCCAAGGGGCAATAGTCCCTCGAGCCATCTCACTGCATTACAATGAATATGGACTCTATTAAGCTCCGTTCTGCCTGTTAGCGTTTCCCAGGGCAACACAGCTCCCATATGGCAAGCATGCAGCAGATTAGGGTAGGCCTCTAGGCTTCATTGAAGACCTGAGGCTTGACTGGCAGTTGAACTCCCTCCCTGCTTCTCCTCACACTTGACACTGCCTGTGTTTATCTAAAGCGGGGTGGGGGGGGTGCATTTGGAAGGTTATTGTCCAGGGCAATGAGAGATAGGAGAGGGGAATAACTGAGCCAAGCTGGGAAGGAAGAAGGAATACGGGAGGGAAGGGATTGGCTGGTTGAAGGAGGGAAAGAGGGAGGTGAGATGGAGCAAAAGGAGGTAGGAAAGAGAGAAGGTTGGGTGGGGGGTGGTGGCAAACACTTCATAAATATTCAGGAAAGATGTTGAATAGGGAGAGGAGAAATAAAGCAGATGGAATTCATGTTAAAGAACAGCCACAATCGCCCTCCAAAAACAAGAAAAGAAAAAAGAACTGCTTTAAAGGAGCATAGGGAACGACGTTTATCCAATTAGCAGGGTTGTCAAATTGAATTTATACAGAATTGAAGGGGGGAGAGGAGTGAAAATTAAGTGTGTGGGGTTGTGGGGGGAGCAATATATAGAAGAAAGGAAGTGCATTTTCCCTCCAGAAGATCTTACCTTTTATAGGACTGAGGCAGTTTCTAGACTGTGTGGGAGGTGGGCAATGTGAAGGGGAAATTGAATTGGATTTTATGTGATGGTTCTCTTTTTGGACTGCAGGATAGTAAAAGGTGATGGATAAGAAACATTACAGAAGGATGCTGGCATTCCTTTTGATTAAGGTTTCTATCTTTGGCATAACCTGAATTTCGGGTTAGATTATCAGTCGATGGCATTAAGTCCCCTGTATACAAATCTGTGACTGTGTTATCTTCATGTTTATGGCAGTCTCAGTTTCTGAGCTGCAAAGTGCTATAATCAATTCAGTCCATATTCTGCCAAAAAGAGTAGTAGTGGTAGCATTTGATGTTGGCTCTGCCAGAATGCATGCTTTTTCAGTGGTAGTTGACTTTGAGCTGTCCTATCACACATCTCTTGTAGATTACCAAAGCAGCTTGTGAAAAAATGATATGGATGTATATACTTTTAATAATGAAATTGACTAACATGGAGGCAGTTTTAGCAAAGATGAAGCGTTTTCCCCCATCATTTGGCTAGATTGGCAACTGTTTTGCTTTGAATGGGTTGGTGTGTACAGTTATGTGCTATTCATGTTTAATCCCACTAAGTTTGCTTATTGCTTTGCTTCTGTTCCAAAAGTTCAAGGCTGTTAAGAGTGATAAATACATCACTCTTGTATACATTTAAAGTCTTATCTCTAAATTACAGAGAAAACCAAAGCAAGGTTATTTAAAATTTAGTGCAATGTAAGGAAATAAACTCAAATTCAGCTTCAATTAGCTTATCAACTTAACAACAACAATAGACCCTTCAGGATCATTGATATTTTACACTGAAACATGTGCTGAAATTTCAGGCAATCTCTATAAGGCATTTCATAACTCTAGACCTTTTGTCAGTAAGGACTAGCATTGTACTCTGGTGAGTTCCTTCTCACTGGGCAGAACTTTACATAGACCTCACTGGCTGAGCTTAATGGTCATATTTTCTGAGGTATTTCTCAAATATTTGTGCCATTACTGTTTGTATGTGTATTGTTCAAATAAATATATGACCTTTCCTCCCTAACACATATGAAAATGTTTAGTTAGATTGTGCTAACCTACACCATTGGCTAAATAATCTCTGTTCTAACGTTACAAAGGGCAATATTTTGCCCAGATGCTCACTTTTGGCTGTGTCTTCATGAACTAAAACAAAAGTATTGGTTAATCTGTTGGATTACTTTTGTTTAGCAGTTGCTGGGGCTTAGCAAACACAGTTATGACTGCTACTACCAAAGGCAGGCCAGGTGTCATGTAGAAATCTTTATTTCCTTCCAGGTCAGTTTGAGGGCAAGTGGGTAGAATCACCTTTGTCTAACTCAGCACATGGGCAACAATACACATTTTCTAGGACTACCAGTTCTAGTTTGGTGACTCCTCATGTAGATCTTGTTATATAGAGAACCTTCTAAACCATAGTGTACTAAATGTTAGCTATGGTTTGTTTAAACAAGTCTGTTTCAAGCTTATGATTTTAAACTGGCTTGTTTCAATAAACCGTACTTCTCATTAACTACAGTTTTTCAGGTTTGAGCAATATGACAAGGTGACAAGGTGTTAAGAGAAAAACGGAAGTGGTTAAAAAAACATTGTGGCTTTCAGTTCCTTCTGCAACTTAGAATATTGCCTCTAGAAACTAGAGTACTCCAGAGAAAATGAAAGTAGATTCATCATTTGTGTGTATATTTGAAAGCTCAAACTGTTGTTTGGGTTCTAAACTGTGGTTGGTGCACACCAAGGTTTGACTTATTCTCTGAACTGTGGCCACACCTGGAAAGGTACACTTTCAGTATGCAGTTGCACAGGGTGAACAAAATGTTGAATTTCAGTAGTACTAAGAATGTCTTTTCCCTTGCACAACCTTACCCAGGCATGCAAGCCCGGAAATACACTTGGTTGTGTTTGATGCTGTGTGAATGTATGCATAGCTGACTCAGAGATTCAGTGGGATTTTATCTCAAAAAAGTGCATACAGAAGCTTTATTTGAGCTTTACTCAGCTGTAAAGCTTAGATAAGCCAGTTGATTTGACTGAAGATCTGGCAGAATTGCAGTTGCCCTTAGACAGGAAATCACCTTAAGGCTTTGACCATTCTGCCTCCTGTCTGAGTTCTTTTTTCATGTCTTTACCCAAACACCTTCTCCCTCCCCCTGCCTTCATCCTTTCCTAAGGGGTTTGCTCATGCCCAGCAGCTGAAACAATGACTGTTTTTCATTTAGGACCCTCCTCATAAATTTCAGATGGTGTGGTAGTAACAAGAATTGCTTGACTGGCCCTTATTTAAGCAGCAGGGGTTCTGGAGCTGCAGGCAGCATTTCCTCTATAAAACCTTCAGATTCTAATCAACAAACACGTCTATTGCTCCAAATGTTAGAATCATGGGACTCCTTCCATCTTCTTTTGCCGCTATCCCATTCCTTCATCCTGTTTTTAAAAAAATGTATACAGGTTCCACCCCCACCTCCAGTTGAATAGCTTGAGGAACAGGCAACTTTGTTAGTTTTTATACCCCATGCATCTGATTCACCCTCCTTAATCTCAGGGTGCTAATAGCTTAGTCCTTTGACTTACTGAAATGAAAAGTGACTTCCATGCCCTTAGTCCACTGACAGGAAATTGTTGTTTTAATCAGACAGGAAAGTATTTATACAAACAAAATTGTTCTTTTTCATTCTGTGTTCCAGTAGAACTGCTGCTCATTTTTTGAAAGAGTCACAGACTTTTCTGGTAAAATAAGTAAGGTAACAATCCTGCCTATTGATTTTATGATAGAGCTAAGGCTTAAATCTCTTTGATTGGGGTCTGTGGTACTTACACATGCTTAATTTTTGACTGGATCAGGCCTATTTGGATATTACATTTGGCACTCTTTGGCTATCTTTTCAAAGTTACCATGTAAATTCTCAAAATATATATATCAGTGGATTTAGCTAAACAGCAGAATCTTAGATTCCTGTCTGATCTTGTTCATGAAGGTTGGTCCAAAAAAGATAAATCGTTATTTCCATCATGTTCCTGTGTGTATAAACTCAATGGATGCCAACTGGAAAATTCAGTAGGTTCATTGAAAAATGACAGAATGGTGCCTATAGGTACCTTGCTAGAACTTGATTGTTTAGAATAAAATGTATTATCTTCATTGCTATGGATGCTGAAATTAGAACTTCATAAAATAATTGAAAGGAACAAACTGTAGACTCTGGTCCTCAAAAGTTGATGTCATAATTTATTAGTAACTTAAGCTTCTTTGTTATGAATGTCAACCTGAAGTGTTTTCAGGCATGCTTTCAAATCTTGAAATCTACTTAGTTGTTACATAGAAAATGTAGCAATGCTTTAAACAAAACTATGCTACTGAAAATTCATCTACATGACAAGTATAGATTTTATATTCTAATTGTATATTGTCTCTGAAGTAATGGGTTGGATTCTGCCTAAGATAGCAATTCTGTTCACATTGACCTGGAAGTAAGCTCCATTGAGTGAGACTTAGCTCTAAATAAACCTCCTTAGGATTCTACTGTAGTTTAGTTGTACTGTTCCCTTATAATCAATGGGACTTAAGTCACAAGTATGAGCCATTTATCTATATGTGACTATCAAATTGACTACTAATTAAATACTAACTTATAGTGCAGCTAGGAATAGGCAAACAAATAGTGTGCAAGATCACTAGAATTATCTGAGCATCATCTTGTTATTTGTTTCCTACCTGATTCCCATTCCCATTTGTAATCACTATTTGTTTTGTATGAATAGGAAATTTGCGCAAATTGAGCAGTGAACGAATGGGAGATTTGCACAAATTGAACTAGGAATTGGGAATGAGATGAATACAAGCATGTGTTTGACAATTTGCAGATATTTCAGTGGGCACATGCTTGTGCACAGAGACACACTGATATGATTTGCAAGAAAAAACTAAATTTCTGTAATCCCCAAGTGCAACCATAACCATGATTACTCACAAGCAAATCCTATTGAGTTCATGGAAATGGGACTTACTCTCATAAATGAGTATAGGATTGTATAGGATTGTCTTCTAGAATCTAGATTCTAGATCCAGTCCAATGTGTATATATTCATCTAAATTTCTTTTTAAAAAGAAGAAGCCTCATATGTATACTGTGCCAGTCTATACATATGTATCCTTGTGTCACTCATTTCTGTGTCTCTTTAATTTTAAGGTAATTTTCCAAAACTCTTTTCCTGTTTTGCTCCTTTCTTGCCAGCATTGAATGCTTGTATAAAAATGAGCCCAAGGGCTGAGGAAATCTATTCATTTGTCTTTCTGTTTAAACCAAAATATTTTTTGTAACCACAGCCAAGTAAAGAGGTAGTAGAACTTGGCAAACAAACTAGTTAAGCTGCAGTTGATTGGACGTGTTCTGATTTTATGTCCTGAAAATATCCTTAATAGCATGTTTGTTCATTTGAGATGTTTCATTTGTGGTGGATAGTATTTATACAATAGGAGAGGAATATGGCCATGTTGTTCTCATGTTAATTTTATTACAAATGTAAAAGAAACTGCCTGGGAGGTACACAATCATGCAGATCACTAATAGGAATGCAGCATATGGCCAATTCCTATGTTCTTTACTGAATGGTACTTTAAAAATTGTAAAGGTCAATGAAAGATTGAAGGCTTTTAAATGCTTTTACCTATTGAATTTTCTAAGAGGCATTAGTATTCCTAATTTTAAATAACTGCAAGATTGTATGCTAAAATGCCAAAGTTACTTCACTGTAGTCATATGCTACTACTTGTATGATACGTGTAGCAGTTTTTTGGTCTTCCAGCTATGGTAACTTATGGAGAAAGCAGCCGGTGGATGTCTTACTATAGCATTGACTGATGTTATTAAGATATTGGTTGACATCATGGAAGGCAGATATGTGATGTGCTGCAATAACCCCATTTATGACTTCTACTTGTTAACAGTCCTTGTGAGAAGGCAGTTTTGAACCACCCAGTTTCTTCACCTCTAGCTGCTTTCATAGCAAGGTGAAGATCATTAGAATCTGTATTACCTTAAATTATTCAACATTTTATCCCAATGAATCACAGGGGATTTCTGGCTTTTATTAGCATATTTAATTCCAAAAAAAGGTAGCCTGATTTTGCTGTGTAGAGTGGTTTCAGTCAGCCAGGACATTTCCAGGATATTCTGTTCCTCCTCTCCCCCACACCCCGCAGCTCTCTTCTTTTTTCAACATATCAGCCAGCATTTTGTGGGACCCATATGAGAGTGAAGATATTAGGACTGCATTTTTGAACCATCACAAAAAAAAAAAAAAAAAAACATTTTTGAGCTTCTTGTGTGCTATCTACTTAATTACTTCACTTTCATGACGTGACAAGCCATGATGGGTAACCAGCCATGCTGGGTAGTTGTGTCATCCAAACCCAGTGTAGTTTTTGCAAGACAGCTTATTTTTCATGGTAAGGCACTCTAGGGGTTGTTCAACACATGAATTGCTGTGCTGTCCAGACCTGGCAGGTCAATTTTTTGTGGGTTGTTGGGAATACCTATAGATTCAAGCAGCAAGAGCAGCAAACCCCCACCACTCACTTTCACATTCTTACAAGAGAGAAAGGACACTGAGATATGAGCCAGAACCAGCACATATCTCAGGGAAAGAACGGGGAGAACAACCCATGGACAGGTTGGTTCAGCCTCCTGTGGCTTATTTGCAGGGTTGCTTAACATGATGTGTGAACCTGTCCTCTCTTCTTAGAGTGAATATCATTAATGTGAGCAGAAAGTGGAAGAATCTTTTAAAAGCTAAATTATATTCTAGCTGATAGAGATTTTACTTTAGAATTAAACATATCAGAAACAATGGTACAAGTGTGACTTAACAGATTAGGACTCCACTATTTCAAAAAAGACTGGGAACCCTTGGCCAGGTTTGTGTGTATAAAATCATGACATGATGTCAGAAAAAATGCAGAGGGAGTGGGTGTTTATACATTAAAGTAATGTCAAAGCAAGGAAAAATAGAATTTATTATTATAATTATTTTGTACATTGTGACAGAAAGTGGGACAAAGGTGTTAAAAAGGAAAGAAGGATAGAAGGACTAAACATAATGGAAGTTGAGTGGTGGTGGGAATCTACTGGTTTTTGCATTAGAGCACAATCTTATACTTGTTTATACTGGGAAAAAAAACCTCCTTCAACTCCCAGCGTTCTTCAGACAGCATGGCTCTATAATGCATGGTGGGAGTTGTAGGCCTGTTTTTTTCTGTCTCAGAATGCATCAGATTTCATCCTTAGAAACATAGAAACAGAGCAAATCAAAATGGGCCTCCCAGGCCATCTGGTCTTACAGCCGGCTCCAGTTGGCTCTGCTCACAACATGTCCACCATGTACATGTCTAGCCTATCCTTGAACACCCTCACCGGTGGGGCCTCAGCCACCTTCCGTGGAAGCCCATTCCATACCCTCGAGGTCCTAACTGTCAGGAAGTACTTCCTGGCATCCAAATTGAACCTTAGCTCCCTGAGCATCGCTCCATTGGAGCGTGTCCTGCCTTCCTCTGCAGGGGAGAACAGATCTCTACCCACCTCCGTGTGACACCCCCTCACATACCTGTATGTTGCCAACAGATCTCCTCTGTCTCTCCTCTTCTCCAGGCTGAAAAGACCCAGCTCCCTCAGTCTTGCCGCATACGGCTTTCCTTAGAATTCACAATGTGGAAAGTGAACACATTAGTATTTTCCTGCACTCTTGTACTGTTGTGTAATCCTTCTGAAGTTGCTGCTGTACTACTGCACTGTACCTGGATAGATGCTTATCCCCAGATCTAGATGTATAAAGGACTGGGGGAGAAGCATTCATAGGAGAGAATAAGCAGGATTGCTATATGGTGATTAGCTTTCCAAGAGCTCGTTGATTCTCCCCTGCAAATGCCCACTTTGTTTTTAGAAGCTTGCTGAAGGAAAAGCAGGATTTAAAAGACCAGGGAGTACTGCCCTCCACCTTCATTTCTCTGCACATTTCTCTTTACTCATTAATATTAAGAGTCACTGTAACCTTTTGCCACTGGGACTGAATTCTGGATCTGTAGAGAGAATGTAACTCAATCAGCAAGCTTATTATCCTGCCTCTTGACTAATGTATTTTTTTCCTTTCTCTTTCTGTCATCCAGGGTGCCTAACAAAGTTGAAACCCAGTGCTTAAGTATTCTGGGACAGCTTATGGGAACTCCACTTGGTATCTTTTGCTCCAGGCTCCTCTGCATGGGCTGACTATGATACCAGGGGCAGAAAGACCAATGACTGCTATCGCTTTTCTCCTTTTAGCATCATCTGGCTGCATTGCAAATTTTGGTGAGTTTTTTATGTTTTAGTCCATTTTACTTAGATATAGCTGATGCATTTTCATGAGCGGGACCTTATTTCTGTTTCTTAAAGAGATTTCAGATATAGTTCTCTACATTATATGTATATGTCATGCTATGACCAGAAATGTACTCAGAGTGACAAGAAATAAGAAAAAGAAAAAAGTGTGTGCACACATGTATTTGTATAGACTAAACACTAATGTCAGCAAGTAAAAACACATTAAATAGCTAAACAACCCAAATAGCTGTAAATGCATAGGCTTGAAGCACTGATATAAACTGTCTTAAATTTACCATATTTAAGTGGTATTAGCTGAATTAACCCCTTCATGGATCACTGCCTTGCCATAGTGAAGGGGCTGGAAGATGAGCCCCTCAGGTCAGAAGGTGTCCAGTGCACTACTGGGGAACAGCGGAGGACTAGTACTAGTAGCACCAGAAAGAATGAAACAACAGGGTCAAAGCTGAAAGGTCACTCAGTTGCAGATGTATCTGGTGGTGAAAGGAAAGACCGATGCTGTGAGGAACAATACTGCGTAGGAAACTGAAATATAAGATCTATGAATCAAGGTAAGTTGGATGTGGTCAAACATCAGATAACAAGACTAATCTAGATAACAAGATGAACGTCAGCATCTTGGGAATCAGGGAATAAAACGGACAGAAATGGGTAAATTTAATTCAGATAACCCTCATATATACTACTGTGGGCAAGAATCCCAAAGAAGAAATGGAGTAGCTATCATAGTCAATAAAAGGGTAGGAAAAGCAGTACTGGGACACAAACTCCAGAATGACAGAATGATCTCAGTTTGAATCCAAGGCAAACCATTCAACATCACAGTAGACCAAATCTATGCCCCAGCTACTAATGCCGAAGAGGATAAAGTTGATCAATTCTATAAAGACCTACAACACCTTCTAGAAATAACACCAAAAAATGATGTCCTTATCATCATGGAGGTTTGGAATGCCAAAGTAGGAAGTCAAAAGTCTTCTTACTGGAATAGTTGCTGGAATAACACGCAAGTTTGTCCTTGGAGTACAAAATGAAGCGGGGCAAAGGCTGGCAGAATTTTGTCAAGAGAAAATGCTGGTCATAGCAAACACTCTTTTCCAACAACCCAAGAGAGTACTCTACACATAGACATCATCAGGTGGTTAACACTAAAATCAAATTGATTATGTACTCTGTAGCCAAAGATGGAGAAGCTCTATACAGTCAGTAAAAGCAAGACCAGGAGCTGACCGTGGCTCAGATCATGAGCTTCGTGTTGCAAAATTTAGGCTTAAATGGAAGAAAGTAGGGAAAAGCACTAGGCCGCTCAGGTATGACCTAAATCATATCTCTGATGAGTATACAGTAGAGGTGACAAATAGATTTAAGGAATTAGAACTGATAGATAGCGTGCCTGAAGAACTATGGAGGGAGGTTCATAACATTGTACATTGTACAGGAGATAGCAACTAAAACCATCCCAAAGAAAAAGAAATGCAAGAAAACAAAGTGGCAGTCTGAGGAAGCTTTACAAATAGCTGAGGAAAGAAGGGAAGCGATTGGCAAGGGAGAAAGGGAAGGATACACCCAACTGAATGCAGAATTCCAGGGAATAGCTAGAAGAGATAAGCAGGCCTTCTGAATGAACCGTGCAAAGAAATAGAGGAAGACAATAGAATAGGGAGGACCAGAGATCTCTTCAAGAAAATTGGAGATATGAAGGAAACGTTCTATGCAAAGATGGGCATGATAAAGGGCAAAAATGGTAGGGACCTAACAGATGCAGAAGAGATTAAGAAGAGGTGGCAAGAGTACATGGAAGAACTGTACAAGAAAGATCTTAATGTCCCTCGTAACCACGATGGGGTGGTCACTGACCTTGAACCAGACATCCTGAAATGTGAAGTCAAATGGGCCTTAGGAAGTCTGAGCAACAACAAAGCTAGTGGAGGCAACGGTATTCCAGCTGAGTTATTCAAAATCCTAAAAGACAAAGCAGTTAACGTGTTACATTCAATATGCCAGCAAATTTGGAAAACTCAGCAGTGGCCACAGGACTGGAAAAGGTCAGTTTATATCCCAATTGCAAAGAAGGGCAATGCCAAAGAATGTTCAGACTACCGCACCATTGCACTCATTTCACATGCTAGCAAAGTTATGCTCAAAATCCTACAAGCTAGGCTCCAGGAGTATGTGGACCGCGAACTACCAGAAATACAGGCAGGATTTCGAGGAGGCAGAGGAACTAGAGATCAAATTGCCAACATACGCTGAATCATGGAGAAAGCTAGGGAGTTCCAGAAAAACATCTACTACTTCATTGGCTATGCTAAAGCCGTTGATTGTGTGGATCACAACAAATTGTGGCAAGTTCTTAAAGAGATGGGAGTACTAGACCATCTTATTTGTCTCTTGAGAAACCTATATGCAGGTCAAGAAGCAACAGTGAGAACTGGACACAGAACTATTGACTGGCCAACATTTGGAAAGGAGTATGGCAAGGCTGTATATTGTCCCCCTGCCTATTTAACTTATATCCAGAGTACATCATGCAAAAGGCCGGGCTAGATGAAGCACAGGTAGGAAATAAGATTTCTGGAAGAAATATCAACAACCTCAGAGATGATACCACTCTAATGGCAGAAAGTGAAGAGGAACTAAAGAGCCTCTTGATAAGAGGTGAAAGAGGAGAGTGCAAAAGTTGGCTTGAAACTCAACATTAAGAAAACTAAGATCATGGTATCCAGTCCTATCACTGTCTCACAAACAGATGGGGAAGAAATGGAGGTAGTGACAGATTTTATTTTCTTGGGCTCCAAGATCACCGCAGATGGTGACTGCAGTAAAGAATTTAAAAGATGCTTGCTCCTTGGGAGGAAAGTGATGGCAAATCTAGACAGCATGCTAAAAAACAAAGACATCACTCTGCCAACAAAAGTTTCATATAGTCAAAGCTATGGTTTTCCCAGTTGTAATGTATGGCTTTGAGTGTTGGACCATAAGGAAATCTGAGTGCTGAAGAATTGAGGCCTTTGAATTGTGGTGCTGGAGAAGACTCCCATCAGTCCATTGTACTGCAAAGAAATCAAATCAATCATTCTTAAAGGAAGTCAACCCTGACTGCTCTTTAAAAGGTCAGATCCTGAAGATGAAACTCAAATACTTTGGCTACCTAATGAGAAGGAAGGACCCACTGAAGAAGACCCTGATGTGGGGAACAGTTGAAGGCAAAAGGAGAAGGGGGCAGCAGAGAATGAGGTGGCTAGATGGAGTCACTTCAGCAGTGGGTGTGTGCTTAAGTGGACTCTGGGGAATGGTGGAGGACTGGAGACCCTGGAGGAATGTTCTGTATGGGATCATGAAGGGTCGGACACAACTTGGTGACTAAACAAAGCTGAATTAAAATATAACAAACTTTATGATGTTTTTAAAAAAACTTGGAGAAGAAAGAAATTGTTGTCTTGCACTGGAACAAATTTCAGTGTAGGCACCAGGCAAGCTTCACAGAGGAGAGCATTCCATAACTGGAGTGCCACAACAGAGCTGACCATCTCTCATGTAGCCACACACTGTGATTCTGATGGAGGGGTCATGCAGATTGGTTGTACCACTGCATTCAGACATTGCTTTCCCCATCTTTTGTGGCATTATTTTAAACAGCTTGCAGTCATTCAGCAGTTACTTACCTAGATGGCTTTTCAACAACTTGTGAAACCCATGCCAACATTTTGGAATCATTGTCTGAATCATGGAATTTGCTACTTTCTGGAAAGGAGCAGGAACTGTCCTTGTGTGAGCAGCCAAATGGTAAATCCACCAAATTCTGTACAACTCAGATTGCCAAGCGGCTGAAAAAAAGAAACAAGATAGTAGATCTGTGTTATTTTCTGCTTGTGAGCTGTCTGGGCAGCTGTCTTTTAGCCCTGTAAAAAAAGAAAGTGATGGACCTTAGTGACCTGAACATTTAGATACTTACATTTTTATCTGCATATGGTTTGCTTCTCTTGGTGTAGGAACAAAACTGAGTTTTACAGTGCATCTGTGTATGTTCTTTCTCATTCCTGAAGTGAGAGAGCACTCACAAGTAATAATAGCAGGAAGGACAAGCGATGCAACCAAAGTAGGAATTTGGTTCAACATGCCTTTAGTTACTTAAAAACTCATGATTACTCAGGATAGTGTCCTCCTTCAGACTGAAAATAATCCTAAAATGAGACTAAATACTTGACAGGAATATATTTTCAAGTTCTTGTCAACAAGAACCCAACAAGTAATGCCACTGAATGACATTAGTGTTAAGCCTGTAGAAGTGATGATATCTGCATCATCTAGTTTCAATTTTATGGAGTTGTGCTCTTAACCATTATGCATGAGAAGCTTAAGGACTTGAAGGTGATTAGCATATAAGTAGGTGGGTTGGAGGGTATCTGCAATTGGAATACATACAGTAGATAGTGTAAGTCAGCACTCATCAAGGTTTCTTGTCTGTCTCTTCTGTACAGGTGAATCTCTTCAGGTCACTGTTCAACCTGCTTCTGTGGTCCAGAAGCATGGTGGCTTGGTGACCTTGCGATGTGTGGTCGAGCCTCTGAGAGTAAATGTTACATGGAGATTGAACGGAAGGGAACTGTTTCACTCAGATGATGTTCTGGGGATCCATATTGATCAGAGACTGCTCACCATTGCTGCCTTAAACAACCATACTGTGGGCCAATACCAGTGCATGGCCCGTGTGCCTGAAGGTGTTGTTGCCAGCGTCCCCACCATGGTGACATTAGCCAGTGAGTAGCTTTGCTTCTTTGCTTCAAACTACAACCTACTGCATCTGCCTGTGCCTATTGATCCTGCATGGGAGTGTGGTCATATTTCTGAACTTTGTCAGATGATCTGGGCACTCTTCATTCTCAAACATGGGAGATGCCATTTTTTTGAACCCGTACCTTATGCTGGACTAATACTCATGCAGTACATTGCACAGGGCTCTTTTCATAGCACATCTTTACCAGTCTCCCAGTAACATCCCCACTTTAGTCTTCTATTGAGTAAATGGTGTAATCAAATTGGGATACAGGCATTGTTTAAGAGTTAAGAATTCTGACACAGCGAGCCTATGCGGCAAATTATATCTGTATTAGTCATTGGACAGAGCTGCCTTGAAAACCTGTCTCAGCTAGAAACAGAGCACCACAGGGTGTGGAGGGAATGCATAAAGGAGATAAGCCTTAAAAAAAAAACCTAAAGGAGATACATTTGTGCAAAACAGGGACTGGTTTTGTTTCAAAGCCAAGAATTACTGGCTTGTCATCAAGATATTAATCAGAAGTGAAATGTTTAGGTTGGGCTGGGTTAGAAAGGGAGAACCAGAATAGAATGGAACAGCAGCTCCAAGGCTCTGTGGGAGGGGCCTGCCATTGGGTTGAAGTCTTTGGGGGATTTGGACTGAGCTCTGCAGTTAGATTAAGTTTCGGAGAGTGCATTCCAGAGCAGAATGGGGGCTGTGTTTTGCTTGTGGGCTCATAGAGGAGGGGAGTGAAAAGGTGGATGGGATTACTCAAAGCATGGTTTGCATTTAAGAGAGACTGGGAAAGTGCTGCTTGCTCTGCCTCTCAGCATAGTTGTTTTGCTTATGAGCCTCCCTTAGTGTTTTCACATTTTTTAAAAATGTGAACAAAGCTGTCATTGTTCAGCTTACCTGGCTGGTGACTTTCCTCTCCAGCCCAGTGACGAAGAGGGAACAAACTTTCACTACTGAGCTTCTAGTAAATCTCATGAATGCCCATAACATCTGGTGCTTAGATCCAGGCTGGTTTTATTGCTGTTGAAGCTATGGTCAGTATTTTAATCAAAATAAAAAAACAACAGTCAGTTCACATATAATAGTGGCATGTGCCATGTACAAGGCTCCTCTGCTTTCTGTAAACTCCAGTTTGCACAATCAGCAACTGTTTGTGTAGTATGCAAGCCTCAACCTCTTGGTTGTTTAGGTGCCAAGCAGCCCAACAACAAATCATGTTTTAACTGCTGCATTGTCTTCCTCCTAAAGGGCCCAGCAGTCCAAATTTGCACATCACACTCATAGCCTCTAATTGCACTAATTGGAGATTGTTTACAAAAAACAGAAGTGGTCACATCTGTCATGAAGCCCCAGAAATTATGGGTTAAATAATTCAATATTTGTTGTGTGAGAACTAGAAAAACCAATGAACCATGTGCAGTATTCATATTCAGAAGTAGATATGTGCATAGATGAAGATATTGTTAATTTGCTAGCATTCAGAAACGAAATGAGGCTGGTGAAGTTCAGCAAATGTATATGCATTTTAGACTACAATTACAACTGAACATTTGACAGTTATTTACTGTGTAGCCTCAGGACTCACTCAAGGAATTTTGAAATGGACCTAGAAAACTTTGATAATTGAATGGAAGAACTCCTGAGAAACCAGGTTGACTGTTTCTTTTTGAAGCCTTATTTTAGATTGGGAAAGAATTTTGTTCCCCAAGCTGGCTTGAATTCGAACACAGAAGATTCAAATTTCATAGGCAGCATAATATGCAGATTCACCCTGTGTGGAAGGAAAAGTCAATTCATTTAGTGTCCATATTGTCTGTATGTCTATGTGGAGAAGTATGTAATGGTTTTATTTATTACATAATATATTTTCATCCATACCATGATGATTTATAGTGATTGTGATTTTTTATTATTTACATTAATAAATATTGCCTCAATAAAATCACATATTTCCATTTCATGTATGCAAGAAAAGGGCACATCTGGTTGCTTCCCTCCATATATATGAACACACACACAACCCCTTAGCTTCGATCCCTGGCATTATCAAGCAGGAGTGGAGAAGACTCCAGCCTGAAACCCTGGGGTGCCATTGTGTCAGGATCTGTAGAGCTGTGCATCTTCCCCAGTGGCTTGATAGAGGAGGCAGCATGCTCTGTCTTGTAAGTACCCACAGGATTGGCATTAGATCTGTAGATGCTTGCAGAATTAGGAGCTGTGTAAGCAAGCAGACAAGTTGAGAGTGGGAACTCTGTAAAAGGCTTATTGGTTCTGCCCATCTTTGCCATAGCAACTTGACTCTGCAGTAGCTGATTAGTGTTGTTCATTGGGTTTCTACCTCCAGTCTTGCAGCGTCGTCACCTGCTTATACCTAATGCTCTTTGCCTCTGGTCTTGCCATGCCTTGTTGTTATCTGATCCTTGCTCTGTCTTGGTTCCACCTTTGCTTGTGGTCCTACTGTGTTTTTCCAAGCCTTTGGGAAGTGAAAAAAGAGATTTTATTCAGGATCTCCCCGTGCCCCAAACCCTGGAAGATTTCTCTTAAATTTGGTATATGCTTGTGAGTTTCTTTCTCCCTTTCTTCATAAGAGACCTGTCACCAAAGTATACACAGCACCCTTCCTGTTATCCAGAGGCACCCTGTCTAAAAGAGATTATCATTGCCAGTCTTTTTGACATGTTGGCAGCTGAACTTTAGCCTAGAGACATGCCTGGCTTTAGTGCAGAGGTGCTGATTGGCACATTCAAGTTAGTTCCTTCTCAGGCTACTTTAAAGAACTAGTTGGGACTAGTAATTAATTCCTGTAGCAGCTTGTAAAAAATGTAGAGATAAATTAGCCATTGTTAGATCAACTTTGATGGATGGAAGAATGGAAAAAGAGGAGAGGGGTGAACTTGCTAAAGATACAAGAATGTTAATTTTTGTACATTTCCAGCAGGAAGTTAAGAATTCAGCTAATGTTAGTTCCACAACTTTCATGAGATCTTAAGTTCATTTCTCCATGAGAAAATTCATTTCTCCAGTCATATCAATTGCTGTGGTCATTTCTGCATTCCACAGTGTGACCAAGGTTTTGACAGGAATGCCAGCTATATTAGCCAGAAAATCCCCTGGAGCCCTCTGGAAACCATTTGGATCCATTAGCTTCATGGGGTGGACCATCTTAATAGATCCCTTACCCTTGTGGAAGGGAAAAGCTGCTGTCATTCTAAATTTTAGCAGGTAGGGATTTGACCATTACAAAGGGGTTAGTTAAAATTCCCCACACTCAGAGCATTATCCTCATATCCTGCCAAAAGGACCAATTCTAGAGTATGCCCTGCTACTTGTGTTAGGCCAGTGACATGCTAGGACAGTTCCATGGTTGTCATGGTGGCCTTGAAATTCTGAACTCCTCCAGTTAGGGTGTCCTTGGTGTGGATGTTGAAATGTGAATGTTGAATGTTGCCATGAAAGATCTAAAATGTGTACATAACTGAAAAGCTTGAAGAGTTAGTTGAAGTAACCTTATGGAAAGATGCTTTATGACTGTGATGCTTTCCTTCCAGGAAGCATCATTTTCCTCCTTCAGCTATTTGGAATAGATAAATTGTCTCTTGCCTGAAATCATAGCACACACAGGCCAGTAAAACATGGTAAAACATGTGCAAGTTCTATAAGTATGCAGCTGGTGTATTTTCTCATGTTTTTTACAAAGGCTAATTTTAACATAAGGAAACCCTGCTCTGATTTCCAGAATTCTATATGTACAGTTCAAAGAGCAGAGAGGATGTTTGATAAGCAAGATTGTATTGCATAATCCCCTACAAATCTACAATTTTAGGTATTTTATTAATTATGCTAGATTGCATATAAGTGTATTTTGTATATTCTGTCTTCAGTTTCTGAAAATTAAACTAGCAGAGTAGTGTTCAGCTACAGCTAAACACCTGGGTGTCAGCATTTTGTAAAGTGCCAGTGGGCAGTGACCCCTACTCAGACACATCTTTAGGGACTTGGGGGTATTTGCAGCTGTCTTCTCAGCAACAACAAAAAGCCCCATTCTTCATTTTCTTTCTGTCAGGCCTCTAATCTGATAAGTCCCTTGATACAGCTGTTGGCTCCATGTTGAAAAGCCATTTTCATCCTCTAAGAATTTCCAGAGTAGAATTACAGTGAAGGAAATAAGGAAATGAAAATATCAGAATGTTCCTATGTTTATCATGATAGTGTGCATATGGTGATTTCATGCACAGATTTGGAAGGCAATGAAGATGTATGCATGTAAGGTATGGGAATATGTATGAAAAAATATGGTATGATGACTATTGAAGAGCTTAGTGTAAAAAAAAAGGGAAAAGAATACATTTAACATGCATTTAAGATGACGTAGAACAGGGCAGGTAAGAAAGGAAGGACAAATTTTGGATCTGTGAGGAAGATCCTCTCACTTATTACATTTTGTGCATGTATATCAGAATACTGGCCGCAGGTTGTGCAGTGGCTTAAACTGCTGAGCCACTGGGTTTGTCAATCGAAAAGTCAGCACTTCAAATCCGTGTGACAAGGTGAGCTTCCATTGTTTTGTCCCAGCTCCTCTCAACCGAGCAGTTTGAAAGCATGCAAAAGCAATTAGATAAATAGGTACCACTTCAGTGAGAAGGTAATGGTGTTCCGTGCAACTCAACATTTAGTCATGTCGGTTGCATGAATAAGGAAACTGCAGACAAACGCTGGCTCCCTCACCTAAGAAATGGAGATGAGCACTACCCCTAGAGTTGGACACGACTGGATGTAATGTCGTGGGGAAACCTTTACCTTTACCAGAATGCAGGCCAGCTATAACCTTCCTATTCAGGGAATTGATACCTTTTCCAGTTGCTATCCCACATGGACTATAGAATGTGTATGCCTGTACTAATATTCCTAGACCCAGCAATATATTTGAGAAGTGGTGGGCAGTAAGAAGCACCTCTTCTTTGAGATACTTCCTGTTCCACACTATTATCATTCCACTGTTGTTCCACACTCTGTGCAATGTCTGGAAATACCCTGTGCTAAGGTCATGTAACCACTTCTGTTGGGAGCTGAGGTTCCTCCTTGGCACATTCAGAGCCACAGACCTTTTCCTTGCAAAGTGTTTTTTATTGATCAAAAGCATAAAACAACCAGAACTAATCTCTGATTGTGCACAGAGCAGTTTGCTGAACCCTATCTAGAACTCTGCTTATGAGCATGCCTGGGCCTCATCCCTTCAGGAAGGACCTTCTGAAAACAAGCAAGCCTCATCACTGCACACTGATCCTCTAATTGGGCCACTCTCCTCTGCTGACCATGTCTCATGGCATCCAGAGCTGGGGCCACCTCATCTGTGTCTGAGAAACTTACCTGCTCAATGCCCCCTTCCACCAACTGTACATCTTGGTTTTTCTCAGAGACTGCCTGGTCACATGGGGAGTCTGGCCTTGAGTTAAGTGTCTGCTTTTCTCATCTCAGTGTCTCAAGATGACCCACATTATTTGAATTTCTGTAGTCTTTTGCTTGCTCTATTGGTAGGATACCCAGCTCTATTTCTGTGAGGGCAACACACACATTTTACTGCTGAGAAATTTGGGGGATAGCAGAAGTCTGAATACCCTGGAAACCCTCACTTGGGACTGTTTTAATCTCATAAGGTCCTTCTTACCCAAGTAAAATTGTATCTGAATTTCTTCTTTCCTTCCACAAGCAGAAGACTGTGTTATTTTCCATCTGCAAAGAAAGCTGTTCCCTAGTGGTTTGGATTGCAAAAGTGTTGGTCTGTTCTTTCTCTTTGCTCATTGGCTCAGAAGCTTAAAACAACAACAACAACAAAAAGCTCTGGATCTGTTTTTGAGCGTACACATCTTTTGCCAGTAGTTCTGGAGCCTTTGCTTTGGCTCGGAGATTCAAATACTACTGTGATGAATTTGGACCACCAGGATGCACATTAATTTTTTCTGATTGTAGTTTATATTTTGTTGATCAGAGAAATATGTTGTGAAATGTTAGCTTTCAGTTCTTTAGGTTTCTTCTCTCCTCCCTCCTCCCTATTTTCTTTGTGGCTTAATATTTTATCCCAGGAAAGGGAAGAATACAGACAGCACCATTCTGTCCCCAGACACAACTTTTGCAGTTAGAGGAATGGAATGTGCTGTTGAGATCTTGCATGTAAAAATTAACCTTCATCTGTCTGCAATACCCAGAGGAGACATGGCTCTCCCTCCAGAGTTTGTCTTTAAAGGATTAATCACTTTTCTGTAGTTCACTCCTTTATATTTTCTTATTTTATTGATTTTTGTTGTATGATGCCAAGACATTCCTGAAGAATGAAACATGTTTGCTGCAAATCATTTTTATGTCTTTGTTAAGCCTCTCCCCTCCATCTCTTCTTGAAAGTAGGCAATAGCACTGAAATAGTTCCCTGACAGCTAATACATTGCACATTTGGGGAGGCTTTTTGCCATGCTGCCAAGGGAGCTGTTTTTTATTAAAAATGTTTTTGAAGCAATCTTGCTTTAATTAGCCTGTTTCAGAAATTTCATGTCACTTTTCCATGAGCGTGGGTGGGAGAACCTTGGAGCCAAAACTGTCTTGTGCTGTTGGAGAGCTGGTATAAATCCCAGAGAACAAAAACATATTTTTCCACTCTCCTTGTCTGCCAGTGGAGATGTGGCCAATGTTTTCAGTTCGCAGGCTGTTCTAGTTTCTGCTGTCCCAACCATTTGAATACTTGCATTGATCCAGCCCAACTGTGGACAGCATGCTGTTTTACTGTTAGGGATCAAATGATGGGAGTCTGGCATTGTAGGCTACCAAATCTCAAAAAGTACAAGTCAGATTCCAACATTCTTAAGGTATGGATTGGGGGAAGGGGAAGCCTTGCTTGTTTGTTTTCAGAATATGAGCAGGAGATGGAGGGTGAAAATAAGGACTGGTACAGTAAGGAGTGGGAAGTTTTACTTGCCATCGTATTACATTAAGGGAACAACTTATCCTTCGTTAATTTCAGTGTATCCCATGCTTTAAAGAAACCCTTTTAGGCAGTGGCACTCATAATCCCATGTTTTGACAGCTGGACATGGGGAAACACAGAGTGAAGATGCTCTGTTTCAAAAATGTGCAAACTTTTGGGTCCTGTGACCATGCTTGGCAATTTCTCAGTTTCTCATATCCTTGGCACCACCATAAAATTGGTATGCTGCAGAGGAAAGCATGGGCCTGCAACCACCTGCCCTCTTCTATTTCCTGAGAATGTCTGAGTCTACATGGAATAGCTAGAGGCCATCATTTGGAAATGATCCCAGATGCCAGTATGAAACAGGTTTTTTAACTCTAATTGTATAAATTACTTATTTATGTTTATTTATTATTGTTGTAAGCCGCCCCGAGGCTTTTTGCGAATGGGGCAGCATAAAAATGGTTTAAATAAATATAAAGTGGGAAGGGTAGGTTACCTTGGTGGGCCACAAGTGAAGTGTCCAATGGCAAACTGGTGCCTGCAGGTATCACATTAACTGCCCATGTTCTGCTTATGGCATTGCTTCTCAAACTTCTTGAACTCGTTTTCAGCATGTGTGCCATACGTAGAGCTACAAAATGTAGTAAGGTAATCCCATGAATATGCTAGTCAAAAGCAATTTAGCAAAATACTTGCGAAGCAATACAGCACTCCGAGGTTAATGACTCATATGAAGTTATCTACATTGTGTATCAATGCCTGTCACCCTGATGGCACTACATAAATGAAAAGTATTAGTATAACAGCAACCGTAGGACCACCTGAAGACTACTTTCTTCCAGGTCATGGTTGCTACACTAAGTTGTTTCCATTTTTAAGCTTGGGTGTGTTATTTAACTCCTGCCAGACAATATTTTTAGCAGTATTGAAACCAAGGAGTTTGTGAAATAAACCCGTTAAAATAGCTACAGGCTTGATGCAGAATCTCCAGCCCACAGGGCTCCCCAATAAGCTGCAACCTCCTGAGATTTCTCCAAGTGGTGGCCCCTAGACTCCAATCCCAACCCTCTGAAGGAATCCCCTTGGAATGTATCCATCACTACTCTTTCTGACCAGGGATAACAATGGAGATTCCCCTGTTGAACCATGCCAGTAGTGGAACCATCATTGTTATTTCAAGTTGAAGATAGCCATCAGGAATGTGGATGGCAGGTGCCAGAATTCACCCATGTCATGGAAAATAGATGCTGTCCTTACATATAAGCAACTGTCAAAGCCCCCCATCCCTGCTAATTCCATTCTACGATTAGAGATAGCAACAGAAATCAGCGTGGCATAGGGTGATAAATTCCTTCTACTGTTGGAGCAGGTGAGTTCTCTGCTCCTCCAACAGAGATGCATAGGGGACCCAGCTGCTTCTCCTTCACACACTTTCCTTCCTTCTTGGGAAAGAGGCAGATTGTGTGAATACAGGATACAGCTGACTTAGTCACCACCACTCCCCAGTAGAGGAGCTGTGGCAGCTACATACATAACTTCTCTAACTGATACCACATCCATGTCCAACTGCTGTCATACAGCCTATGGAGGTCTGAGTGAAGGATTAGCTAGTCCCCCATCCAAAAGTAGTTTCTGCACTCCTGCTTTAAGAGATATTATAGTAACCCCTGTGCACAGCAGTTATTCATTGATGATGGATAGTTAATTACCATTGCATAAAATTTATGCCATAAAGAGACTGGAAAGACATACTATTATTTTTAATAGGTTCCTCTTCCCTCTACCCTTTTTGATCTATTAAAACAGGAATAAGAGCCAAATCTCAGTTTCTTTCTTGAAAGGTCAGACATGTGGCATTTCTTTTAGTTGCATGCGGGCTTAGTTTCTTCTATTTAATATTGAACAGAATTATTCTTCTTTCTGGGCTCATAAGTGGTGATTTCCAAGCAGTATGATAAAAGGGAGTCACTCACAGAATTCTGTGATATGCCTAATTTTATCGGATTGCGTTTTTGAAATCCTGTGTAAATGGTTAAGAGTACAAAATAAAACAGGAACATGAAGTAAAGAAGGAAGGTTGCTCGCTCATGCTTGCACTCTGTGTGTGTGTGTGTGTGCACGCGCTTGCTTGGCAGGAGCTTGTACAGACATTCTTTCCTAATGGATTTCTCAAATGTACTGGCTGGCAGGCAAGCATCCCAAGGCAGGTGTCACGTCAACTTCTCCAGTGAAATATGATCCATTGGTCTGGTATACTCATTCTCACTTCTAAAGGACCTTTCTGTTGGCTATTCAACACTTCATGAGCCTAGGAACTAGTGCAGAAAACTAGTTTAATAGACAAAGAGGACTTGGTCTAGGAAGCTATTTCTTGGTCTTCGGTAAAAATTTTGCAAGCATAGCTATCTCTGTAAATCTGTTATATTCCTTATTGCTGTATGTACATTATACTGTTTTCCTAAGCAAACATTAAACCTAGTATTGTTAATAATTGGAATCTGGTTAGGAAGAAGCAAGGAGTTTACATTTCAAGCAACATCATCTTTTAAAGTTTATTATGGGTAAAGAAATAGTCTTCAAAATTCTGTCACATGAAATCTTCATTTGTTCTGAGAATAAACTTCTATGCTTCTGAAGGCTGAGGCAGTAGTCTTAATTTATGGAATTTCTTTTTGCAGTCTAAGTTGCTTCCACACTAGCGGATTATATTGATGTTATTATCTTTTGTTCACTCCTTGTTTATAGTGAATCCAGATGCAGTTGTTGTCCATTGTTGTCACATCATTGCATATCAGTGTTTTCTGTGCTGTCTTGTATTTTTCAAACTTGGTTTATAATGATTTACAAAACACCAAATGTAAATGTTTCAGCAGTCTGCTCAGCACTGATTATTTTTTTATTAGATTTATATTTCACCTTTTTTCCTTCTAAAAAAACCTCAAGGCATCTTACCTCATTCTCCTCCCCCTGCTCTCAGTCTTAACGCCATAACAATGACCCTGTGAGGTAGATTGGGCTGAGAGTCTGCAACTGGCCCAAAGTCACCCGCAGTTGGTTCCATGGCTGTGTGGACAGAACCCAGATTGGCTGAGTCCTGTGCTCTTGACCATTATACCACACTGATTTTAAAAAGTACCTTTGAGATATCACTTGCTTTTCTGTTGAGTGCAGTAGTGGGCTACTGATAGCTTATTAATTGCCCTTGGAATAGTTTCTCTTCAAGAAGCTGAGCTGAGAGACCATATGATTGGCCTCCGTAAGACTCCAGATTCAATACCCAGCATCTTGTTTAGAATGTTTGCAAGAAACAGAAGTGGAAAAGATCTGCTGAGAGCCTGGAGATCTTCCAGCGGTCAGAGTTAATGTAATGAGCTAGACCAGCAGGCACATTTGGGAACTGTTTTGGGCACCAGTACAAAATAGTTTTGCATTGAGGGTGTGGATTATCACAGAATGGTTGCCATGGGGACTTGGCTTGTCAGAAGAGGTGAGCAAGGAGAAATATTGAAGCTAGAGCCAGTGGGGGATGCATGCATAGTAAGGCAAATAGTTCAGGGGAGAGAACGTGCAAGGCTAGAAGGGGGAGAAGCAGTAAAGAGGTGAAGGGGAGAATGTAATGGGGTTAATGGGAGAGAAGGGGCAAGGGTAGGATAGGAAAGGAGGAAAAGAAGAACTCTAGGGACAGGAAAGGGAGAGAAATACCAAGGGAAAGGTGTTATCTGAAGAGAAGCAGCAAGACTAGGGGAAAGTGGTGGATTGAAAGAATGAGAGAGAGTACTGTGCATGAATGAAGATTGGGTGAGATCAGGAAACAACCTGTTTCTCTTCTTCCAGCTTGCTAAACAGCTGATCAGTGGCAGGTTCAGCAACAGGAATGAGAACCTAGCACCTTAACATTCTTTAAGTGTTCACTCTCACACTCTCCCCCTGTATGTATGTATGTATGTGGTAGAGGGTAGATAATGTGTGGGAACCATTGTAGGTCCTGTATGTGCCATGTTGGGGACCCCTCATTTAGACAGATAATAATTTTGACTCTCTTTATAAGAAAACACATGATCTCATAATGTTAGTATGCAATTCATCATAAAACTCTTGTCAGGTAAGGAAGCATTGTATTTTTCTTCTCTAATCAAAAAGGAAATGGCAACCCATTCCAGTATCTTTGCCATGAAAACCCCATGGACAGCACCAAAAGGCAAAAAGATATGATGCCAGAAGATGAGCCCCTCAGGTCAGAAGTTGTCCAGTATGCTACTGGGGAAGAGCAGAGGGCTAGTACTAGTAGCATCAGAAAGAATGAAGTGACTGGGTCAAAGCCGAAAGGACACTCAGTTGCAGATGTATCTGGTGGTGAAAGGAGAGTCTGATTCTGCAAAGATCTATACTCCATAGGAACCTGGAATGTAAGATCCATGAATCAAGGCAAGCTGGATGTGGTCAAACAAGAGATGACAAGATTGAACATCGACATCTTAGGAATCAGTGAACTAAAATGGAGAGGAATGGGTGAATTTAATTCAGGTAACCATCAGGTATACTACTGCAGGCAAGAATCCCTCAGAAAA
This sequence comes from Varanus komodoensis, assembly GCF_004798865.1. Taxonomy (NCBI): domain Eukaryota; kingdom Metazoa; phylum Chordata; class Lepidosauria; order Squamata; family Varanidae; genus Varanus; species Varanus komodoensis. The sequence goes on from NW_025335941.1 coordinate 37,796,973, forward strand.
AATGGAATAGCCTTCATAGTCAGTAAAAGAGTAGGAAAAGCAGTACTGGGATACAGTCTCCAAAATCACAGAATGATCTCAGTTCGAATCCAAGGCAAACCATTCAACATCACAGTAGTCCAAGTCTGTGCCCCAACCACTGGTGCTGAAGAGGCTGAAGTTGACTGGTTCTATGAAGGCCTACAACACTTTCTAGAATTAACACCAAAAAATGATGTCCTTATCATCATGGGGGATTGGAATGCTAAAGTAGGAAGCCAAAAGATAACCGGAATAACAGGCAAGTTTGACCTTGGAGTACAAAATGAAGCAGGGCACAGGCTGGTAGATTTTGTCAAGAGAATACAATGGTCGTAGCAAACACTCTTTTCCAACAACCCAAGAGACGACTCTACACATGGACATCATCAGATGGTCAACACCAAAATCAAATTGATTATGTGCTCTGCAGCCAAAGATGGAGAAGCTCTATACAGTCAGTAAAAACAAGACCAGGAGCTGACCATGGCTCAGATCATGAGCTTCTTGTTGCAAAATTTAGACTTGAATGGAAGAAAGTAGAGAAAAGCACTGGGCCACTGAGGTATGAGGTGACAAATAGATTTAAGGAATTAGATCTGATAGACAGAGTGCCTGAAGAACTATGGACAGAGGTTTGCAACATTGTACAGGAGGTAGCAACTAAAAGAAATGCAAGTAAACAAAATGGCAGTCTGAGGAAGCTTTACAAATAGCTGAGGAAAGAAGGGAAGTGAAAGGCAAGGGAGAAAGGGAAGGATACACCCAATTGAATGCAGAATTCCAGAGAATAGCTAGAAGAGATAAGAATGCCTTCTTAAATGAACAGTGCAAAGAAATAGAAGAAAACAACAGAATCGGGAGGACCAGAGATCTCTTCAAGAAAATTGAAGATATGAAGGGAACGTTCCATGCAAAGATGAGCATGATAAAGGACCAAAATGGCAGGGACCTAACAGAGGCAGAAGAGATTAAGAAGAGGTGGCAAAAGAACTATACTAGAAAGAGCTTAATGTCCCTGATAACCATGAGGGGGTGGTCACTGGCCTCGAACCAGACATCCTGGAATGTGAAGTCAAATGGGCCTTAGAAGTCTGAGCAACAACAAAGCTAGTGGAGGTGACAGCATTCCAGCTGAGCTATTCAAAATCTTAAAAGACAATGCAGTAAAAGTGCTACACTCATTATGCCAGCAAACTTGGAAAACTCAACAGTGGCCACAGGATTGGAAAAGGATAGTTTACATTCCTATCCCAAAGAAGGGCAATGCCAAAGAATGTTCAAACTACTGCAACATTGCACTCATTTTACATGCTAGCAAAGTTATGCTCAAAATCCTACAAGCTAGGCTTCAGCAGTATGTGGACCGAGAACTACCAGAAGTACAGGCAGGTTTTCAAAGAGGGAGAGGAACTAGAAATCAAATTGCCAACATCCGCTGGATCATGGAGAAAGCTAGGGAGTTCCAGAAAAACATCTACTTCTGCTTCATTGACTACGCTAATGCCTTTGATCGTGTGTATCACAACAAATTGTGGCAAGTTGTTACAGAGATGGGAGTGCCAGACCATCTTTGTCTCTTGTATTTTGTCTCTTGGGAAACCTATATGCAGGTCAAGAAGCAACAGTGGGAACTGGACATGGAACCACTGATTGGTTCAAAACTGAGAAAGGAGTTTGGCAAGACTGTATACTGTTGCCCTGCCTAGTTAACTTATTTGCAGAACGCATCATGAGAAAGGCGGGCCTAGATGAATCACCAGTTGGAATTAAGATTGCTGTTAGAAATATCAACAACCTCAGATATGCAGATGATACCACTCTCATGGCAGAAAGTGAAGAGGAACTAAAGAGCCTCTTGATGTGGGTGAAAGAGGAGAGCGCAAAAGTTGGCTTGAAACTCACCATTAAGAAAACTAAGATCATGGCATCCAGTCCTCTCACTTCCTGGCAAATAGATGGGGAAGAAATGGAGGTAGTGACAGATTTTATTTTCCTGTTCTCCAGGATCACCGCAGACAGGGACTGCAGCCAAGAAATTAAAAGACGCTTGCTCCTGGGGAGGAAAGCTATGGCAAATCAGACAGCATACTAAAAAGCTGAGACATCACCCTGCCAACAAAAGTGCGTATAGTCAAGGCTATGGTTTTCCCAGTTGCAATGTATGGCTGCGAAAGTTGGACCATAAGGAAGTCTGAGCGCTGAAGAATTGGGGCCTTTGAACTGTGGTGCTGGAGGAGACTCCTGTGAGTCCCTTGAACCGCAAGGCTATCAAACCGGTCAGTCCTAGAGGAGATCAACCCTGACTGCTCTTTAGAAGGCCAGATCCTGAAGATGAAACTCAAATACTTTGGCCACCTAATGAGAAGGAAGGACTTGCTGGAGAAGAGTCTAATGCTGGGCACAATAGATGGCAAAAGAAGAAGGGACCAGCAGAGAATGAGGTGGCTAGATGGAGTCACTGAAGCAGTCGGCGTGAACTTAAGTGGACTCCAGGGGATAGTGAAGGACAGGAAGGCCTGGAGGAATGTTGTCCATGGGGTCACGATGGGTCGGACACAACTTCGCGACTAACAACAACAACAACAACAACAACAACAACAACAACAACA